>NC_136423.1:1242500-1677500 GCF_052625555.1 Lactuca saligna
GTTTAGCTACCTGTCTACCCCTGCAACCTTCAAGATGAAATCGACTTAGGAGAAGAGGTGTACAACAGGCTTGGAACCACACTCTATATTTATATATAATTCAATTTTATGTGATGACAATGTTGCCATTTCACTTATTTTTTTATTCTGGCTTTGGCTTGTGTTAAGGGTGCGTTGTTTATTATTTATTATTTATTATTATTTTTTTTGTATTATTTATTATTATTATTTTTTTTTTGGTAGACTTCTTATCTTATGTCATACATTTTAAGTTGGAATGCAACTTCAATGGGTGCCATGCCATCTTTGCCAACTCCTCTCATGCCCACTTCACCTCAGAATATGCAACCCAATTAAATGAATTTCAAGTTTCATTACTTTTATCATATATATATATATATATATATATATATATATATATATATATATATATATATATATATATATATATATATATATATATATATATATATATATATATATATATATATACACACAATAATTTACTTAAATATTGAGTTTTGGCGGTGTATAACAGCTTAGCAAACAATAAACTTTATATTATATTACAAACAGTCTACATTTTATGGTTTTATAGGGCGACCTAAGTTAAGTCCTAAGTTAGGTCATCAATCAAAAATTCTATGAATTTATTAATGTGGTAAAAAGCATTTCCACATCTCATTATCCATTATTATTTATTATTTATAAGTGGTGCTACAGTTAGGTCATGACATTTCTTATATTTACTGTCCCCAAATATTTTATTTTCTATTGCTAGTTAGTTAATGCCTTTATATATATATATATATATATATATATATATATATATATATATATATATATATATATATATATATATATATATATATATATATATATATATATATATATTCTAATAAAACAATACATTAGCCGCCACGTGGCAATCTCTTAGAACCCCCGATTTTTCCTGCTCATATCATCTAACTGAATTCCCTATATTGCCCTTCCACTATTTATTCTCAGCAAATACGTTAGTCAAATCACGTCTCCCCTAATCACACCTTCTTCGGCTCCAAATTCGTCTTCTTGATTTGGAAACCAGATGCCTATTCAAATTTAAAATAAACCTTCTATTCCTCCATCAAATTTCTCCCGAAATCAAAGATAAAGTACAATATGAATGTTGCCAAGATTTTAAACCATTTCAAGATTCCACCCTTTCAACGGTCAGACACAACTACGTAAGAATAATGAGACTCTCCCTCTTTCTCAGTTCCACTTTCATTCTAGCTCTGACGTTGGAAACAATTAAAACTTTCCAACTTGTATGTGGTAAATCAGCTCTCAATAAATCTCAAGCATTCATCCATTCCTAGAAATCAACAATCAGTGAGATTTTTTTGATGTTGATTACCAAGATCGGAATGAATTTCATGGAAATCCGTTAATTCCATCTCCTTATTTTGTTTGTGCGGGCTTTCTCATATTTACTTTGAACTTTCATTGTCGAAGTATTCATTCTTTATCTTTTTTATTCTTCTTGGTTATTGAAATCGATTACTTAAAGTTGGTTTTGTAAGTTTGAAGTTTCTGGAACCCTAATGCCCTGGTATATCTATTCTCGCATACGTTCCTTGAGGATCAAAGAGGTAAAAATCAATAGTCGCTTATTACCTAAATTTCACCACATAAATTTGTATTGCCTTGATAAATTTTTATTTGGAAAATCCATTATACAACATTCTTATTCAATTTACAGTCCACTTTGTAGTAATTTTACTTAAAGGCACTCGATTTGGAACATTACCTACTTCACATATTTTCTTTTTAAGTTCATATAGTTTTTTTTCCTACTTGATATGTTTGTAAATCACTAATCGTATTTGGAACATTACCTATTATTGTATCATCTTATATATTTTCATCAGATGTTGATAAAAATGATTTTCAATGGAAAACTATAATCTATCATTTTTTAGTTCATGTAAGTTTCATATACCATGTGTTTAATAAAATGCCTAAGAGAACCATGAATTATTTTTTAAAGATTCAAACATCTATTTCTTTCTGATTGGACTATGAATTCTATTTTAAAACTCTTTTAAGATATAACTTGAACATCTAAACTCATAAACAATTATCAACTGCATCCATAAAACTATAACTACATTGTAAAAAACAAGGAATTCAATAAAATTCAAACTTTAGTGAATATACCTAACAACCTTATATAAGTTTAGGTACCTAACCATATCATACTACGTAATTTTGTATCATATTTGCATTGTAATCACCCAAAGTTCTTAAAATTCAACTTCATAACTTGATTGCTTCCAAAATCTTTGGATTTTCACCATTATCATCCTTCAAATGACGTCTTTCTATCGGAGACCCCCTGGTGGGCTTCATATACTACCGTTACAAATCAAATAGTGTAGGAAGAATATAATGGTGAATATCTGAAAATCTTGGAAGTAAATCAAGTTAAGGGTTGAACTTTAAGAACCTTAGACGATTGCAATGGAAATATAATGCAAAACAATATAAGGTTGTTAGGTATATTCACTTTACCCTATATATATATATATATATATATATATATATATATATATATATATATATATATATATATATATATATATATATATATATATATATATATATATATATATATATATATATATATATATATACCCCAAACATGGTTTCGTTGTAGAGTCACAGAACAGAATAAAAAAAAGTATAACGGGATTGCAGTGAGCAGTGAGCCTGTGGATTTCATTTGACTTGGCCCATACAAAGCCTATAAGCACATTTTAGCCCATAGTATACTGCCAAGTTCCAAGTTCAAGTTTGCTTATTATTTATATTATTTATGGACAAAGTTGTAAAAATGGTGCTCTAGTTGGACGAAAAGTGTCATCTTTTTTCCAAAAAGCTTTATATTAGTACCATTGGTCCAAACTAGTTTTTTATTTCTGGTTCAATTTTTCTTTTTCTTTTTTAATAAAAATATATCTTAAATGACATATTTGTCATTATTTTTTTTTCTATTTATTAACAATTTTGTATTTTTCTAATTAAAAATTAAACAAAAAAATGTAATCCCACCCCTGATCATCCTACGTTCACATGTATGCTAGCCTATATTTATCGCATGTGTTGTTTTTAGTGAGTTTATGTATGCCTAAAGAAAAGAGATAAAAATACTTGATAGAAATCGGTGGGAGAAAAAAATAAAGATAATCAATGTTCCTGGATATCACTTTTCTTAATCGATAGTTCATCCATAGCTATGTAGTCGGTTTCCAAATTAATTCAATGCAGAATAATCCACAAGACGGCACTTCTAGTTGTTGGGCACGAAACAACTTACTAAACTCATATATCGAATGTTCAGATTCTTAGGGGAGTGGAAAACGTGGGGTGTGTGTGTGTATATATATATATATATATATATATATATATATATATATATATATATATATATATATATATATATATATATATATATATATATATATATATATATATATATGAGAAAAGTGAATATACCGTTAAGGGTATATAAGCTTAGGCACCGAAACACATCATAATACCTCATCTTATATCATACAATACATTCTAATTGTCCAATGTTCTTATATTTTAACTTCTAACTTGATTTACTTCCAAAAAATTTATAAATTATACATTTATCTTCCTCTTACATAATTTTATTTTCAACTATAATATATATATATATATATATATATATATATACATACATATATATATATATATATATATATATATATATATATATATATAGCCTAGTATGTGTTTAGAAAAAAGATGTGATATAAGAGAAATATAATAGTGAAATTTCGAATATCTTGAAAGTAAATCAAGTTAAGGTTGAAATTCAACAACATTATAATGAATATATCAAACAAAATGATGTATTATGATGTGTTTGGGTACCTAAGTTTATATACCCTTAAGGGTATATTCACTTTTCCATATATATATATATATATATATATATATATATATATATATATATATATATATATATATATATATATATATATATATATATATATATATATATATATATATATATATGGGAAAAGTGAATATGTAGCTGTTATGTACCTAAGCTTAGGTATAGAACCTTTTAAACGATGTAGTTTTAAACAAAACAAATCCAATTTCATTTTCTTCTAGCTTTGTTTTAATAGAATATCATTGAATTAAGTTCAATTATGGAATGAAAAAGATCAATTATATATATTTTTATTGCAAATAATTATTGAAGTTTATAGAGAAAATAAAAAACCAATATTTTTAACGAATATAACTTAAGCGTTTTGTCTTTCAATTGAAAAACTATATCCAATGATTTTGTAAAAAGCTTGATTGAGTTATGACATGTTCTTTTATCTTTTATTCTATTAGTTTTCATTTAAAATTTAGTAGGGTTGATTAAATGGTCACAAATTTTGATGCTTTAAGTTTTTAGATACAATGAAGAAAAAGAACATAAATTTGATCGATTTAGTAAGTCACATGATTAAAGAAGAATAGTAAAAGAGATATCATAATTTGTTTGGATATAAATGGATCGAAATTACATTATTTGGAGGGTTCTATATATAAGCTTAGGTACATGATAGCCATATATATATATATATATATATATATATATATATATATATATATATATATATATATATATATATATATATATATATATATATATATATATATATATATATATATATATATATATATATATATATATATATATATATATAGTACCCATTAAATGGATAAAGATGACAAAATGATTGTTTTTCGGAAGTTATAAATAGTCAAGGGGCAGTTAAGATCGTACCCAAAACATCTAAAGTCTAGAAGGCACTTCAAAGTTCCAACGCATTTTCACTTCAGAAATCCGTAAGGCTTTTCAGACTTGGATAGATTTTGACTTTGTCAAAATCAAATCCTTATACTCATCTGCTACGTCTGAACATCCATGTTCAGACCTCCTAGCTTGTATCACTAATTCTAATTTCCCTTTGGCACTCGTATAATTAATTCTAATTTCCTGAAATGACTCGATGGCGTTACACTCATCAACAACTTTAAATGGCAACAATGGTGCAAAAGCAAACATTACATGCTTTCACACTAGTTACTGCTCTCCATAGTACATGCAAGTAAACTACATAGGCGAGAGTTATATATGCTACTTATGACACCATCAGGAGTGAATATATATATATTTTTAAATGTGGGAAACCTGCCGAAATGAGAAAAAGAACATTTCAGCAAAATAGTAATTAATGTAGAAAGAAAGTTCTAATATTGTTTGAACAAGATTGATTATACCCTAAAACTCGGTCTGGATTCCATTTCCAAGGATACACACACTAGTACTAATGCCACTTGTTTAATGATCATCATCTAAGCTAGTAATATGGCTACTTGATTTAAGCCTCTTGATCAGTTATACAACGTTGACGAATCCCCACCACCCAAACTCCCATTCCAATATCCACTTGAATTTCCTTGTCCCATACTTTGTCCACTCTCCCTTGACGAATGGTGTTGGTTCAAGGCTCCAAAGGGTAACATGATTCTTTCACTTTCACCTTCCACTTGATTTCCTTGAAAGCTTCCATCCCCTAATTGAAAAGGAAAACCCAGCGTTGGCTTTGCGTCTTGGAGACCGAATCTTGTTCCATTCAACATTAAATCCCAGCTTGTTGTACCTCTTGTACTAAAAGAATTTAACCCATCAGAAGAAGATAAAAAGCTGGCATTTCCGTTTTCAATCTTAGGTAGCTTTAGGAAGTGAGAGAAGCCAAGATGATATTGTTGTTGTTGTGTGGGTTCATGGGTGGTGAAATTTTGAGAAGAAAAGTGTGAGAGGTCGATTGGTTTAGGCATGGCTGACGCTGACGCTGCTATGGATCTCTTGTTTTTTCTTGAGCCACCACCAACAGGGACGCTTCTGAGGGACCCACCTTTAGTCCAGTACCTCTTACAAGCCTTGCAGAAGTATCGTGGTTGTGTTAAGCTGTAATTGTTGTAGTAACAGAACTTGGTGTTGGTGGAATTGCATCTTGGACAGTTGAGAGCCTGTTCATGTTGTGGCTTTACCTTCTTATCTTCCACTTGATTATTATTATTATTATTATTATTATAACTTCCATTATCTGTACCATCCTGAAATCAAACACACACATCGGAAAAAATTCAGGGTTTTTTCTTCCATATATATTAACTCATGTATGTTATAGTTAATGATGCCCCTACCCATATAGTTTTTCATACATAACGTCTGTTTTTTTTTTTTTTTTTTTTTTGTTAAATTGCATAAACTATTTAAATAAGACCAAATGACAATTTTACCTGTACATTTCGAAAAACAGGTTTCGTAATGTTCATCTTAAGTTTATACAATATTCATGAGTTTTAACGTTAGAGCATTTTGGGAGGGATAAAGAAGAAAGACAAATAGGTGTTTAGTGTCTTAATTATTAGTTTTTTTTGTCTTAATACATTAAGTCGTTCTGTCTATATTAAGGGAAACAGATTAAGTTCTTTACGAGCTCATTAATTAAGTCAAAAAGAAACATGTTTAGTTAAAGATTAATAGATAGAAAGGGAAAACGGACAGTGAAATTGGAACAAGAAACAAGGGATTACTTTCTGTCTTGCAGGATCCCAAAAAAAAAAAAAAAAACAAAAAAAAAAGTTACTGCACATCATGTTTTCATAAGAAAGTTAGATGGATAAAAAAAGATGGAGCGAGCGAGGTTAATAATTTGCATGATGGTGAGTGTTTGTATTTGTATATATAATAAAGCTTAATTACCTTTGGCCATTGAGCAGCATCCATGGGTTAATTCCAAAAGAGAGTGTTTGAATGGTGTTCTTGATATATCGAATCCTATAAATTAGAGACAAGCTAGCTAGGAGGAGAAAATAAATGAAGGTAGCTGTGAAAGAATGTTTTTGGAATTCCTTGTGGTTTGGCTTTATTTGGAGAGTTAGATTTGTATAATGAGGCAGATGGAGGATTTTCTTTTTGACTTTACTGTTGTGAAATGAAACCAATTTAGTGGGTGGGTAGTGTTTGTTTATTTGTTTAGTGGAAAAGGAAGTGGAAGTGGAAGTGGAAGTGGATCGAAGTGGAATTTAGAGTTATGAACGGTCCATTTCCTGTTTCTTTCTTTGACCTCTCCTCTCTTCCATTCATATATTGTAATATGTATAATGTATTGGAGGAGAATAGTAGACCCAATTAAGCTAGCTGTTCTCATGATGATGCCTTCTTTTTTCGATCCCGATATTCCATATTCAAGTTAAACAACTCCCGATTTAATCCACATAATGATCAATCCATCAATAAATTAAAGTTTTTAACTCTTACTTTGCATGCCTTCTAAATCAGACTTTTTGAATCCTGTGTTATGTAAAGAGATAGCTATAGCTAGTGGATTTTGGTCCAACCCTAGTTTTGTTTCAATTATATGTTTTAAATTAAATTCATGCTTATATATATATATATATATATATATATATATATATATATATATATATATATATATATATATATATATATATATATATATATATATATATATATATATATATATATATATATATATATCAACATGTTTTGTTAAGTAAATTAGTTGCTTTTACACAAATAGATAGAAAAGCAACGTCCCCACTTAATGCTCGTACCGTGGTGATTATGTTCAAAATTTACAACGTCACATGATTCGGAAACTTCAATAAAACTTCTTTCAAATAAAGTAGGTTGAACTTTTATTACTCTAACGTTTTTTTTTTTTAAATATTGATTTATAATTGTGAAAATGATAGATTTTGCAACAAAATATTAGATTTTGGTATCACTTATTTCTCACAAATTTGAAACTTAATTGATTTTTATAACCGTAACTTTTAGAGGTTGTTTTTTTAAGGAATTTGTGTTTATGATTATAGAAATTACCACTATTGTAAAAATATGTGTTAGGTTCCCGATTAATCCCTATGTGCTAGTTGAGCGGTTAGAGGGCTCCTAACGATTAATAACTACATACAATTGAGTGAAACAATATAAAACTATGAAAATTTTAAGGGAGAATTTCATATATGCCCTTCTTAAATATCAAAATATCATATTTACCCAACTTAATTTCTAAATATCATATTTACCCTTCATAAAATTTCTAAATATCATATTTACCATTCATAAAATTTCAAAATATCATATATGCCCTTTTTAAACATCATAATATCATATATGCCCTTCTTAAATATCAAAATATCGTATATGTACTTTTTAAACATCAAAATATCAATGGTAATATCTAAAATATTCTTCATCTACAACATAATCAACAAAAAAACTAAATAATCAAAATATAGATTCCATAGAGAGGGTTGAAGATGAATATTTTTGTTTGTCAAAAGGATGACATTCCAGCAATTTAGAAGTTCATATTCCATTATTATAGACGTAAGTATAATATCGTTAAAATTTTTAATTATTATAGTAATTTTAAGTTATAAAAAATGATTATAAAATATTAAAAACATTATAAAAAAGGATTTGGGCAAATATGATATTTTGAAGGTTTATGAAGGGTAAATATGATATTAAAAAATTAAGTTGGGCAAATATGATATTTTGAGGTTTAAGAAGGACATATATGAAATTCTTCCAAATTTTAACACTTTGAAGAAGTTCTATCTCAATAAGAACTATTTTAGGTATAATTAATGTTGGATTAATTATATTAATTTATTTTATTATGATATTAGTTCTGTTTATAAATTTTAATATGATATTAGTCATATTTAAGTTTTTAAAATTCAACAAATTAGCAATTAATAGTCCCCGATTAATCTCCGTCTAACTGATTAATCCCTTAACCTCAGTCTACCGACTAGTTAACATCGAATGTTTTTTACAACTTGCAAATTACTAACATATTAAATTAATCATAAGATAAGACAGAAGTTAATTATCACACTTTAAACTTTTATCGTCACAGGTTTTAAAAAGTTTGTTGTCATGATAATTAGTTATGCTATTTTATAAATAATATGTTCTGCACGTTCAAAATTTTATTATCAGATTAGTTAGTATTGTTCTATACTACTTCATTATGATTGAATAAATCATAAATGTGGCTACTTTCTTTGTGATATTTTGTTTGTTTGAAATATAATGTATTTTTAAAATGATAATTTTTTTAACGCAACTAGTTTTTTTACCAACACTGTAAAAATGATTCTTCATTATCACTTAAATATTTGATTATAGTTACTAACCATATATTTTTTTAAGTAAATTTTAGTTTATGTTTTTTTCAGTAGTTTTTATAGTATTTTTTACACAACAATTTATAATTTCTTACTCGTACCAGCTTGACTATTATAAAAAAAAAATTAAATATCTTTTATTTTTTTCTTTCTATCTATCTTTCTACCAATTTAAAATATCACATTTTAATAAAATTAACAATATTTTATGATATTTGTTATCATTTTATATTGGTAAAAAGATAAAAAAGCAGAAAATATAGGAGGATGTTTAATTTCTTTTATAAAAATATTTGAAATACAAGTACTCATTAATATTTAAATAATCACGAATTACATAAATTTATACATTTATGAGATCATGTATATATATGTTTTTAATTAAAAGTTTGAATATACTCATGATTATTTGTAACGTAATCGTTCTATCATATTTGAAGGCATGTCTCTTTCGAAAGAAAATATTTGAAGGTATGACTATTGAGATATCCATCCTTCAATTTTAATGGGATTCCTAGATTTTGGTGTGCCATTACATTTTCACACATATTTTTTTCAACTTTTATTAAAATTAACCACCGAAATGGACCCATTGGGAATAAAATAAAATTAAAAGTACAAATTCGATGAAGACTATATGAGTCTTTCAACTATTATTGATTATTAGTTAATTAAGTGAAATAAATCCAATAAACATGAAAGTTAATATACTAGAAAAATATATGAATGTTTCTGTCTTTTTGTGACAAAAATTTAATAAAAAAGGGGCAACGAGTGAGAAGCCGACAAAAGCAAGTGTGGTGGGGGGATTCGTAATGAGGGTGGGTGGACTGGAAATACAATGACACCCCCGACCCATCCGGACCCGGACCCTTTTTTCTTTGAAAAATCATCCTTGATCAGTTGCCCTGCCCCACACACAAAGTACCCCCGGCCGATGCTTTTCTGCTATCATCTTTTTCTCTTATGATGTGAATTAGATAGTCTATAGATTTTGTTCGATTATATATATATATATATATATATATATATATATATATATATATATATATATATATATATATATATATATATATATATATACTACTTATAAAAGAAATCTAACTATTTCCATAAATAGATTGAATATAATAATATTATTTTTTTAAGACGTCCAAACTATTAACCTTGAAGTACAACCCATTTATAATATAATAATATTAAAACTTTAACCATATCTTTTATCCCTTAAAAATCTCGTATCAAATTAATAGAAGAATTCATTTGCAAATTGAATCCGTCAATCTCAACACTTCAACCATTTGAAGCGGTCAATGTCAACAATTTATAGAGGATCTCTTCTCTCACATTGGTAACAAACAATCTCATAATATCTATCTTCGTAATCCCTTCAAAGTAAGAAATATACGCACACTCTCTCGAAGAACCCTAACCAGTAACCAAGACAGTATAACCACCACCACCACAGCCGCTCAGCCTCCTTTCGCCTTCAATCAACCACTATCACGACTACCGCCCTTCCTCTCACCCACGACATGAACTTTCTTTTGGAACATAACATTTTTCTTTAAAAAAAATATCGTTGAAAGAAGCTATTTGTCCTGCCGCTGTGCGCGGGTAACGGCTAGTATATATATATATATATATATATATATATATATATATATATATATATATATATATATATATATATATATATATATATATATATATAGGGTTAGGTTCATTTGAGACCACCTATATTTTGTGAGACCGTGAGAGGCATTTTTTTTTTTAGTTAATTCATGTTCCGAAAATAATATTTAAAATTTTTTTTTTTGAGTTTTTCAATTATTTTGCATTTTAAAATTATTTTTAGAATATGTACAGTGTAATATTCTATTTAGAATATTTCACGTGTTTTTAAAAAAAAATAGAATTTTTTTTTATTTTATTTTTTATTTTTTTTAGTTAATTCAAGCTCCGAAAATAATATTTAAAAAAAGAATTTTTAGATTTTTCCATTTATTTTGCATTTTAAAATTATTTTTTAGAATATGTCAGTATAATATTCTATTTAGAATATTTCACGTATTTTAAAAAAAAAACGGAAATTTTTTAATTTATTTATTTATTTATATTTTTTATATTTTTTTTAGTTAATTTAAGTTCCGAAAATAATATTTAAAAAAAGAATTTTTGGATTTTTCCATTTATTTTGCATTTTAAAATTATTTTTAGATTTGGTCTCACGGTCTCACAAAATTATAATAGTCTCAAATGAACCTGAACCTATATATATATATATATATATATATATATATATATATATATATATATATATATATATATATATATATATATATATATATATAGTTAGGTTCATTTGAGACCATCTCTATTTTATTATACCGTGAAATGCATTTTTTTTAGTCAATTCAAGTTCCGAAAATAATATTTAAAAAAAGAATTTTTGGATTTTTTCCATTTATTTTGTATTTTAAAATTATTTTTTCGAATATGTACAGTATAATATTTTATTAGAATATTTCACGTATTTAAAAAAAAACATGATTTTTTTTAATGTTTTTTTAGTTAAATCAAGTTCCGAAAATAATATTTAAAAAAAAATTTAGATTGTTCCATTTATTTTACATTTTAAAATTATTTTTTTAAAAAATGTACAGTGTAATATTCTGTTAGAATATTTCACGTATTTTTCAAAAAAAAAATGGATTTTTTATTTATTTATTTATTTTAGTTAATTCAAGTTCTTAAAATAATATTTAAAAAAAAAAATAGATTTTTTCATTTATTTTGCATTTTAAAATTATTTTTTAGAATCTGTGAGTATAATATTCTATTAAAATATTTCACATATTTTTCAAAAAAAAGGGCTTTTTTATTATTTATTATTTTTTTAGTTAATTCAATTTCCGAAAATAATATTAAAAAAAAAATAATTTTTGGATTTTTCCATTTATTTTGCATTTTAAAATTATTTTTAGATTTGGTTTCACGATCTCACAAAATTAGAATGATCTCAAATGAACCTGAACCTCTATATATATATATATATATATATATATATATATATATATATATATATATATATATATATATATATATATATATATATAATCATTGAAAAATTACAGTTTTCTGATAATCCAATAACTAAAAGTTTAACGTACGTTAGATAAAAAACTGAAGGCTATGATTAAAGGTGACAATTTTGTAATTATGAGCACGTATATTGGCATATTTGGTTTTAAAAATAGATGATAACAGTAATTTTGATATTAAAAAAACAATTCCAAGAAATTATCTTAATTAATAATTTTTTCCCTATGTCTCTCTCTCTCACAGTTTATCGAACCATCTCCCCTAGATCTTGTATCATCCAGGAAAAGTTAATGTGGTAGTTGATGCCCTGAGTCATAGAGCAATGAGTGCTCCGATTCGAGATGTATACATGTGGATGACGGTGATGACCCCAGTCTTAGATACCATCCAAGAGGCCCAAGTGGTGGCCATTAGACCAAAGAACCTCAAGAGAGAGCAGGTAATCGAGTAGGTTTCAGAGTTTGAGACCGATAGTCAGGGGCTTATGAACTTTTATGGGCAGATATGGGTGTCATATACGGGTGGAGCTCAACGGATTTTGATGGAGGAAGCCCATAAGTCGCGGTTTTCCATCCATCCTCGGGCCACTAAGATGTATTTGGATTTGAAAAATGATTATTGGTGGCCCTGTATGAAGAGAGATATAGTATGGGCCGTCGAGAGATGTTTGACCTGTCGCAAGGTCAAGGCAGAGCACCAACATCCTCATGGATAGTTACAGCCTATAGAGATTCCTCTATGGAAGTGGGAACAGATAACCATGGACTTTATTACAAAATTACCAAGGACTGCGAGGGGTGTTGGCACGATTTGGGTGATTGTCGACCGATTGAACAAGAGTGCTCATTTCCTGGCTATAAGTGAGAACTCTTCTGCGGAGAAACTGGTTGAGGTCTACGCTCGAGAGGTGGTGGCTCGGTATGGAGTGCCGACATCGATAGTGTCAGATCGTGATGTGTGCTTTACTTCTAGGTTGTGGAAGAAATTTCATGAGGAGTTGGGTACCCAGATCCACTTCAGCACCGCATATCATCCGCAGATAGACAGGCAGAGTGAGCGAACGATCCAAACGCTCGAGGATATGTTATGCTCTTGTGTTATGGACTTTGGTGGGAGTTGGGAATGCTATCTTTCCTTGGTTGAGTTTTCATACAACAACCATCACTCCAGCATTTGGATGCCTCCCTTAGAGCTCTTATATGGGAGGAGATGTCAGACTCCTATCTGTTAGGGGGAAGTTGGGCAGAGAGTAATGGGGAGCACCAAGATAGTACTCAAAACAGCAGGGTATATTCATCAATTTAGACAGAGGTTGCTGACGGTCCAGAGTCACTAGAAAAGTTACGCAGATCGGAGGTGTTCAGAGCTAGAGTTCCAGGTCGGAGATTTTGTTCTCCTGAAGGTATCCCCTTGGAAAGGGGTGATCAGATTCAGGAAGCTAGGCAACCTAGGCCTTAGATTCAATGGTCTGTTCAGGGTAATTGCCCGGGTGCACAAGGTAGCTTATCGGTTAGAGCTACCTGAGGAGTTGAGCCAGATTCATAACACTTTCCATGCATCCTAGCTAAGAAAGTGTGTAGTCGATGAGACAGCAGTGGTTCCTTTAGAGGACATTCAGGTCGATGAATGCCTGAATTATATTGAGAGACCTGTATCGATATTGGATAGGAAAGTGAGGACTTTGAGGAACAAGGATGTGCATTTGGTTAAAGTTCAGTAACAACATTGTAGAGGTTCAAAATGGACTTGGGAGCCGGAGTCCAAGATGCGCGAGCAGTACCCAGAGCTGTTTCCAGAGGATGACCTCGAGGGTGAAGTATTATCCTAGTGCAGGAGAATTGTAACATCCCGAGATAAGGTATGTATTGATGACCCTTACTTTTATTGCATTATCAAAGTTAGCCTTATTTGTGAAATTGGTGGCAAAAGAGTATGCATGCTGTACGCATGTGTACGCTCAGCATATTTATGTGTGTCTTAGGGACGTGGAGGCCACCTAGTACGATGGGCATACCACAGGGTACGCTGGGCGTACTAGGCTTAGAGTGTAAACCCTAATTGGGTTGTGAGCCCTATTTAAGGAACATGATGACCTTATTTCCATCCTTCAACTCCCCTCAAACCTTAAAACTCAATTTCATAGCTTGTGTGAGCATTTGAGGCTTATTGAGTGATCTTGTGGGATTCTTTTGTAAAGAAGGAGCTTTAAAGGAAGTAGAGTTGGTTTCCATGCTTTTCGATCCGAGTTTCCCTATGGTTGGTGCATCATTTAGAGGTATTAAGCTCAAAGTTTTCTCATTGTTTTGATTAGTGCTTGCTTTGGTCCATTTTTAGGGTTTTATGTCCCAAGCTTGAAGCTTTATGAGTTTTGATGAACTCCAGAGCATAATACATGTCCATTTAGGTGTTTCTAGTCGTTTGGACTCGTAAAAATGTGATCTTGGTTGTCAAGATCTCTCCATGCATGAGTTATGAGGACTTTTGTAAGTAAAGGATGAGAGTTTATGAGTTTTAGACTTGTCCAACCATGATAAGGCTTAAAGTCACCAACTTTATGAAGTAATAGACTCTAGTTAGCCCAGATCTGAGATTGTAGCTATGGTCTTACAGATTAAGACCAGGATAGTGAGAAAAGTGAGTCTGAGATGTACACCGAGCATACTCCTAGCTACGCGCAGTGTAGCGCTTAGCCACCCTGACACATGCATGGAGGGTTGTACGCCCAGTGTAGAGGGTTGTACGCCAGGTGTAGAGGGTTGTACGCCCAACATAAGTATTAGGTGTTGACTTCCATTGACGTTTAAGGTTTTGGTCAAGTTGTGGACTTTGGAGGCCATGGAGGGGTAAAATGGTCTTTTACCGTTCTGAGATTTAGTAGAGGATCTTAACCTAACATCTTGTGGGGGTTGTTAATATCAATTATTAATTAGAGGTATATGTGATATATGTTAGGTGGAGTCTAGACCGGCAATTGAGGTGCAGGATATACTTGCTTTACTTTACGAGGTGAGTCTTCTCCCTATACTTACCTGAGTGGTAATTACTGTGCGACCGGAGGGTCTTATTTTTGTTATTAACCGGAGGGTCATATTTGCTTATACTGAGATATGTGATATTATGCTGAACCATCCCAAAAATACAGTCCAAAATTTTTATTTTAAATCATTAAGAAAACCATAATATCAAACATCATATAAAAATCATAAGTCATGTATCTCGAAATACCATGAACATTTGTCAAATATATTAGAGTATAAACATCCCAGCCTAAATAAATGGTGCATGCATTAAAATCATCCTGAGCTCTTCCCCTTGCTACTGGAAGTAACTAAAACCAAAACTGAAAACTGTAAGCATGAAGCTTAGTAAGTCTCCCCGGACTACCACATACCATACACATAATCACATAATAACATAAATTGGGCCTTGCCCACTACATCGGGCCCGGCCCGACATCAAACCAAAGTCCAGTATACATATAAACATATCAATAAAGCATATAACATAAACACATAACATAAGCATATAGACATTCCTCGAGCCCCGCCCGGCATCGGACCGAAATCCAGAAACATATAACATAACATATTAGCTAAACATTCCTCAGGCTTTCCCCGGCATCGGACCGAAGTCTGGAAACATATAACCTACATCGGGCTAACCCCGGTATCAGACCTTAGCCCGGAACATACTAGCATATATATATACAGACCGACATTGGCGCCTTCGACCCGTTCCTACAGGAGGAAAACTCACCTCACAAAGCTAGATGTGAAATCTCGTGTGAGGAATCTCTGGCGGCTTCTCCAATGACTCCCCGACTATCATTATCACAAAATCACTCAGTCAAAATCCAATAATTCTTCTTAGGGCAAAATGACCACTTTACCCCTAGTCAAAGTCAACATTCTGGTCAAAGTCAACATTCTAGTCAAAGTCAACGTTCTAGGTTGACTCAACATGCCGAGTTGACCCATCAACTCATTAAGTTCTAAAAATCAGGAACCCTAAAATCATGATCCAACTCGTCGAGTCATCCCCCATGACTCGCCGGGTTCCCTTGCTACTCGTAGTCATGATAAAGCGAGTCAACTCATCGAGTTCTACCTAGTACAGAATCGAGACAAATCAACTCAACTCGTCGAGTTCCATTTATGGACTCGACGATTTCCTCAGTTTGTTTGGGCCATCTTAATGGATTAATTCCCTACTCTTCAGATCAAAGATTCAGATTTTGTCATATACACTGAAAATGTCCTTTTAAGGGTAAATTTTCCAACTTACCCCTTAGTACCTTTACTTAATGGGTTTAGCTCAAACCCTAACTCTTTAGGACCTAGATCTTGGACCATAAACCATTCATACTGCAAACTAAACCATACAAACAGAGATCTAGACTCTAAACACTACACGAACACGTAAAGCTTCCACCTTTCACTTCATGCAAGTCCTTTTGGAGCTTAAAAGGCCAAAATGGCATCCTATATCTTGCATGGGGCTTCAATGGTCATAAAGTTTGCACCTTTAAGCCATGAAAGCCCTCCATGATTCCGGATCCGATGGTTCACTCACTTGGGACGTCCAAATACCCAGCTCTAAATCATGCATCGGATAGTTTGCCTCGTGAGGCTTCAACTGCCTCGAAGCGTAAGCTATCACGTGACCTCACTACATCAAAACTACACCCATCCCCGTGATCAAAGAGTCACAGTAAACCACGAAGTCGTCGACGCCCTCTGGCAAAGTCAGAACTGGTGCCTCGAATAACCGTTGTCTGAGAGTCTTGAAGGCTACCTGTTGCTCAGGCCCCCCATGGAATGTCACTGACTTCTTGGTCAGTCAGGTCAAAGGAACAACGATCTTAGAGAAATCCTGAATAAATCTCTGATAGTAACCCTCTAGACCAAGAAAACTTTGAATCTCAGTTGGAAACCTCGGAACCTCCCACTGCATCACGGCCTCTAACTTGGCCGGATCAACCAAAATACCCTTTTGGTTGACAAGGTGCCCAGTAACTGCACCTCGCGCAACCAGAACTTACACTTGGAGAACTTTGCAAAACGTCTCTTCCTCCTCAGAGACTCCAGCACATCCCTCAGGTGCTCCTCGTGCTACTCCTGAGTCTTGGAGTAAACCAAGATATCATTGATGAAGACCATCACATACCTATCCAACATCGGTTTGCACACGTGGTTCGTGAGGTCCATGAACTTGGCAGGAGCGTTGGTGAGTCCAAACAGCATCACCACAAACTCACAGTGACCATAGTGAGTCCTAAAAGTTGTCTTCTGCACATCTTCGTCTCTGACTCACATCTGGTGATAACCCGATTCCAGATCAATCTTGAAAAACCAAGATGCACCCTATAGTTGGTCAAAAAAATCATCAATCCTCGGGAGGGGATAACGGTTCTTCATCGTTACCTTATTCATCTCCCGGTAGTCTATATACATGCAATGTGACCCGTCCTTCTTCTTCACAAATAGGATCGGGGATCCCGATGGTGAACTGATCGGCCTGATAAATCCCTTGTCTAGCAGCCCCTACAACTGCGTAGACAACTCCTGCATCTCGGGAGGAGCCAATCAATATGATGCCTTGGCTATCAGAGTCGCGCCAGGGACTAGGTCAATCCTGAACTCAACCTGCGTCTCCAAATGTATCCCGGGCAAATCCACTGGCAATATATCTGAGTACTCTCGTACGATCGGTACATCATCCATTATCACCTTACCCTTATCCCGGGTATCCATGACATAAGCAACATAACATGTGCAACTCTGTTGAAGGTAACGCCTAGCCCTCACTATTGAACACAAAGTCGGTCCACACCGCAGCCTCTCACCCCGAATCACTAACCCTCCGCCACTAGGAGTCCAAACTCTCACTAGCTGTTGCTCATAGTCGATCACTGCCCTATTGGGGCTCAATCATTCCATACCAACTATAACCTTATTCGCTCGCAGGGAAATAGGGACTAGATCCACAGAAAACTGCTCATCGAACAACTGTAGTGTACATCCTCGATGAACCCTCGCAACCCGAATGGTCCTATCATCTGCTATCTCTACGTCAAGTGGGCAATCCAACTCCACTGGAGCCCTTACGAATCTCTTACTGAGTGCGAGCGACACAAAATATCGGGTAGCTCCCGAATCAAACAGTACCAAAGCTTATATACCATTCACTAAGAACGACCCTATAACAAAACACATAAACATAAACAATAATCAATAGAAGTAAAGAGATAAGAAAAAGATACATACTTGTCACCACATAAGGAGCTGCAATTTCCTCTTATACTGTCAACTGGAAAGCCCTTCTCTTTGCCACAGGCGCCTCGGACCGGGCCTGACGGCCATCTGTAATTCTCAGTGTAGCAGGAGCGGGTGTTGCCGCCTGCCCTGATGCTGCTACACTCGGGCACTAGGAGCGCTTGTTTCCTCTAGGATTACAATGTAAGCAAATTAGATATGATATTGTGGTGGTGGTAGTAGTAGTTGTACAATCTCTACTCACATGACCAGTTCGGTCGCACTTAAAACAGCCCGAACTCCCTGCCTTGCACGTACCTTCGTGTAACTTGCCGCACTTTCCACAACGGTTGCGACCTTGTTGGCTCCTAATTCGGTGATCTGATACCTTGGACTTCTTTCCCACATTCCATGATTGGCCCCCTCTAGTTTCCTCTTCTTCTCCGTATCTAAATCCAACTCTCTCTCTCTCTCTCTCTCCCTAACAATCATATCTTCCAGCATCTTACAGCTAGATCGACTCACAAACTGGCGGATATCACTCCACAACATCTCATGGTATCGGGCCTTCTTCATCTCCTCGTCCGCCATGTACTGTGGATCGAGAAGAGACCTCTCCCTGAACATAGCAGTGATATCAGTCATTGTCTTAATCGTCTGCTGGAAATCCTGGAACTCCCTAGCAAGCTTTTGCACCTCTATCATAGGTGAAAACTCGGCTCTGAACCTAGCCGAGAAGCACTCTAGGTCATAGTGTTAAGGGCATCTTCACCCAAAGCATGCCCAACCTCCTCCCACTAGTCACGTGCCCTGTCCTTCAGGAGACAAGAAGCAAGTCAGACCTTGTCCCCCTCGGGAACGGAAGGCGTTGGCGACACCCACCAACCACCTACTTCTAGCACCGATCCCCATGATAGTCGGGATCTCCACAAGTTTTGAACTCCCTGAACATCAGTGCGCAAGACCCCATCATGGCTGCCACCTCGGTGGGGAATGCACTCAGTCTCTCATCTAAAAGCTCCAAGATACCCTCCTTGATCATGCCGAATATCATAGGATTCTGGTCCAGAATATTGCGTGTGATCTCAGATGAGATGAACTCCCTCATCTAGGCATCTAGTTGCCTGGCTCCAGAGCCCGAGACTGTGTAATGCCCGCAGATCCGGGCTAGTCAATTTAGAGATAATGAGCGTCAAAAATGAGTTTTTGACAAAAGATTATTTAGAATAAATAATCTTAACCAAGTTGTAGAATATGTCTCAAGGGTTCCGTACATATAAAGAGCGCTAAAATTCGAGTTATAACGAATAAGTTATGGCCGGTCGAACTTTCGCGACGGAATCGACACGACACCAGGAAGCGTAAATAGTGAATTTTAGATAGAATTAGCCTTAGTGATCTAAATGAAAGTCGAAGAATACGTTAAACCACGTGCATCCATAAAAAGGACACCCAAATATGACTTCGTATGAGGAAGTTATGATTTTTTTGAAGTTTCGGCTTAGTAGTGTATAGCCCGGAGTTCGAATATTAAATCGAGCGTTATTTAGCCAACACAACCTAAACGAGAATTGAAGATCTCATTAATAGTAGTGAAACGGTAAAAAGACAGACGAAACGGACATCGGATGAAGAATGTATGGATTTTTAACGGACCAATCTTGTTTCGGTCTGTTAAAAATATAAAATTTAAAATAAACTCAAAATTAGCCAAAGGATTCTAAACAAAAGTTGTAGATTACGTTCCCACCTACGCGTGGATATAAAGAACGTCAAAAACGGAGCTCGTATACGAAAGATACAAAATTTTGAAGTCGGAGTATGAATTTGCGAAGCCTGATGCGAACTCAATGACGTGGCCGAATCCCAGTCGTCCCTTGTTGCCCACGCTTCGCTTCGGATGGGTGACACGTCGCACTTTGGACGCCCAACGTAAGCTTTGGATGCCCCGCGTACCTTGTATGCCTCGCATACAAGCCTCACACGCCCAACATTCTACCCTCCCTCGGTCCGCAAGCAGCCATGTCGCCCCAACCTTCTTCCGACGCGTGCCTCGTACGAAGCCACCTTACGCCCAATGTAGGGCCTTGGTACGCCCAACATAGACCGAGGTCTCGCGCATATAAAAGGGGGTCGAGGCTGCCATCTTATTCACACCAAAAATCTTCTCTTTCTCTCACTAGTTTCTCTCTCTAGGGTTTCTAACCCCCCCCCCCCCTAAAGCCTAGGTGAACCCCCTAACACCTGAAGGAAGGCTCGAGGCTTCCAGAGTCCCGAGAAAAATGATCTTTCGCTTCAGAAACGCTACTCCAAGTGAAGTCTGGTTTTCTATAAAACCCGTATTAAGTGAGCTACGCCTACGTTATTTTTAATATAGCTTTTATTTAACTATAGTAACGTTATTAGGAACTTATAATAAGTAATTGGGATATTATTACGGGTTGTATAAGTATTGGTTAACACTTATATAATAGTAATAATAGCCAAGCTATTAATTAGTCTTGGTGAATATTAGTCTAAACTCTAGTAGTAATGATACTAGGTTTTGTCCGAGGAAAATTGTGTTGAGAGTAACGAAGTGTTGTTCAAGTGCCGAGTCACCACCTTCTCAGGTGAGTGTATGGTCCCTTTCATCTTACACATAGATATGAAGTATTTTAATATAAATTACGTGCTATGTGTGCATATTATCTGAATACTTGTTGTCTATGTTGGGTGAAAGATTTTTATACATGTTTTAAATGATTTAAATTGTATATGTATTTTATATCTACAAAATATGTTGGGTAAAACATGGATAGATGAAATAGTTGTTGTATGATAAAATGATGAAAGACATCAATGTTGAATGTGATTCAGTCATCTAGTGGAGTATAGATGACGACAACAGACGATACTAGACACTCCAGTGGAACGCTAGAGGGCTCGTAACCTGTAGGTGTTTTTGAACTAGGTGCTCATTAGGTATTTTTGAACTAAGTGTGTTCACTATGTATTTTTGAACTGAGTGTGTTCACTAGGTATTTTGAACTGAGTGTGTTCATTAGGTATTTTTGAATTAAGTGTGTTCACTAGTTATTTTTGAACTAAGTGTTTGCCAGATGTTTTGGACTACGTGTTCACCAGTTCTAATCTATAAACCTTGTTAATGATGGACTTCTTACCTATTCCTTAGGATAATCCTTAAAAATAAATGAACGAGGAATAGCTTATTCTTAGGGTAGATCCTTAAGAGTAAAGAATATAATGGGGATGGGTAATTGGGTTGATTGTTTGATGTTTAAACATAATAATTATATTATTGTGGGTTCAAAACACTATGTACTCACCAGGTTTCCCAATCTGATCCACTCAGTTTATTTATATCATGGGTGTTGATATGAAGTCACATTACAATGAGAGATTAAGAAGATATAAATCACTAGTGATAACGAATGTAAGTTCTGTTTATGTTTATGTTTCCGTATTGACGATGACATCCCAAATGTTTTAAAATGAATAAAAATACTCTTCTTTGGAAATTATTTGATAACGTAGTTATCATGTTTTACTGGGAACAAATTCCGCAACATTTTTATTAAAAGAGGTACTCTGAATTTTATAAAGCATAAACAAAATCGGTCTTTTCTGGCCGTGAAAATGGGGATGTCACAGACTGATCCCCCAGCAGCACCTGAACTGCCGACTGGTCTAGTGCGTAGTGTCACCCTACTGAAAAACACACCATAACAAACATCAAAATACTCATCATATCTCGAGGGATCACATATACTACAAGTGTCCTGGATTCATCTCATCCTTCCTTGATTTGAGTACGTATCCTTTGCTTTCAATAGTACCGGCCCATACTACCTTCCACATTTATCCGTACTTTCCTCAAGAAATGCCTTGAATCCACCAAGTCCCTTCTAGTACTACATCTTCACATGCTAATCTCATCCTAGGCTTGCCCTAGGGTAATCACCAACTCAATCTCCACCGTCATATGCATAAGAAGTCCCTGTTATCTCCCCCTAACTAGCTCGCGAAGATATCACTAAGACTAGATAATTCTTCGAATGAGAGGTCCTACCCTATAATGGTTAAACTCAAAGGAGAGCTGCGAAATAAGGCTAAACCTTACCTTCAAAAATTATTTAGTCCTCGCAATATATAACTTAGTGTATTTGTTTACTAGTTAATAAAAGATAACTACAACTCCTAAATGCAAAAAGCAAGCAGCATTCGAGCATTGAGTAAACATAATCAAGCATCCTCTACTCAAGCAATCAATAGGCACATAAGGCATCCTTCCTAGATCCTTAGCCTAATCTAGCATGCAGTTCTTATAACCATATCATAACATAAACTTGTATGGGTAATTTGGGAGTACTTACTTGAGCTCGACTGATTGCATGCACCACACCCTTTACTCTTCTCAAAAATATTTTCACTTTTTAAGATTCTTTTTATAAAGAAATTTTCTTTTGAAAATCTTCATACCAAGTCCTTAGTTTGAGTTCAGACACACCTAAGAGTGTGCTCGAATCCTTCAAACCAAGGCTCTGATACCAACTTGAAACATCCCAAAAATACGGTCCAAAATTTTCATTTTAAATCATTAAGAAAACCATAATATCAAACATCATATAAAAACCATAAGTCGTGTATCTTGAAATATCATAAGCATTTGTCAAATATATCAGAGTATAAACATCCCAGGCTAAACAAATGGTATGTGCACTACAATCATCCCGAGCTCTTCCCCTTGCTACCAGAAGTACCTGAAACCAAAACTAAAAACTGTAAGCACGAAGCTTAGTGAGTCTCCCCAAACTACCACATACCATACACATAATCACATAATCATATAAAAGCATACATTGGGCCTTTCCTGCTACATTGCCCCCCACCCGACATTGGACCGAAGTCCGACATCGGGTCCGCTCGACATCAGACCGAAGTCCAGTATACATATAAACATATTAACAAAGCATATAACATAAACACATAACATAAGCATATAGACATTCCTCGGGCCCATCATGCATCGGACCGAAATCCGGAAACATATACCATAACATATAAGCTAAACATTCCTTGGGCTTGCCCCGGCATCGGACCGAAGCTCGGAACATATAAACAAGCACATGCAAGAATCACGAAGACTTTAAGCATACAAACATTCATCGGGCTTTTCCCAGCATCGAACCGAAGTCCAGAAACATATAACCTACATATGGCTAACCCAGATATCGAACCTAAGCCTGGAACATACTAGCATACATATACAGACCAACATTGGTGACTTCGACCCGTTCATGCAGAAAGAAAACTCACCTCGCAAAGCTAGCTGTGAAATATCGCATGAGGAATCTCTGATGGCTGCTCAAACGACTCCCCGACTATCATTATCACAAAACCACTAAGTCAAAATCCAATAATCCTTCTTAGGGTAAATTGACCACTTTACCCCTGGTGATATGTGCATATTTAGCTATATATTTCTTATAGAATTTTAATACTTTTTGGCTAACTTATTGCAATTTATGGACAAAAGGTACTTAATTATGTTTAGAATGTATTTTCAGCGTAAAAGACATGTTCGGAAGCAAAAGAATGTGGGAAATGCAATTGGAAGCTCGAGAATTGAAGAAAGAAGAAAAAGATTAAAAAAAACATATCTACTCGGCGAGTTGGATGCTTACTCAACGAGTAGACATGAACATTCGTGAAACAATAAAAGTCCTTGCCGTACACGGATTTTTAATGAGGGACTCGGCGAGAATCCTCTGTTTTCAGAAATCTATAAATAGGACACAAGAGCCCGAAACTAGAGCCTTCTTTCCCACCCTTGGGGATTAAATTAACATGGGAAGTGTAGTTGGAGCTCTGGAACTCGTGGATCAACCCTAGCCTTCAATTTTGAGGAGACCAAAAGGCATAAACACATTCTCTTTTCTTAATCTAGTGTTTACATCATGTTTAGATCATTAGGTTTAGCTTGTGAATAATTTTCTGCTATGAATATGAGCTAAAAACCCGTATCTTTTGTTTAGGGTAGACAACTTTATGACTATGGTTTGATTTTGTGGTTGGATTAATTTTAATTGGTGAATTTTGTTTGTTGAAGCGTGTTAAAGATCCTTATGTGTTAACAACAACTATTTTCTATTAATTAACAAGTATATTAAGCTGCATGAACATCTCTTAATTGCTTATCTCATATGATTTATGTGAAAACATTGTTATATTCCTAGGAATAGTGAACATGAAACTAGGGTTAACTAGAAAATAGGTAAGTTAATGTGTGAGCTTGTGTGACGAACCATCATACAAAAAGTTAATTGAATTAGTAATTTAATTAGCTAACTACAAGTCTTACCAAACCCGAATCTATAAACTAGTAAACTCATTAATTTAACCAATTGGCCACTGTTTGAATTGATTTCTTTTCTAAGGATTAGTAATAATGAACACGAACCTAATCACATTAATCGGTAGCCAATGACAAATTAATCCATTGCACTTGCCATAAAATCAACCATAGGAATAAAGAAGTTGACCTTGAACAGAAGTCTCCTTTAATGTTGAATTTAGTTGATTTTTACTTGTTTTAGTTGCTAATTGTTTTGTTTGAGTGTTAGTTAAGTGCTTAAGTTTCTAGTCTTGAAAAACTAGAGAAAACAACTTTTCTTTTATTATTTGTTTTTTTAGATAATTCTAGCAGTTAGTTTAATTACCGTTCCCTGTGTTCGACACCCTGCTTGCTTAACTATACCACCAATTAACAGGTACACTACCTTTTGTGTGTCTAATTTATAATTAAAAGTGGGATTAAAACTAGTACATTTTACACATACCACCTGGTCAAAGCCAACATTCTGGTTTGGGCCATCTTAATGGATTAATCCCCTACTCAGTTTGTTTGGGCCATCTTAATGGATTAAGCCCCTACTCTTAAGATCTAAGCTGCATATTTCTCATATACACTAAAAATGTCCTTTTAAGGGTAAAGTTTCCAACTTTACCTGTTAGTACCTTTACTTAATGGGTTTAGCTCCAACCCTAACTCTTTAGGACCTAGATCTTGGTCCAGAAGCCATGCATACTCCAAACTAAAGCATACAAACAGATATCTAGACTCTAAACACTACATGAACATGTAAAGCTTCCACCTGTCACCTCATGTATGGCCTTTTGGAGTTTAGAAGGCCAAAATGACATCATATAGCTTGCATGGGGGTTCAATGGTCATAAAGTTTGCACATTTATGCCATGAAAGCTCTTCATGATTTCAAATCTGATGGTTCACTCACTTGGGACATCCAAATCCCAAAGGTCAAGCTACTTGGACCAAAAACCTAATAAGATGATGATAAAGAGATCTAAAAAGCTACTAAGCAATTTTGAGACTTGCTTACCATAAAACGATAAGGAAGAAATGAAGTCTCTGGATCTACTATCTTCTTCTTGAATCCCCAAGCTTCTCCCTCCTTCACAAGCTTCAAAACACATAAAGTTTCACTCATAAATGGCTCACAAGCTCACAATTGCATTAGGATTTTTGAATCTCGCGTTTGGTACTTGGAGGCTGGAAATGAGTCCATCAAGTGAGGATTAGGATGCTTATCTAGGGTGCAAAACCCCAAAATTAGGGTTTCATCCTGACGGCCCTACTCGTTGAGTTGGGGCTCTCAACTTGTCGAGTAGGTTACTTAAAATCCCACGTCTCTTTTAATCTCTACTCAACGAGTTTGGGGCTCCCAACTTGTCGAGTTGCTCTACAAAAATGAATAAATTGTAATTTAAATGCATTCCAGGAACCAGACGTTACATATGCATTCTATCTTTGTGAATTATGTTGTTATATTACTTTGTGCGTATTTATTGATTTATGACCGGAGGGTCCATACCGAGTCGTGAGACCGGAGGGTCTTCACAGACACATGACCAGAGGGTCCTTATCGAGATATAACCATGAGAGGCTAATTATTTATGTATGTGGTATTTTGGGGAACTCACTAAGATTCGTGCTTATAGTGTTTGTGTGAAATGTGTTTCAGGTACATCTCAGGATCGTGGGAAGACGTTGGTATGACTGTACACAACAACTTGATGATTTGTGTTTTGAGGATTCTGGGATATTTGATAAATAATTTACCGATGTTTTGTGTTTGGAAACATTTCAAATTGGCTTGATAAATGTTTAACTATGTTTGTGGAAAAGTTCCTAGACAGCTTAGATTTATAATATATATATATATATATATATATATATATATATATATATATATATATATATATATATATATATATCACAATGAGAAAGAGATTTAGACCCAAAAGTAAGAACATCCTTAAGAACATTTAAAGACTTGGTAGTTGGATGTCCCAGTTTGTTCTGTCAAGTAAATTTAGAGACATGACATGTTCCTTTATTTAGAGAGGGTATCCTACCTGAAGTATGAGATCCTTCAAGATAGTACAGCCCCCAGACTCATTAACATTCCACACAATCACCTTGGACTGTGATCCTGAACAACACAGTTAAATTCATCAAAAACAACTTGACATTTATTATCTTTACATAATTTGTGAATAGAAAGTAAGTTAATATTAAAATAATGAACAAAAAAGACATCAAATAAGGTCACTGATTCAGACAAATCCATATTACCAATTTTATTTATTTTTGTAGAAGAACCATTTGGACGATCAAATCTAAGATCTAGTTTAGAAACATCCACAACATTATTCAAATGAGATTCATTTTTAGTCATGTGATGATTTGCCCCCAAATCAATGACCGATTTCTTATTGGAAACTTTATTACACACAAATGAGTTGCAACAAACACGTCTTATATTTGTTGTAACCTTACTGGTCCTTTGTTTCTCTTTATGACATTCAAAAACTTTGAGTATTGATCACTTGTAAGAAAAAACTTATCAGAAGTTGAGTTAGATCTCACATAAAACATAGAGGAATTAGCAAAGTTAGAAGTAGCAAAATTATTACGAGAGAAATGATGGGTTTTGAACACTACAAAAATCCTATGGTGCACATGAAACCCTAATGCTTTGGATCTAAGTTTTCTCAAGTTATACATGCCATATTGAATCATCCAAAGCATAAACCCTAACTAGCATACAAGTTATGAGATATACAACATAAAACAAGTTAGAAGAATACCTCTTTGTTGTAGCTTGCAATCTTTGACCTTTAAGAGCTTAGTATCTCAAATGTGATACCTTTAATAAGTCACAAACACCAAAAGCAATGGAGTATTATTAGAGAGAGGTTGGGAAGCACTCAAAATCGGCTAGGGTTTCTCTTAGAAGCATAGGGGCCGATTTTGGGTGTGCCAAGGGATCTATTTATAGTGTAGGATCCTTAGGGTTTAAACATTGAAACCCTAAGGTGGCGTTTGTTTGACATAGAACTTAATTAAACACATCAATTCAGTCCTGACCATACTCGACACATAAGTCAACACAAAATCATCGAGGGGCCCACGATATTGCTTTTAATCCTCGTAGGATAAAAGGAACATATAAAATTCGACTTATATGTTTGTACTAACAACTTGTTAAATCATACACAATAATAGTTTTATAACATCAAGTTACTAATGTGTTTTCGTATTATCAATGCATAACCAACTCGTAATCAATAAATCATATATCTTGGTTTGAAGACTATACGATATTATCGTCTTACAATCACTCGTGATAAATTCCATGAAGTGATTCATGTGAGCGTGGGTTTAAACCAAGACTATGTTCCATGTATTTATCCACACAATATCTTTAAGAATAGAGGACTGTATGATCCCTTATATAAAGGACTTGTCATTGATTTGATCAGAGTTTGACAACGGCTTTTGAGAGCTACGATTGCTAATCGGATTTTGAAGATGCGTTGGCAGTTATAGTTATTAGACTTATCCAAGTGGGAGACTGTTGGATTAGGTGTCTAAGCCCATAACTATAATTGGTATGTACTTGACCCGATAGTAGCATGGTCCTTTTAGGTAGTAGCCCCAACTTGCCGAGTCCGACAATGGACTCGTCGAGTTCATCAGACAGATTGCAGATTTTGATTTGCTTCAGCTTTGAACAGTTAACCAATGCATCAATATAATAGAAAACACCCTAAGCTCTGATACCACTGATGGATTGTGAACACTACAACAATCTTATGGTGAACATGCAACCCTAATGCTGTGAATCTAAGTTTTCTCAAGGTATACATGCCATATTGAATCATCCAAAGCATAAACCCTAACTAGCATACAAGTTATGAGATATACAACATAAAACAAGTTAGAAGAATACCTCTTTGTTGTAGCTTGCAATCCTTGACCTTCAAGAACTTAGTATCTTAAATGTGATACCTCTAATAAGTCACAAACACCAAAAGCAATGGAGGATTATTAGAGAGAGGTTGGGAAGCACTCAAAATCGGCTAGGGTTTCTTTTAGAAGCATAAGCGCCGATTTTGGGTGTGCTAGGGGATCTATTTATAGTGTAGGATCCTTACGGTTTTAACATTAAAACCCTAAGACGGTGCTTGGTTCATAGAATGTTTTGGAAGGAATTGGAATCTATTAAGGAATTGGAATTTGTCTTGAATTGGAATCCAATTCAATATTCTATTTAGTTAGCAGTAAATGGAATTTGAATTCAATTTTATATTTTGTTTAGTTGGCGAAAAATGGAATTGGGATAATGTAAAATGACAAAACTATCCTTCTTGGTTTTTGCTTACTTTTACTTTGTTTTATAACTATATGTAAATATATATTATATAAATTATAAAAATAATAAACGATGGTGGTGGCGGCAATGATGGTGGTGGTGATGGTTGTAGTGTGTGGTGGTGATGAAGGTGGAGGTGGTGGTGGTAGTGGCATCACTAGTGTTGATGGTAGAGGCAGTCATGGTTGTGGCGGTGGGTGTTAATGGCAGCGGTGGTGATGGTGGATGTCGGTGGTGGTAGGTACGGGTGGCGGTGACGATGGTGGTCGTGGTGATGGAAATAGAGGTGGTGGTAACAATGATGGTGGTAGGGTGGTGGTGTAGCTGGTAATGCATGTTATGGGTGGCGGTGTTGGTGATGGTGACGGTGGTGGTGGTAGTGGTATCAGCGATGGTGATGGTGGTGGTGGCGGTGGTAACGAAAGTGGTGGTAGTGTTAGGTGGTAGTGGTGACGACATCATTGGTGACGGTTAGTGGTGGTGGTGGTGGTAGTGGTGGTTGTGGGTGGTAGTGGAGATGATGGGTGGTGGTGGAGATGGTGGGTAGTGGTAGCGAAAGTTGTGGTGGAGGTGGTCACAAGTAGTGACGGAGGTTTTTCATATTTAATGTTAAAAATGAAAAGGGTAATATGGTAATCTTCAACATTCCTACTTGAAGGAATTTAAATTTCCTCATCTTTTAGATGGAATTTATTTTCCCTCAATGGAAGGAAAGTTGGACACATTTAAGAATCCAATTCCTTCTCAAAACTTGAACCAACCATAGGAAAGTGATGGAATTAAATTCCAATTCCTTCTGATTCCAGTGAACCAAACGACCCCTAATTCACTTTCTTAGGCCTTAAGCAATCCAAAAACCCTTATGATAAGCCCCCATATACGAAATCTTCATTTACCTTACATAGATTTCGTCCGACCCTAATCAATATGGATCATTAGCCCAAACTATAAGTATCACTGATTTACCTAATCAGTCCCTATTAATTTAATCAGTCTCTTTTGATCACTAAATTAATTCCAAATTAATTCTTAATCAATACTAATTAAATAATATGATTTCTCAATTAATATATTATTCCTATAATATATTAATAAATCACAATTAACCTCATTCTCTAATATTCATCCTATCAAATTGCTATGGTAAGGCAACCCAAAATGACCATGCTACTATCGGGTCAAATACATAACAATAATAGCTATGGGCTTAGTCACCTAATCCAACAAGAAAGACTTATTAAGATTTTGATTTTCATTTCTAAACTTAAAATCCTTGGAAAATTTAATGAGCTTATAACATCTCTTAATGGTATGTCCCTTTAAACCACACTTGTTGCACTGTAATTTGTATTATTATGAAACTTGTTTCTTTTTTTATCATTAAATTTTCCAACAAAGGTAGAAGCCTGAGGCTTTGTGGAAGTTTAAGCAACGAAACCACCCTTTTGATGTGATTCCTCATGAGAGACGATGGAAAAAAAACAGTTTTAATAGAAAGAAGTGATTTCATAAGTAAAATATGACTTTTAACTTGACTAAACGTATCATATAAGCAAGATAAAAATTGCATAAGTTTCATTAAATTTGAATGGTTATTAAACTGAGCCGAGGCTTCACATGTATACTCAGCCAAATTAATAAGCCCACCAAACTCTTTCCACAAAGCATCAAGCTTACTATAATATTCAGATACTAACGAACCACTTTGTGTAAGGGAATTAATTTTTTTGATGAATATTAAAAACAACTGAATCATCAAATTTGTGATAAATATCATTCAGTTCGGACAAAATATCAGAAGCAATCACAACACAAGCAAAATTAGCATATAATGAGCACACAACATTTACACGTTCAATTTATGAGTTTTAGTGTCATCAACAGTTGGTTTAGGATAGGTTTTATCTAAAAACCCTAGCTTATTTCTACCTTTTAGAACCCTAATCATAGAACTCTGCCATATTCTAAAGTTCTTGGTACCAGACAGTTTAAAAGTAATAATAGAAACAACATCCTTATCAAATGGATGTAAGAATAGAGGATGGTCAAAATCATAATGATCTGGACTCTTTGTTCCAGATCCAGATCTAGGAGTTGGAGTTTCTCCAATCATGATTAATACACCCTACGTAACAACCAGACTGAATTCCCTTGGCAACACCGACATTTGTACTAAACCATAATCTAACCAGCTTTCAAAGGGAAGACAAGCTAATACAAACAAAGGACCAACAACCTTCTGTTATCAATAAGTTGTAGAAACCACAACAACAAAAAACAATATAACAGACACAATTGGACTTAACATTAGCCGTTAGAAATAACAAGACATTAGATCTAACATTTACTCTCAGGCAACGGCGATGTTGAGATGAAGTTCATCAAACGGAAACCGATGAGCAATCAACAACTCCGATTTAACAAGCAAAAAAAAGCATCAACAAGAAACACAATCGGAATGTAGATCAAGTAACAAACCCGTTGAACAAAAGAAAATCCTAACTTGAAGGAAGAAGAAAACCCTAATTCGAATTAGACACAATTGGATGAACAAAAAACGACCTAGGACTTAAACATGCTCCGATACCAAGTTCAAAAATTCAAACTAATCACAACATCAACAGATCTCTTAATAATGGAAATCAAGATCCAATTGGTTCTCATATACTTACAAAATAAAATCTCACTACAAAAAACACTCTCACTCGAACGAGATACATAAAAGAAGATCAAGACACCTTACAACTCTAAGATCAACAACACAAGATTTATAAACAAAAAACCTAAAGTTTGGTGAGAGGAAAAACAAGAGCAAATTCAAGAGTGTAGTATGTGTTATGAGGCACACAGCTTCCATTAAACATTATACACACCAGGTACAACATCCGGATCAAGTACGAATTAACCCGGTACCCAACCCTTAACCACATCCGGATTACGGTCCGCGTGTTTATGTAGTTTCACAAATAGTGATCCGCAACCCCTCTAGAAAACAAACATAACACAAAACAACCCTACACTAAAACGACTCATAAATATAGTTTAATAAATTACATTTCATAGCCTGAAATAAACAAAACTTACAATGTGAATCTTGCACAAAATTCTTCAATATTTTAACAGTAAATAAAGAGCTGGATGAATAATTATGGGAAGTAAAATATAAAGGAATGGTATTAAAATTATCCATGCAAATTGCAATGCGGGTACAATTTGTGGGGTTGGTTGGTTCGACTTCCAGGTCTAATCAACAAACTGCGGGCAGGGGCAGGGGCAGGGGCAGGGCAGGGTTTTGAAAGTTCATTATTAAAGTTTGAAGGACCGGACCTCTGATCATGCATTCAGGCTGACACTAACTGAAAAGTTCATCATTATTATTATTATGATAAAAAAAATTTATACAAAACAAGAAACAGCAAAGAGTAAAACTGAATCATGAATCATGTTCTAGTTTCTCACCAGATTGTTGTTAGTAATAGATGTATGATTCATAACTAGTAGTAATAAAAGATTAACAGGCAGGTCGGCAACAAAACAACCTAAGTAATTAAGTTGCAGGCTTTCATACATCCTTGCTATGCAATATGCACGTTGCATGTTTTGTTTTCAACCTCAATTACTCTTACATAACTTATATTACTGGTCCAGTTCTGTTCTGGTCAACCCCATCGCCATTAGTTGACCAACTCCAAAGTACCTAGACCCATCTAACAATATTTATTAATACATGATGCTAATTAGTTGCATACACGATTGTGTATCAGAAACTTACAACTTTCTAGGATTTATTCTCGGGGTATAAAACTACTGTAATTACTTCTCTAATATAACCATTCCATAGCACAAAGGTACTCTACCCTTACCATCCATGGAAGTGGAACTCTCAAAAATAAAAAAAATCATAAATCATTCACCAACTTAATGAATATGCCCAACAGACTTACATTCATACATGTACACTCTACTGTACATACACACAAAAAAAAAACATATATAAAACTTTTCCTTAAAACTCATAATCATTATATCATCTTAAACTATCAACTCAACTTCATACGCATACTTCCTTCAAACATACATCCCTCAAAAATCATAATAATTCTCAAACAAATTTCTCCACTTACTTACAATCCTAAATCAAAAAATATACACGAGAACAAAACACTAACAAACAAATATTCAGTACACCTATGCGTAAACGGATTGGTGCACAATTTGAAGGAAAACTCTTGTACTTGATAAAATCCCCAAAACCAAAAATATACATATATAATACCATTGCTAATCTCGCCAACACTGGATTTCATAAAGAAAGACTTTGTCATTCTCCTCCTAAGAGCTCCAATTCAAACACACACACACACACACATGAGAATCTGTAATAGAAGAGAAGAAAATTTACGGGAATTAGAAAGCCTTAATGAACAATTAATAAAAAGTAACCTATTAGCACAAGTTATAATAGAGATCCTAACAAAACAAAATATTATCAAGACTATATAGAAATACAATGAAATTAAACCTAATTAAAGTTGTTACCCAAGCAAACCAAAAGTTAGATACACGAGCATCCGACGTTAAATCCACAATTACACAGGAGGAACCTTAGTGGGTTCATGGTGAGACTCATCGACGAAGATGACAGGTTTTGTGAGCATGAGCGGACGATCTTTTGCCTCCTCTTCATCGTCTCCTTCGTCAAAATCGTCATGAGAGGTGCTGAGATTGATGCATGAACAGCGTTCGAGTGAGGTGAAAAACGCCGACGCAACGCTATTTCCAACCCAATTAGCCATCCGATCAATCTTGTCACAAGATATCATCCCACATGCGTTATGATCCATCACGACCTGATTTGATTCCATTTATTGGATTTTTAGATTCAATTCAGAAGTTTGGATTTGGGTAGGCGAGGTGGAGATGGAGGTGGGGAGAAGCGTATTTGTGTTCGTATGAAGGATTGGGGGATGCCTTGTGTTTGAGTAAAGATTCTATAATTATGTTGATTTTGATGCCTCTCTACTACTTATATTCTTTAGTGTGTTTTGAATTTATTAAAGCCGAGTCTTTGGTTTAATTTTTACAGTTATGAAAAAACTTATGAAAAAATCTTGTAAATCACTATAACAAAGCCTTAAAAGGATTTAGAAAAAAAAAAAAAAAAAAAAAAAAAAAAAAAAAAAAAAAAAAAACAATTAAATTTAAGATGAATTCGTAAAAATAGTTTAAATTCAAACTAAATTTATAGCAAAACTTAAAATCTAAGCCAAAAATATAAATTTTGAAAGAAATAGTAACCTATTTAACCATAACCTGATATATCAAATAACCATACAAAAAACATGAGTTTTTACTTTTTAAAACATAAAATCGTCAATTTGTCTAATTTTAAAGTATTTTGAAAAGTCAATTTCAAAAAATTAGTGATAGCCATTTTATAAATATACTAGCATCAACAAGTATAGACAAAGTTTAAAATCCCACAAATTAATTTAAAATATATCCAAAAAAAATTAGGATAATTATCGAAACATATGAATAATTACTTAGTGACCATGTAATTATTACATAAGACCCTAAAATCGGATATCCTTTCCCCACTCTCGAAACCCTTACATCCTTGATTACCCAACATGTGGATTCAATGGTCGCAAAGCGTAGCGTGTGTAACTTACCTACACGGTGTCTGTAGCTTACCTACGCAATGCGTTGGCGACGACAGGAGTTCTGGTTTGAATTCTTAACAATTCTTTCTCCATCAAGAGCTTAGAATTCTTTCAAATGACTACAAGGGCATATATTCTTAATTCTTCTTTCTTTTTTGTTGCATTAGATCTGTTTAAACATGTATTAGACTATACAGTTCATGAGTTCTTTGTTTCTATTTTGATATATGCTCCCATTGTGCCTCTGTGGCCTTTTAATCCTCATAACCCAACACATATTTTTTTAGTAAATTACACAAATGGTCCCTATGGTTTGGAGTAATTTGCATGTTTGGTTCCTAAATTATTTTTTTTAAACTTGGAATGTCTCTATTGTTTGTTTTTGTTACGCGCTAGGTCCCACTGTTTGTTTTTGTTACACGCTTGGTCTCTGTCTTACCTAAAAAGATATTATTTAAATAAGGAAAATTTGTAGGGTAAGTAAGGTAAAGTGAAGGATGGGGTTGGGAGTGTGTTTATTTAAATAAATTAAAAAAATCAAGGATAAAATAGTCTTTTTAGATAAGACATGGATCAAGCGCGTAACAAAAACAAACAGTGAGGACCTGCCGAGTTAAAAAAATAAATTAGGGACCAAACGCACAAATTACCCTAAACCATAGGGACCATTTGTGTAATTTACTATATTTTTTAATCATGTAATAACTTACCAAATACCGGTCGATACTTCTTATTGATCTCACATGATCACAACTTGACTATGTTATTACAACATCTGAGTTACAACTTCATAGGCACTTAGAATGTACCGTCACAACTTTTATTTTTAATCACATTACATTTAATCGTTAACTCGGAAAACAACATGTTTCTTATATTATACCTAACATGTGATTAAAACTATCAGATTACTTTCCCTTCCACGAGAATTCCAACATATCATCTTCATATTGACTGGAGGGTCTTATGGGAATTGGTTGCAAATTGGTCCACAGTGGCATTTTCATAATTTTGGATAACCACGCGAACATTGGGCGTTCCCTAGGAACGAGTGGCTAGGTTGAAAACCCTAATTTTTAGGGTTTGGAACCTATTCAAACATCCTTAACTTTCATATCTTCTTCCTTTCATCAGCCTCTAGCCCCATTTCAACCAATTTGCAAACCTTAATCCGTTTTAGAGCATTTTTGAGCCATTGAGTGTGTTTTAGTGATCTTGAAGGATGGAGAAAGAAGAGAAGATCATCTTGGAGGAGTGGAACACTTTGGATCAAGAATTACAACATCATTTGACACCATTTGAAGGTAAAAAGCTCCGAACTAGATGAATTATTGATTATATCTTGTTTATTCATGACATTGTGTTCTTTTGGTCCCATAAGCTTGGTATTATGAGTATGGGTTACTCTAATCTATATAAGCCGTCCTTTTAGACGTTTCGGAGTATTTAGAAGCACAAAAATGCAATCTTGATTGTTGGTTTCCTTCTGTGCATAATTTATAAGGTCCTTATGGGTTAAGAAGTTAGGGTTTTGTTATTGGGCACTTAGTAGCCATGCAATACCATAAAGTTGGAAACTTTATGGTTAAGGACGTTAATTTAGGGGTAGATCTGGAATATGGACAAAAGAGCTTAAGGATTAACCTCTTAATAAGAAGGAAAAGGACTTAGTCATGAATATAGGACGTTCCTCCAGGAATGATGGGCGTTCGTAGTTAGCCATCACATTTCTGGTCAAACTCATGTATGCCAAGTGTACAAGCTGAGTACATTGAGCCTACTCAGCTGTGTTGACCAGGTTTAACTTTTTTACTTTGACCAGGATTTATCCAAGTTTGACCTAAGGGTATTTTAGGTATTTTGATTTGTATTTGAGATTGCTCACTATTTAATGAATAGGTGACGGGTACAGTTGATATTCAGAGCAGAGACCTATTTAGCTATTTGTTCGGAATAAGAGGTGAGTTTTCCTCACTGTTCTTATGGGTCGAAGGAACCAAAGTCAAGCCACTAGTTTATGTATCCTGTTCTTATGGGTCGAAGGATTCCAACCAAGAGGTTGTGGGTCGAGGCATTCCAACCGTAAGGTTGTGGGCCAAGGGTGATCGAACTAGGAGGTTGTAGACTTGTTATGTATTGGGTAAGCCAACTGAAATGTTGTAGGCTGGGGCATTCCAACCGTAAGATTGTGGGCCAGGGGTAATCCAACCAGGAGGTTGTGGACCCGTTATGTATTGGGCAAGCTAACTGAAAGGTTGTGGATTGGGGAATTCCAACCGTAAGGTTGTGGGCTAGGGACAATCCAACCAGGAGGTTGTGGACCCGATATTTGTTTGGTTATATGTTTGTGTGGTGATACTTTGGGGGAACTCACTAAGCTTCGTGCTTACAGTCATTTGTTACGGTTTCAGGAACTTCAGATGATCGGAAAAAGCAAAGGCGTGATCGTGCACATCCTTCGGATTTTATGTTATTAGATGTTGGTATACTCTGATTTATGAACTATACTTTTGAAACAATGTTTCGGTAAACAGTTATTGATTTGGGGTTGTTTTTTATAAATGAAAATTTTACTCTAATTATTGGGAGGTTGCAAATTTGAGTATTTTTATGTGGCCATCGGTTGCGCAGTAATATTTCTTATATAATAAGTTATTTTAATTGTTATTACACGTGTGTTCAATTTAATTACTAATCTATTAATAATTATTGTGTAGGTTCGAGCGTTTCAAACATTTATGCGTCATTATTATTACTAATGGAACACATCTTATAGGGAAATACTTGGGCACGATGTTCCTAGTTGTAGGCATGGACGGTAATAACCAAATCCTCTTTTTTGCATTTGGTGTTGAGTGGGAATTCATGGATATTGTTTTGCCAAGACTCAAAGAATGTATTGGGTACATGAATGCTTTGGCTATCATATCCGATAGAGCGAATTCAATTGAAATAGTCATTCAAGCCATGTTTCCAAACATGTATCACGAACTTATTTCCGCCATTTGTTGATGAATATAAGAACAAAGATCAGCAAACAAGAAAGAACCAAAATTTATTTTTGGGAGGCTGAAAAGCCTACAGAGAGTCTAATTTCAAAGAAAGCTTGGCTAGGCTACGATGTGCCTTATTCGAAGACTGGTGCACATGGATAAACATAATTGGTAACAACAAATAGGCAAGGTTGGTTTTCCCTGTGGTTCGGTATACTATAATGACATCAAAAAACACTGATTCCATCAATGTGTTATCAAAAGATACACAAAAATTACCGATAACAATGTTATTTGACTTTCACCGAGCAACAATACAACAATGGTGGTGTCAACGACATCATGTTGGAGGTAATTAATTGAGTTATAGTCATTCCATGGTAATTCTAGTATAATTTACCGTGCATAACAAGATATACATATTTTTTATAGCTCAAAGCGAAAAAAATATTATTAAGTATGCTAAGAAGGTTATAGAAAGGAGGATCAACAAATCCTCTAGTTTTCAAGTATACTAGATTGATCAAAGAATATATGATGGGACTGACCAAATGAAAAATGGTATAGTTAACTTGGAATCTCGTTATTGCACATGTACGGAATAGAATTATCTATATTTTGTTATCATGATATAGCGGTATTCAAGGAACTGAGATATCAACACTATAGACAATGGATATCACCGTACTTCACAATGGAAAAATATTGATCAACATATATAGAGTTTGTGTTTCGTGTGCTAGTTCTAGTTCAATACGCACAACCAGATAAAGTCATGGTTGTATTACAACAATTTATAGACAACTGATAAGTTGGATGATCACGAAACCATAACTATATCCCATCTCAAGGTAAAGGTTTGATTCAAAAAATGAAGTCATTACCTAAGAATCATTCATACAAGCAGAAATCGTGAAACTCAGTTTCTCACAGATTCAACAAAAAACTAAATCTTCAAGTAGGACTAAGTCAAAAGAAAGGATAAGTCGAGGAGTAGATCTAATGTCAAAACTACTCAAAACACAAGTCAAGAGTATGATATTGTTGATCTAAATTACTTGTTGTCATGTTTGTAGCAATTGCATTATTCTAGAAGTTCTTCAGTCACAATAATTTGTTTTTGCTACATCGTGAGGAAATTGTTTAAAACATACACAAAAAAAACACCATAACTCAAATATTGGGGTAATTTGTAGCATTTATCCATGGCAAACTCTCGAAACACCACAAAGCAGCATGCTCCTGCGGAGTAGGCTGCAACAGCTCGTTGGGGGGGGGGGTGCAAAAAACAAGATATATATATATATATATATATATATATATATATATATATATATATATATATATATATATATATATATATATATATATATATATATATAAAGGTTATTGTTTTGTTATTTTCTCATAGAAAGTTATAGATTATAAGGTAAACTAGGATACATACATTGTTAACATAAAAAATACATTCACTATCAGCAGCGTGTAAACGTCTCATCCTAGGGTATGTAACTACGCAAGGGATAACACCATGTATAGGGGATCCAACTCTACTTAATATTGGGAAATGTCTCCATGATCCAAATCTACAAAATTAATAAATCAAACAACTAATCAACATAATAATGTTACAATAGTTGTTACTTAAAACTATTATTAAACACCGTGGACATACCTTAAATGCATAGACAAATCTTTGTACGGTATACGTGTGTCTACTGCCGACTCTTGGCTCGATGGGGTTCAAATGCTCCTTAATCTTATTAAAAACAGTACATAATTATTTGTAAGTGAAATCTCATACTACTCTACTTCATGGATATTTGTGTCAACAATTTCATTTAATACGTATATATATCATTTGATATAATATAAATAATTGTATATCTGTTAAACTCATCTAAATTGAAGAGGAGTGCAAGAATTTCATCAATAACCGGTTGTCAAGGGTATTTCCCACAAAATTCTTGTTGTAGCATACACATCAGGGAGACTCTCACAACGTCTACATCTTCTAAATGATGAAGTAAGTTATTGAACACATGCATAACGTCAAGCACTTTCACTAAACATGAAGGCAACACAAATGGAAACACACGTTCTCTGAACTACACCGAAGATGAAGTTAGGAAGAAATAGTCCTTAAACTGCAAGCCGGTAATAAGACAGAAAGTTTTCCTATCAAAGCAAACCCAGTGGTCGTGTACCGAAAATAGAAGCTCATTCATGTTAACTCGAGGATAAGTAGTATATTTCTTTCACATAAGATAATGACAGAGTAAAGAGTGACATTCGACACCCATCAACATGTTAACATAAACACCAAAACAAGATGTCCTAAACATGGTCGCACATTATGCTATGTGTTATAAACAGGCCATGATTTCTCGGCCGAGTTCAGGCCATGTTACAACCGCTTTATATATTATGTCATGCTACAATCAAAAGAATTATAATTAGGCATTTGTTGCATGTTCTAGAGGCCATTCAGGAACACAATTTTGGATTAACATATATATATATATATATATATATATATATATATATATATATATGTGTGTGTGTGTGTGTGTGTGTGTGTGTGTGTGTGTGTGTGTGTGTGTGTGTGTGTGTATGTTCCGGAGGATATTCCAGAAAAGAATTATGGGTCGACACTTCGGATCAACATTCTGAAATACCATTCTGGATCAGTTCTATGCATATCAGACCTGTTCTAAATATTCTAGACATCATCTTCGTATTTCAAAGTCATTCGGACTTTTTAGAACTATGATTTTTTAAGAATTGTTGATCTAGTGCACACACATACTCACATGTAATAATACAATAGCCTAAAAACCACTAAAAATCGAAGAAAAACAAATAATACTTGTGTAATCACATCAAAGCACACAAAATAAACAAAAATATCTACTTTTTAACATATAATATTAAATAAAGACATATAATTCTAAAGATAATCGAAATGTACATATAAAAAAATGAATCTCTTTATTGCTAGAAGAAAGCATTCTTTCAGTTAGATTTGTGGTTGGAATGAAGTATGAAATAATTCGAAATGTTATTTACATGAGGGATAATAATTACCCGGTAGGATCTCTATACCATTTACTCATTTTCCAAATAATTTTTTTTATAGTAATTTTTTAAAATAGTTGTTAGATTCCTAATTTCCTTAATATAAATGTGCTTGTTAATGATATTAAGTTGACCCCAACTTTTCTCATTAGTATATACTATTAACTAGGTGTGAGACCCGTCTATTATACGGGTTAATTTAAAAAATGATTAAACTTAAAGTATAAAAATGAAATATTTTTTAATTTACAACTATATAATAAGAAAGAAAGAAACGTATTTATTATAATTTAATATCATATATATCATATTTAATACTTTACATATATAAAAATATGACTTTAATTAAAAATTAAAACAAACCAAAAATTGACAAGTGGATAATATTTATTTCAAAATTACAACAAAATGACAAGTATCAAAAGCCATGAAAAATTAACAAGTGACAAAAAAAAAACCTTCATTAAGGAGGATTCTTAAAACCTTAGCTATAATTAACTTTTTTTCTCTTTCATAATTTAAGATGGAAGTTGTATTTCTCATTCTCTGCACTAAACTTCGTTTCCCTTTCATATTCTAATAGCAAACCGCCAGATTCTGTTCTTATCCGCTTTCATTGTTGCTTGCCGCCATCCTTCTCCAATACTATTTCATTCGATTTTCTTTATTTCATCTTTCTTTCTTCTTTACTCTTCCCTGATCTTCCGGTGCGTTCTTATTCTCCCTCGCAACATTAACGAAAAAAGGGGAGGTCGGCCGCAGATGCACCACTGGAGAAGCCAGCACCATAGCCAGAGGCTACCGAAAACAATGTGTATGGTAAACCATTTTTCCTATTTTTGATTTCCCGGTTCATATTAACATCTCTAACCATTCAGATCTTTCTCCCTGATTCAGTACTTGCCAAATCCAGACGGTTAAATGAAGATGATGGGGTTTACGGTGGCTACTAGCCAGCTCTAAGCGATAATTTATGTTAATTTCCGGTGGTTGTACAGGTTCACGGAGGTGGATTTGTGACCGAAAGTAGTGTTTAGTTGGCGAATGATCTGTTTTGTAGGAGGATCGTCAAGGCGTGTGATACGATTGTGGTGGTGGTAGGGTATAGGCTTGCACCGAAGATTAAGTATCATGTAGTGTTTGAGGACGACGTTGAGGCATTGAGTTATTTAGCTAAGCAGGCGAATTTGGCCGAGTGTACGATCTCAGGTCGCGTTAACCTCAGGAGGAGACAGATTGTTAATGGTTTTGGTTCTTTCATGATCAAGCCTTGGATTGTTGCTCATGTCGATCTTTCTAGGCAACAAATCTTCAATAATTGAAGTCCTTAATTATCTCTTACAATCTATTTTGATTTGGGCACAATCCTAACTGTTCCATGGTTAAATACACTTATCACGATCTGTTAACTTGTATACCTCTCCACACGAATCTATCTATCACACAGATCCTCAATGAAAGGCAAAAACAACGTATTGATTTCTTCTTGGTTTTATTACCATTAACAGGTATGTCCTCCTAGGTGTAAGCTGTAGTTCGAACATCGCAAATTATGTCACACAAAAAGCAGTAGAACCTGGGAACCTATTAGACCCTTTAAGAGTGGTGGCACAAGTTCTTATATACCATTTTGTAATCGGAAACACTCCAACAAAATCCGAAATCAAGCTGGGTAACTCTTACCTCTATGACAGATCCATGGCCATGTTTGCTTGGAAGCTTTTCTTATCAGATGATCAATTCAATAGTGATCATACGGCTGCCAACCCTCTGATGAAAGCTACAAGAATACCATTACAACAAATGCCTCCTACACTCACAGTAGTAGCTGAACATGATTAGATGTGTGATCATACCATTGCAGGTGAAGTGAAATTGATGACAGTTTAATAGAACAGGTTTCCAATTACACATGAAATTTAATTATACCCTATCCAATTGATATTGAGTTTTGAAATTGAATTTCACCATGCATCCCAGCTGCTTGATGAAATGCTTGAACCAGGGTGGCCCTTAGTATATTTTTTTTCGTTCTTACTAAAGGTAAAAAAAAATTGTTTATTAGGGTATTCTGATCTTTTAAACGTGGGTTCAAACTACAGTCAATTTTTTAAGATTAACGATCCATACAAGTGGACAACTCATCACAAACAACCTATGAATCATGGGTTCTACAAAGTACCAATTATCCTAAGGTAAATGTTTCACAATTACTTTCCTACCCTTTAAGTGATTCCAAAATCTTTGTTCTGAGATGGGGATTTGCAACAATTAGTGCATCAAATGGAGTATTTAAGGGCATCCAATGCTTAAGTTATTGAAATTTTATTGTTTGTGGGTGTCTCAACTCCACCTCTTCTTTAGTACAAGTCAGAGAGATGCATATGATTCTTTAGTGTCTTTGTGCTGAGGTGATTGTGGATTATATAGGGAGGCCAAGCTGTTGCTTTCTTGTATCATTTTTTTGTTTTTATTTTATTTAAAGACCTTTTTTCTTAACAGTATCCTTTTGTTGTTTTTATTTTATTTAATGACCTTTTGTTGTTTTGGGACCAAAAACCCCTTCATTTATTATCTTTGTTTCTTGCAGGGGCCATAGAAACAAGAAAGAGAACCTTTAGTTGCGAATCTTCTTCAACACAGCCCACTAAAAATACCCAGAAGCGGAGCAGTGTTTGTGTTGTTAGAATTCCTTTCTTTAAATAAGAGGTCGGTCAATCACTTTTTTGATTGCTCATTTGATTTTATGTGTTCATGATTGATGATGCTTCTGGAATCTCCTGTTTTTTAGGTTGTTTGTAGCCTTGCTTAGAAGTAAGATCTGCAGTCACCATCATCTTCTGATAAGGGTTTTCTCTACGGGTAGTGAAATCCATTTTCAATTCCTAAAGCCTCAATAAATAGCATAACTAATTGAGGACATGTTTGGGTATATGAGTTGTGAAATTGGAGTGTCTCACTTCCTCAATTTTAACTACATATGTTTCTCCATTGATGATATTCTTCTCCTTTTTCCTTTCAATTGACATTGATTATCTTCCTGTATAAACATCTTACTGCACCTGGAATTAGGTTGAAATTATCATGTTTATAGGTTTACGTGTTGGTTGTGTTGCATTGCTGATTTTTTTTTTTTGATAAATTTGGCTTTTTTATGTAGAAAGATACTATTAATAAGGAAACTTTCAACAGTTTAGCCGAATTATTGAAATGAGGTTAGATAAATTTTAATTTCCATCATGAATAATATTGTATTGAATCATTATTACTCTTAATAATAAGTTTGATATTTTTTTGGCTTCCATAACATGTTTCCTTTGCGAAAAATGAAAAATATCATACCAGCGTGAGATATGAAAAAATTACCATTTTAAATGTCCAAAAAAAGTTCGTGATCAAGATTAAGACATGATAAATTGGTGCATAATGTTGAAAACTTATATATTATAGCAGTGTCAAAGACTTTTATGTTATTATATTTTACATAAATCATAAAATCATTCTGGTGCAGGAAGATTGGAGGATATGAGGAATCGTAAGTCCAGTTAAGAACCAGGATCATTGGATCTTGAGGTAAACTTTTTAGGTCTCCTTTCGGTGATTTAAGTTTTATGCATAAATTCTTATATTCTTTCTTTTTATTCTTTCTAAATTTTGCTCAATCTTCTATTTTTTAAATTTATTTATTATAAGTTCTATCTATTACTATGGATGAAATAATTAAACGCTAATTCTTTTGGATTGAGAATGTTAAGAAATGGCTAAATGCAAACAATATCAATGTATTTTAGTAAAAAAAAAATGATCATTGCATTTTACTTTTTTTTGTTAGAAGATTGTGTCTGTCACTTTTAATCTTATTAACGTGTTGCACTTTGGAATAATCTAGGTCAAAAAACACATAAATTTAAATCACAAAATATTTAACCACAATCATAATAGATACAATTCCGGTGTTACAAATTGCAAAGGTAAAAAATAAAAGTTTTTTTTCACTTTAATTATAGAAATCAACTGTCATATTGCAATATGTAGAAAATTTTGTTCTTTTTCTCACTTTTCATTGTTTACGGAAGAACAACCATCTTAGAAATACAAAAGTACAATCATTCGTTAAATTATACTTTTATATGACACCCTAAAAAAAAGAAATCGTAATTTTATTTCATATTTTTGATATCCTGAAAAGAAAGTAGTTCAAATATTTAGAAATCATAGATAATCATTGCTTGAGGAAATCTCAAATCATTGTAATTAATAATTGACTTTGTTTATATGTTAGGATATTACATTTGGAGGAGATACCGATGCAAATAACCAACCGCAGGTTAAATCTTATGGTGGAAAGAAAAATCAGACGAAGAAGCATTGGTAAATCCAAAACAACACATCTTCAAGCCGAGTACTAATTTTATTGTGTATGTTATTCTTTTTAGAGATCACAATTCCAGGGATACATGTGATTGATATTTATTTTTTACTATGTGTAAAACTTATGTTATTATATGGGTTAATTAAAAATTTTAATATAAATCTAAATATTTAACAAATTTTGATTTATAAGAAAATAAGTAAAATAATGAATTATTAAAATTGATTTTTTTTATCTTTTAAATTTAAATAAATAAACTAATGAGTTTTAATTTAAGAATTTTGAAACAAGAATCTACGTTTATTAATGAAATTGATATTCATTTATTACTATATTTATTATAATTATTAAATTAAAGTATTATGTAAAATTTATTAAAATAGAAAAACTCATAAAATGACATATAAAAAAAAATTAATTCAAAATAACCACAAAATGATATTTAACAAATTGAATGAAAATGTGACATGTGGTAAAAACATTTCATTTATTAGAATTGATTTGATTATTAATTATTTTCTTATAAAATAATATTTTCTATGTAACTAGTATGAACAACCCTTTCATATATGTAATATTCTATCGTAAAAATTATAATATGTTTTCTTACTTGCTACAGTTTGAAATAACAGAGAAAAAAAAAAATTCCAAAGACACAGCTAATTCCAACTAGTTTATTTAACTCTCAAGTTTCAAAAGACACAGTAAATTCTAGGGATGAGCAAAAGAACCGGATCGGAACCGGGAACCGGCTTCGGCCAAAATCAAGAATTGAACCGGCCCGGCGGTTCTACCGGTTCCCGGTTCCTACCGGTTCTTGTTGTGTCTTCAAATGTTGGAACCGACCCTCGAAAAATAGCATCATACGGTTCCAGTTTTTACCGGTTCTACCGGTTTTTTTCCGGTTCTACCGGTTTCGGTTATATCGGTTCCGGTTATATTGGTTCCGATTCCTACCGGTTCCCGGTTCCAAAAATCAACAAAAATAACGTCCCGGTCCCGGCCCGACCGGTTCCATCGGGTTCCGGTTCCGTGCCGGTTCCGGTTCCGGTACTGGTTCCCCGCTCCATATGCTCATCCCTAGTAAATTCCATCTAGTTTATTTAAGTCTCAGGTCTCAACGGATGAGTGATGACATCATGGCCTTACATAGAAAGATTGTAATGGGTATTTTACCCGACCCGACCTGAACAAATAAATATGGCTAGAGAATGAACCAATAAAACAGTTTGCTTCCAAAGGTGTCTTGTCATGTACTATTTTCTTTAATTCTTATCCTTACTTGCCACCTCATCTTTTCTTCTCCTGCAACGTGTATGATGAATCAGATATTTATCAATATTGTATTTCGAACCACAAAGCCAATAATTGCTGCGGTAGGCTTACGTTATATAACAAAAATACAATTTTACGGTTTTCCCCAATAAAGTCATTTTCCTTCTTTTATTTTCTCGTTTTTTTAGTTTTTCTTTTTATCAAGTTAACGAACCTTTATATGTCAAGCATTCCTGAAAGTTTTATACGGGCAAACGGCAACAGGCTTATTATAAATCGTACTCATCTTCTTGAAGTACCTAATATACTTTTGTTTTTGCTTTAAATTTTTGCTATAAAGAAAAGAGAAAAGATAAACGACGCCGTATGATGAAAGAAAAAGTGGGGAAAAGAAGATAATAATCGGATAAATAAATAAATAAAATGACAAGACAGTGGATTGATTACTGGGACAAAATTCACATCTTTGTAACTTTGTGAACCGAAGGATGGTGATTCATTCAACATCATCATAAAGTAAGAAGATTCAATCCACCTTCTTAATTTCGCAGTCAGATCTTACCACCCGCACCAACTTTCCCATCAATCCCTGGTGAGAATTGAGATACTTTACTTTCAGTTTCTTCCTTCTCTCTCATCTTCGTATGTTTTCAATACTCTTCTTAAATCTTAATCACTCACTCTTTGTGTATGTGTCGCTATTGCTATTAAAGACGACAGAACTCCATCTCCATGGTGGATTAGTAATTACTCATGTGTTAAATTATTAGTTATTTCAAAGATGTTTGTGTAAGTAGCTTTTGCGAGTCTTTCTGTATTATCTGGTTGTAGAAATCGGATCTTTCTTTTTTGTTCTTGTTTCTGATTCAAATTTTCATTCTGTTGACCGGAATATCAAATCCTTTGTTCATTTATTTATTTTGGGTTTATCATTTTGAGCGCCTTGATTTAGGTTTCGCGAATTTCCGTCTGAGATGAAACCCGATTTCTAGAAAAATATCATAAAAATCTGCAAGGTTTGACTGAAAACGCTGATCAATTAAGTCGAGCATAGGAGTAAGGGCTTAATATTGCTATTCACTTGTTTTGGTAACTGCTCCCAAACATACATAAAATTAAAATATGTGTATTTGTTCTGACTTGTGTTTGATTGCTGGCAGGTATAGATATAGTATGCAGTGTCATCTGATGAAATGGTGAAACTGTATATATGTGTATAGGTGTATTACTGAAGCAATTAATGGAATAAGTGAGTAATGGCTGCAGCTGAAGCAAGAGCAGCATGGCAACGAACTGCAAACCGTTGTTTTGTCCAAGAAGATGCAAAAAGGGCTCCCAAATTAGCATGCGTCCCTCCAGCATCCTCGTCTTCATTGTTTAAACAAGGGCAAACCGACACTAGTAGACCTACTACAAACGGGAATGGGATGGACGATTTTGCCCCTCCCACTGCCAACTCCATGTACTCGAATCTCTCTTCAGACTCAAGGTGGTGGCTTCATTTGCAGCCTAACCCTAGTAACTATATGTACCAAAAGGAGCAGGTCAGCAGCACATTGGAATTTGTCGACATTATGGATTCTGAATCAAGTGTGAAGGGTTGTGATTTAGGGGAAGAGTCTTATGAGTTTGTGGAGATGGATTCTGGTTCTAAACAAGTGGATGAGTTCAGTTTGGGGTCTGAATTCCCTCACTGGATGGAAAGGGAGACTGAGAATAGCCATGAGGAGCTGGCGCTGCCATGGTGGCACAAAGATGACCTGGCATCCTTTGTGGCACAGAGATCACAAGATTTCATGGAGAATTGTGATCTGCCTCAGCCTCAAAGTTCAAACACAAGTTTCACCTGTTTTGGACTTTCAAAGCCACAAAATTCAGCAAGCAACCATGGTATCGCTGTCAGGTATGTACTTTGACCATTATTTATTATTATTATTATTTTTTTTTTCAAATCTGTAACTCATATTCTTATCTGGTCAGCCCTTTAAGTACTAGTACAGTAGTGGTTGATGAAGGAGGTGAGATGGATCCAAGCAAGCGAAAGCTGTTAGAAGCACTCTGTCATTCTCAAACACGAGCAAGGGAAGCAGAAAAAGCAGCAAAACAGGCTTACCAGGAGAAACAACATGTTGTGAAGCTCATATACAAACAAGCTTCTCAGTTATTTGCATATAAGCAATGGCTCTATCTTCTACAACTTGAGAATCTTTATAACCAAATCAAAGCAAACAAGATCCCATCAGCTTCTCCATGGAACATGCCTCCTCGAAAGAAACCTCCCAAGAGGAAAACACGAGGAGGACCCAAAGAAGAAGATGATGATGATGATATAATCGGTAAGTATGCCATGGCTTTTGCTGTTGGATTAGGGCTTGTTGGTGCAGGTTTGCTTCTTGGGTGGACTGTTGGTTGGATGTTTATCATTTAGTATGTTTCAAGCAATTAATTGTAAGACCTAGTCCTAGTGTACAAAACTTGTTTTCTTCCAGTTCTTAGCTAGCAGACTGATGTATATAAATATAGTTTTGTAATGAGTTTGCAGTTAAACTCTCGTGTTCATCATGTGTCACAATCTCATATATGGATAATCGTATTAGTAACTTCCAGTCAGTTAGTCTCTATTTGCCAAGTCATGTACATATAAAGATCTCCCCATCTTCTCATGTGTACGCATGCTATATTGGAACAATGTAAATCTTTGTTTCATTTGTTTAGTTTTTTATTTGGTTGATTGTTTACGGTTTTCGTTTGAATATTGTATGTTGGTGTCTTGGTTGCCAATTATTTTTCGATTTAGTTTAGTTTCCTCAACCCATTTGTTGGTGTATGTGTGTTTTCGGGGTTGTGAACGGTTATGGTATAAAATCCCAACAAGTGATATTAGATTCACTGTTTTAGATATGATCTAACAAGTGCTATCCTTTAAGATAAATATGTATCCGCATTTTCGAAAATGTCATCTTAGGAAGTCAATCCAAACATCACATATTTTTCTGTTTTTTTTTTCTCTTTTAAGAATTTAACTTGTTTTAGTATCTTTGTTACGGTTGTTATTTGTTGTGGATTGAACTCATTTGAAGTTTCAAGCCATTACCATTTTTGTGGATGCATATATTATAGATGGTGTTTGCATTTGACCCTCTTCACATGATTCATGGAATTCAAAAGGTACTTTGTATTATCAGAGGTGTTCTTTGATAGAGATAGCGGAGATCTGGAGACTTATTACTTTGTCGTTGAAGGGAGTTGTTTGAAGTTCGGACATTTGCTCAATTAGTCCTTCCACTTTTCAATTTGCCCCGGTGATTGTCTCTCCACCTATCCAATCTACCACAGTTCGTTTGATACATTGGTTTTCTTGTCTATAGATAAAGGAAAATTTTATATACTATAGACCGTTTTGACACGAGTGGTTGGCATTGTTACAACTTACATGTATATAGGTTATGCAAGCAATGAAATAAAAGCAATAAAACTACATAGAAAATTAGCATGGTTCGGTCAATGCAACATACCGGCAGGAATCGGAGGTCTTCTATTATTCAACTATTTTCAAAGTGAATACATTGGAATTTCTAGCTACGAGAAATCGTCGGGTTTCTTCATAATATTATGCTCTGTTGTTTATTCTTTATTATGATCATTAAAATCCAAGTCAAGCTTTAAGGCGGGAGGGATGACCATTTTGAAGTTCATTTTCATAAATCTCAGTTCAGTCCTTATGAAGCATTATAATATTTGGATCCAAAATCAATTTGTTAGAGATCAGAACACGATGTATCCTTATGAAAGCGAAGCGTTGAGGAATGGTTATTTTTGGATCATGACTTCAACATATTAACGAAATAACCTTAAGGACCAACACGTTTGTATGAGGATTGGTTTGTTACCTCTTATGGACGACTCATCCTACCATGTATGTTTTTACCTTTGATTCGTCTTGTAGATGATGAACAAAAGCCACTAGAACAACCAAGACCATGAATGTTTGGATGGAAACCCTTGCGAGAAAAACCACAAGCATTCATATTTTATTATAAATACAACCAAGAACATATAAATACAACCAAGAACATGTATAAATGGAAACTTGAACTAATTTTAACATTATATTAATGAACTGATTTTGACATTATATTAATGACACTTAGAAGAGATTTGGTTTGAGATGCCCCACAAATTTGAGTGAACATAATGAAAGGTTGGTGGTGTGAACCAAAGTGTTGATTTTCACCCTCGTGGTTGCCAAATCGATAATATCTAATCTTTTTGGTATTTATATAATAAGTGCTATGGATTTTGAAATTTCATAAGTGGAAGGGGTATCTAAAATTGTCAATTTTTAAAATTTAACAGGGGAGAGAAAATCAAAATGGTAGGTATAGCAGAACCTACAATAGTTGTGCCTCAAAGATAATAGCAAACATTTAATTTTCTTAGATCCCGTTTGATGGTTGCTTACGAGAAAATATTGATTGGGAAAGGTATGGGTAATAAATTTTGACCAACTAAGAAATCATGTTGTTTGATTGTACATCTGATTTAATGTGTGATTGAATGTGCTGACCAATGAAAAATTACCATTTTATCATGTTGCTCTATATTGTGATGGATGAAGTTGTTGAATAAATATAGAAACATATAAATTGTATATAAAATGTAAATTACACACAAGTCAATTAAAAATCCAAATAAATATTATTTGAATGAATAGGCCATGATCAAATTTTATAAGTTATCATATCAAAATTTTATAAATGGGATCTTATTTGATTCACTGATCTCGATCTCAAGTGTTTCCTTTCTCTTTCTTTTTCTTTTCCTTCCTCCTTGTTGTCAAGAACACACCACAATGATGGTTGTTTTCTTTTTCCGATGTGACAACCCGAAATTTCTATCTCGAACAATAGATCGATTCAATCAAAGTTAGACTCGTTTTGCTATCTTTTAACACTGTTTAGGGTTTATTTGAGTGTTCTAAACCAATTACAATCAAGGTAGGAGCCTAGAAATGAAATAACACGATGCAAATCAAGCACACTCCGGCCAAACACTCCAACACATGGAGAGTGCGGACGTACACTTGAGTGTACGGCCACACACCCGTTCCAGCCACACACTCTCGCCTATAAATATGACCCTTAGTCATTTTTGAACACTTTTACCTCTCCTTAAAAGCTAGAACTCGTTTTCTCTCAAGTATCATCCACATTTCTCTTCAAATCTTCAAACCAAGTGAATATTGCTTCCTTGATTCATTAATAACTTCTTATATGCCAAGAACACTTGAAGATCTGCATGAAAAATGTCAAATATCATGATCTTCAGGTGTGTACAGCCGCACACACCATGTGTACGGCCGCATACACTATGTTCAACCATACACACCCTTTTTAGGTCCTAAAATGGCAACGAACTCCATATAAGGCTAGAGCATGAAGTAACAAACCTTCCTAGATGAGTCCTAAGGCCTTAAAATACGTTTTTACACACTTCATGGGGAGTATGCGCCCGCACACACACCCTGGCCGTACACACACACAAATGGTGTATTTTGACCATACACTCCCTTGTATAGCCATACACCCCTTATATGAAATCATATATTGTTGTAACACTTCAATATAAGTATTTACTAGTCCCTAAGGTGGCCCCAATTCAATAATTAGTTGTTACAAGCACTAATTATATATATCATTGCATGGTTAATAGGATTCGTTTGTGCTCAAGTCCGCAATTGACACTTAAATTCCTAAACCGATCTCACAGTCGCATCACTCACTACAGGTGAGTTCATACCCCTTAATCAACATTTTAAATGTTTTTAAATGCTTTTATGGGGGGGGGGGGGGGGGGGGGGGGAATACAAGTTGAATCATTATAGTTATAATATCAATCACATGTGATTTACTATACTTTAATTGCTTTGTCAACAAAACTACTTCAAAATGGTTATCAAACACTTTTACATGTTAAGCTCTTATTAAAACTTAGTCTTAGTTACCAAACCTTTACTTTCAATTCTTTAAACTTATATATTGCCAAATCATGTCTAATGCATACATAGTTATATAAGTAAGGTTTGAAGGACTTAGGACTGATAACTCACTTTAATTCTTGTTCCTTGTTTGGTTGTGGACTTAGAGCACCCTGTTGTTTGTCCGAGTGTTGTTTGATCCTTAGTTATATATCATGTTTATATGTGTGGATATAAAGCTTTTATTTCAGTTCCAACACTTTGGGTAGCAAAGGTGTATATACTTACTAAGTCATTTATACAACATTACTAGTAAACTATAATAGGTATAGTTTAGATGCATACTGCATACTATTTCTAATACATATTGTAAACAATACATACACCACACTATACAACTGAACATACTACACACTAGAAAGAGAGAACATACACTGTTACATAATATTCATACACACTAAATACTATACTAAAGAACATACTATGATGAGAATCAGAGAGAACATACAATACATACATAATATAGCATAAATGGGAGGCACTACTTCGGGGCATGGCATCTCTGCCATGGCTCGTTTTGTAACCAGAGTCTTCCGAAGGGAGAGCGTAAATTTGTGTATAGATTTATATTGGATTGACCGTCCTACACCTTGTTGCTAGCTACAGTGGGACTTGCAGGTCTTCGAATGATGAATGTCATACCATCTCGACGTCTTCGAGCGTCGTGTTTTACTAAGGTCGATCAAGTATGGTTAAAATTATATCACATTATACCTTAATTAGCAATTGGTTTAAGGTAGTTACTACAACAGTAGTCTCTACGACATAATACTATAGTACTTCATTATTTTCCCCATTACATCTACTTTGTGAACATTTCCCATAAACAGTAATGTAAAAACTATATTTTATTAATGATGGTTACATCTGGGAGGAATACTTACTTTTACAATTAACAAACATACAACACATTTAATTCCTTAGTAGAAGGATACTTTTAGTAGAAAATATAGGATTTTCTAGGAGATACAAACAGTTACTACAAATGTGAATTCGAACATACAAGGATCCGAAGGCAATGCCCCAAGGTACGGGGTTTCAAGGGGCAGAGCCCCTAGCGGTGACTTGTTAACTAAATGGATTTTTATATAAAGAAAGAGTTGTATCTATTAAGTATTAAATACCCTCTTTTTGGCGCCAAATTGGTGTAACCAAAATTTTTTAATTACTTTCTTTCCTTGTATAAATGTTATTTGAAAATTGTTGACCATTCACATATTCGAAATTGATCATTAGTAACTCTATGTCTCTCAAAAACACAAAAACATCACAAATGTATTTTGTATTTTATGATTTTGAATTAGGTTTGTAATCTAAATCAAATTTTTTGGATTATCCAACTTTTGAATTCATATACCCAAAGGCTATAAGGATGAATTGCAAATTTTCAAAACTTATTTTTGCCCACCTCCTTCGTACCTAATTTTTTCGATAGAAACTTTTACACTTTTATGGTTCACTTATAATCTAAAGTCTCCGACTTGTTCTTGTGCAATATTCATAAAACTAAAAGAAATGTGAGCATTAAGAATGATAGGTTGGCTTTGACAAAATGGTAGTTTTGCAAGGAAAGGAGTTTGAAAGGATTGAGATATATGAAGTTTAAAAGTTGGTTAATTCTTTAATAGAATCTCCTACCATATTTAAGAGTAATCTGAACATTAAATAATGTGTATATGAAGATAATTACAAAAAAAATAAATATAATAAATACCTATTTTGTCCGAAATAGACACCCCACACTGAAAAAAAAATAAAAAACATTTTGCCTGACAATAAAATAGATTCCGCACCAGAATTTTGGAATTTAAGACTAAAATTTGGGATTTCAAAGAAAAAAAAAACTCCAAATTTTCCAAAACAAATAACAATTCTGGAATTTCGAGAAAAAAAATTGTTTTTAGTTCTGGATATCCAATGAAAAATTCTGGAACTCTGAAATTTGAAGATTTAAACATTCCGGAGTAAGTGGCCATTTTTCAAAAACCGGAGAAAAAAAACTCATTTATAATGATTGGTTTATTTAATTTCCCTATATATTTAATGCATAGTTAATCAGCAGAAAACAGGTATGATGGGTTTGTATATAAAAATTTAGGGAAAATGAAAAATACGATAGGATGTTGAGGAACAAGAAACCTTGCTTGGTATTCATTCATATAATACCTGAATCAATGACTTTGGTTACACACAACACAACACAACACAACACATGACATGACATAAAAGAAAAAGAAAAGAAAAGAAAACACTCCTGGTCTTGCCAAAATGTGGATTTCACCATATATATTATATATTATATATATGTCACCTGCTGCTATTTAACAAAACAAGTTCAAAACTGTATGAAATCCCACGCTCCATCCACATCCACATCCACATATCACATCCTGCCATACAAAATATGTACGGGTGGTTATAGAAACAGCCATCAACATTCATGCATGTCACAACTCACAAGCAGGGCAGGCAGGCAGGCAAGCAAGCAAATAGATATGAGATGAGATGTCATGTCATGTCACATGTTTAGTATTATAGTATATCCATCCATCAGAGACCAAATCCTAATGTTTATGTTTTACCAAAACAAACAAACTCAAACTCTAAAGGTCAGACCACTTTTCAAGTAATAAAACATTACCTTACAAAAAATGCTAATTCAATTCAATCAATTCTTCAGACTTCAACTACATTGCCTTTGCCCTTTGTAAATTGTGATTGATCGGATGTGACAGATAAACCACAAATCAAACCTAACATACCATGTTCATGTTATCACTCTACATGCCCCATGGAAAGCGCAGCTAAATTAGGTTGTTGCCCTCTACTCTAGCAAATACATTTATTTTCCAAATTCGTCAAATTAAAATTTTAAAATAAATAGATAGAGAGAGAGATTTGGCATGATAACAAGCAAGACATACTGCTATAGATATATATATATATATATATATATATATATAAACATTAACAACATCATGGAGTCTTACCTGTGTCTTTATAGTATAGCAAGATTGTAGGAATTGCATAGGTGAGCAAGGGCAGCTTGATTAGCAGGAGAAAGATATTTGGTAATAAGTGGGGGGAACCTCCCACGGAATTGAGAAGAGAGATTTGAGAGTAAAGCAACGGAAAAGTGTTTTGGATCAGTGATCTCCTTGAGAGGATCCTCTTCTTTTTTACCAGCATTGTGAAGACGAACAAAAGTGGCCTGATAACCGGTAGTTGCCTCCCCACCAAAATCAGGAACTTCGGGTTCATCCTCAACTCTTTCCTCCTCTGGCAGGGACAGAAGAGTGACAATACCATCCAGCAACCTCCCCCACAGCTCCTCCGCTGCAGGATCCAACAGGGATGCCGATTCACACAGCAGTTTGCTTGATGCTACTGCACTCAGCTTCACCTCCGTGTAGCCGGTTATGGTCTTCAGACTAGGTATCCAAAACTGGCCCAGGATCACATGAAACAGATTCGCCTGAACAGAATTTATGGAGTCCACAAGAGTTTGGATCCCATGCTTCACCAGGAACAGAGACATAAAGATGATCAGACACCTAACAAGTCTTGGGGTTTTGCTATTCTGGAGGCGGGTAAACAAGGAAGCCCAGATGTGGTTCATGTATTCCGCCATGACATCATACCCAAGATTCTCAATCACCGGGTTAAGGATATGAAATCCTTGCTCCTCGGTGCTGGGTGAGGACACGAGCCTGTTGAATATCCCAAGAACATTTCTTAATCTCCCTTCCCTGTTGAGCTCGTTGGGTGCCTGCTGGAGAAACGACTGGAGCAAACGAACGAGGGCCGGGACGTTTGCAGACTTTTTCCACAGATCGGGCGTCAACAGGATGTCAAATATCTGCATGTAGTGTGCAGGGACAGGAGGCCTGCTTAAATCCACAAGCTGAGCCAACAGCTGGAACGCGTAAGGGAAGAACTCCGTCACATCTTTAGCCAAGATCATCTGGAGGCTCGGTAAAAGGCAGCTTTCAAAGGCTGGAACAAGAGACGGGGTCTTTTCACATGCTCTTCGCACCAGCGTAGCAACCGCCTCAAACAGACAATGGTTGAACACTGGGTTCTTCGGGTTCTCACACACCCTGTTTAGAATCGAGGTCAACCCGGTGATGGAGGGTGACGCCACCTCCGGGGATATATCAGCAACCTGAAGAACCCGCATGATACACCTCATTATATACTGATTCTCCTCTGATTCCGGCTTCTCCAATGCACCAAAAAGATTTGTCATCAAAACCGGAAGAATGGGACCGATGTCCCCTGACGTGTATCTTGCCTGTGAATGCACCCCATTGTTGTCTTTCACAAGCAAAAGCTTCTCGATACAGGTGGCGGCATACGAGTGGACCACGTTCACATCCGAACCGAGAAACCTCACCACATCACCAACGAGAGCCATGGCAATGGGTTTAGGGATCAACACACGGAACATTGTGAAAAACTTCAATGCGCCTGCCTTCAACATTGGGAAAGCATTCACATCTTGTCCCTGTAGCTCCGGGACAATAACTGATCTGAAGAAACTTTCAACATCAACAAGATCGGTTGAGATTGAAGCACCACCTGCCTTTTTTGTGGCAAGAGAGACAACCAAGTAAATGGCACAGTCTTTATACTTCCAGTTACCAGCTGGGTTTTCACCAAACATTGCCAAACAATTGTGTATCTGTGTTGAGACCCTCTCTGTGATCTTCTGTTTGTAGTTTCCAGCAATACCCTTGAGAAGCTCACACGCAATTCTCCTTCTTGTATCAAGGTCACTCCCTTCCATGTCTCTCCTAATAAACTCCACATAATTCATCTCAAACAGCTCTTCATCCTCATCCCTTAACATCACATTCGGAATAACAATACTCTGAGTAATCTGCTGCAATATCTCGTCACCAGCAAACAATTCATGGTGTACACTTGTGCTGACAATCGTCAAAAACTTGATGGCAGTCACAGTCAGCCGTTCACGGCTGGGTGATGCTGATGCAACTACAAGGAGACTCCAAACAGCTTCTACAAACTCTTTTAAGTACTTTTGGAACAGTTCCTCCTCTTTCTCCATGTAATGGCTTATATTTTCACACACAGCTGCTCGTAGCTCATCAACAACTGAAACACCATCTGTACCCATATCCTCTATAGCTGGATACCTCACAGTCAGATAATTCTTAAACTCTTTCATCCATTTATCTGCATTATCCTCAAAATACTCTGGCAAATCCAAAAAGTTGAGCGAATAAAAAATCCTAAAACAGATCCTCTGTGCTTCAATCAACTGACGGAGTGTTGCAGCAGACCCAGCAGCCTCGTTTATCTTGCCCGAAATACTCACAACAGTACTCGACAATGGTGCAGCAAAGTTATCCAAGCAGTATTTCAAATCAAGCAGTAGGGGATCACTCTTAAACTGATACCGAAATTTTTTAAACAAAGAATTTACAGTAGCAAGAATACCATTAACTGAAGCAAAATCATTCGCGTTGATAGCCGTTTCAAGACTTGCCTTAAGCTCGGGAAGCAAAGCCGGCCACAACCTAGGGAAATCATGGTTCCCAATCACAGCTAGGGCTTCGCTAAGCTGAGCCTGGATTCTCGGGGTAGCTGAGAGCATGAGAGGCACTATTAGAGTCTTAATCTGCTCTTTTTCACTATCGGGAATAGGAGTAGCGGATGAAGGCATCCACCGGGTTTTAAGATGGTTCTTGAAGTTAACAGCGGCGCATTGGCGGATCTGCTCGTCAACGGAAGGTTCAGCAACGAGACGAAGAACGGCAAGGCCGTAGTTAGGATTATCGGCGGCGTCGGACAAGTTTTTCTCAGCGCGGCGGCGGGGTTCTGGTTGAGGGGAGAGTGTACCAAGGAAAGATTGGGACAGAAACTGTAGGGTTTGTGGATTCCACTCCATCTCTAGGGTTTTTACAAGATTTAAGAGCCTGAAAATCAGAAGTATATGAATGAAAATCTACTAAGATTTCAACAGTGATAGGTAATAGGGATCGAAAACTGGAAAGCGGTGAAGAAAAAACGCACCTGCGTAGGAAGAAACGATCGATTTGAAGCGCTGCAGACTGTGAATGAGAAGGAGAAGAATGAGGAATGAAGTGGGACTGGAGCGTGTGTCCAAGAATTTGAAATGAGGAAAGTAAAGGAAGGAGGGACCGAGGGATGAAGGAATATGGGCTTCGTCAAGCCCATTACGATCGATTGTACATTTGAATGTATCAAGTATTTGTTAAAACTTAAAACGCAAGTTACACTACACGACCACAATTTCTTTTTTTTTTTTTTTTTAAACCGGTTCGGTTTGAGTCAATGAAGTGAAAACCGGTTTAGGCTGGATCGGATTGAAATCGGTTAAAACTTAAAATTACCCGGTTAGTCAATGAAATCAAAACTGATGTAGACTGAAACCGATTAAAACTGAAAATTACTCGAATCTATACAAGTTGGTTTTGATTGAAATTGGATTGGATTGAAACCGGTTTCAAACTGATAATCACCCGAACCGGTTTCACCCAAATCAGTTTTAAAACCGGTTTCGGATCGTGAACCAATTTTTTTGTGCACCTCTAAATTACACAACCAAAATCGAGATATTTATTTTTGATTTATTCGCTTATAAACCATCAATCGAGTAAACTAGAGCTAACTACTAAAACAATTAAAAATAAAATTGTATCTATTGACGAGATTTTGTTTACGAATAAGACAATTATCAAACGAGTAGACTATTGCATTATGTTCTCAAGCTTAAAATAAGATTTTTTTTAAAAAGATAAGACAATAGCCGAGCTAGTAGACTATAACACCTAGAGTTTGATATTTAGGGGAATAAAACAAAATTCCTTCTTTTCTTTTTCTTCCATTTCCTTTCCTTTCCCTCCCAATCATCCCACATTTAAGGATAAATTTCAAGGGAAAAAGACTCATCCTAAAGGATACTTGAAACACGTTTAAAATTATTTATAAGGATGACAATTACACAATTTAACTAATACAAAAAGCATGAGCCAAAATAATTCATGGTCATCCTAAAGGATACTTGAAACACATTCACATATGTCTTTGCTTAGAGACATCATTATTAAATGGTATGTCTTAGAGGAGTAACCACTATAGACTTGGTATAATATTGTTAAGAATGGTGGAACGAATCGTTTAAGTTGTGGGGTAATGCCTTGAAAATAATATATGTACGCACTTTAAATTTGGTTTCAAGTATTAAGTTCAAAAGACGCCACACCATATGCAGATATGGAAAGCTCCCACATTGTCTTATATTACGATTTGGGGGATGTGATGTATGTGTAAGATGCGAAGAGACAGAATCTCACAAATGTTGATTTGTTACACATCGTAAAGAAACAAAGCCATACTACTTCTATTATTCGGCGGACAATAAAGTGGTTGTTGTCAAAGGAGATAGCTTCTTGTAGAAATCATTTCTTGCAAAGAAACACTATAAGAGCAAAGTGATAGTTATAAAATTTCTAGATACACAAAATGTAGAATTTTCTAGTGAACTAATACTAACCCGAGTTCTTGTTGATGTTCCTTCGAAAACATTTAAACATATCAAATATTTTTTGGCCCTCCTGTGATGGTTGGAAGCTTCATGACGCTTTATTCCCAACAGATATATAGGGAGACCTTCTTTGTGGTGGAAGCTCCTTGGGGGGATGTTAGCAGAGACGCATGGTTTATTAGCGGGTTGGCCATGAAGAGAGCGGTCAATGTTGCTGATTTGATGGGTCTTCTTCCACAACTATGTGACCTGCAGAGTGAGCTCATTTTGCTTCGATCATGTATAGGTATTGTAAAACTTTTCTTTGGTTTAAAGACATGTCAGTCGGTGCACATAGAATAGGCAGCTTTGTTCTTTGACAAAGGATCGCTCAACTCTATCGAGGATATGGTGATATGTGGAGGCCCTTTCTTCGGATACATCTAGTGGTGTCTGGCTTCCTTGCCTATTCGTTTCGGTGCTTTGGGTTTGTACTCGGCATACGAGGTTTCCTCCTACGCATTTGTAGCCTCAAGGGCCCAATCGTGGGCATTAAAAGACCACATCTTACGTGACAGTGGCATATGTGGTATGGATTCTGATTACTTATGTGTTATGGCTCGTCTCCGCGATATAATTTCGGGATTCGACTGTAGCGGTTTCACTAATAAGGACACCCCCCTCCCTAAATCCCAAAAAGCATTGGCATGTGCCCTTTTTAGCAAAATCGTCAAAGATATGGAAGTCGACTTCGACATGACTGTGAGACAGAAAGCAGTTTTTAAGTGTCTTCAGGCACCTCATGCTCAGGATTTTCTGCTAACTATCCTTATTGATGGTCTTGGCCGACATATGTTCCCTATAGAGTATCGAACTATCCTTCGCTACCGCCTCATGATTCCTTTATTCCCAGCTGACGAGATATGCCTAATTTGTCATAAGGCATGTTTTGGACACTTTTAGGGAACATGCAGTTCATTGTAGAGAGCTCCCTGGTTTCAAGTATTGACATGATGTGGTTAGGGATGTTCTCTTTAATGTTTGTCGGCGTGCTGTTATCTCTACGAAGAAAGAACCGCCCATGAACTTTTTGACGAACCCACAGGATGAAGATCTACCCTCGGGCCGACTGACATTTTGATCTTTAGATGGGTAGGAGGGAAGCACACATGTGTGGATATTACAAGGGTCTCTCCTATCATCGGTTTGAGGAGTGGGGTTTTCACAGCAGGGCACGCCGCTTTAAAAGTTGATGCATGCAAAGTGGCAAAGAACGAGAATGCATGTATAGAAAACCAACATGTGTTTGTACCTTTTGCATTTGATACATTTGGTTTTCCCGCACCAGAGGTCGTGGAGCTCCTCAACAGAGTCCAACGAGTCATGCATTCTAATGACATATCTCCTAGATCCACAAATGTTGTTTTCAGAATAATTAGATTTGTCATCCAGAAAGGGCTAGCAGTGCAGCTTGTTGCCCGTTTGCCTTCCATCGATATGTATTGAACTTTATTTAGTTAAATTCAAATTTAAAGTCCCCAAAAAATATCAGCCTATTCATACAGTAGGGGTGTCATATGTTGGCACGACGAGACAAAAATACACAAGAAAAAACGACATGTCGGACGAAATTGGAATTGGAATTCGTATATGTTTTATGTTTGTCTTTAGTGTAAAAAACTTGATGTTATGTCGTGTCGTCCATGTTCGTATTCGTGGTAAAATTCAACAGAAAACAGACACGATATTAACATGTGTTTGTTGTTTTTCTATGTGTTTGTAACACCCTGTTTCAAGTCATTTCATAATGCGGGGCCGTGACCCGAAGATCAAGTATCATAAGGCTTCAAGATTTCATAAAAATAGGTTTAGACCCATTTGGTTGTGAATAATGTAGGATTTGGGTACCAAGTATTCGGTGTGTGCTTTGGAGCCCAAGGGTATGACAGTAAAGTGATGGCTCGGTCCTTTCATGAATGTTGGAATTAAGTTCGGAAGGTTTTAAGGCAAAAGAGATTAGATTGTGTTGTAAATCTCCTAATTAACTTTCCGTGGATATAAAGATCATCAAAAATGGAGTTGGAGCGCAAAAGTTATGGCCATCGAAAGATAGATCAGTAAGGAGCATGCGTGTGTCGCACCCCCAAACCAAATTGGCGGAAACATTCGGGAGCGGAGGAAGTCATGTACAGTATCATAAAAATGCATCATAGTAAACAAGCAACAACATCATCCATTGCATTAATAATATAATTTAATACAAGTGTATTATGTATAGTTGTAAGAGACCAAAAACATGTAAACAAAATAAAGACGAGTTATGAGTATGCTTGGTCTTCTCAAAACTTGATCATCGATACCTGTCTACTGTCGACCTAAGAATACAAGTTATTTTGAAACCGTAGATCAGTATTTAAGCTGGTGAGTTCATAAGTATTTTAGTGATAATTGTTTGTATGGTTTGATGAAAAGTGTTTGTAAATGTTTGATGTAAAAGTTTGTAAAAGTGTTTGTATGCGTTTGAAATCTCCTAGAAAATCCTATATTTCTACTAGTATGGAAAGTAGTCTTCTACCAAGACCCAACTGTTTTATATGTTTGTTTCTCTTAAAATGATGTAATGTAGTCTTCTACCAAGACCCGACCTTTTTGTATGTTTGTACTTGAAATAGTATGTAATGTGTGTTTTCCGAATGTTTATGACTATCTTTTCTAGAAAGTAGTTTCATTTCTTTTTATGTGAGAGTATCACTATATAAATGAAATGAGGAAAATGAAAGTGTACAGTAATGTTGTATAAATTACCTACTGAAACACTAATTACCTTAAACCCTTGGCCTTTCGGCAAACTGTAGCGAACAGTCGGGATGCGGGCTTGTCGGTCCCGTATAGATCTATACACACAATGTCTGCTCTCCCTCCAGGAGACTCTGGTTACAAAACGTGACACAACAAATTTGTTGTTGTGTCATGAAGTAGACTTAAAGTTATCTTGTTCTTGTAAAGGATGTATGTTCCTTTCTGTACTTGTTATTGTATGTTCCTTTTTGTTCTTGTTATTGTTTGTTCCTTTCTGTTCTTGTTACTGTTTGTTTGAACTGACTCATGTATGAACTGACTCTAGTAAGTACTGATTTATGTAAGTTTCAATGTTCTAGACATAGTAAGTAGTAATTCCCTAAACTATACCTATTATAATTTACTAGTAACTTCTGTAGTTTGACTAAATGATCATGATTGTATGCCCTTGCTACCCAAAGGCATTAACTGATTGGTAATACTTTTATATCTATATACATATACATAATATATAACTAAGATTTATACGACAATCGGACAAATAACCGATACCTTAAGTCCACATCCAAACAAGGAAAAGGAAATAAAGCGAGTTATCAGTCATAAGTCCTTTAAACATTATTTATATAACTATACATATATAGAAATGCTTTTAACAATATCAAAGTTTTAAAACGAAGTTTTGAAATACATTTGAAGAGTTTAATAGTTTGAATAAATACTGATGACTTGATGTCAGTTTATAAAATGATTTGAAACAGTTTGTTTGATAACACAGTTTGAAGTATAAGAAATCATTTGTTTGATAGTTATAAATCACGTGTGATTGATTATATAAATATTATGTTTTCTACTTGTACCCCCCCCCCCCCCCCAATAAAAGCATTTAAAATCATTAAAAGATAAGTTAAGGGATATGAACTCACATGTAATGAGTGATTCGGATGAAAGACTGGTATAGGATGCTAAGTGTGCCAAGTGATATCCCGAGCACAAACAGAGCATATTAAGCATATAATAACACATATATGGATATAATTAGTGTTTATACAACTAATCATGCAAGGAAACGCCTTAGGGACTAGGAAACACTTGAATGGAAGTGTTACAATTACATGTGGTTGCACATAAATGGGGTTTTACGGCTACACATGGTGTTCACGGCCATGATGTTTACGGCCCAATGTGTTTAAGGCCATGGGGTTTACGGCCATACACTCATGAAGACATATGCCAAAGAGTGTTTTATGGTCCTATTCAGCATCAAGGAAGTGTGTCTTAACCCATTCCTAGCCTTAAGAAGAGTTTATGGCCAAACTAGGAACCTTAACAAGGGTTTACAGCCAAGGGTGATGTTCATGGCCGTAAACTCTCATTGTTCTTGGGAAATGGTTGTTTTCAAGGATGTATGATAAGATCTTCTATAAGATAACTAGTATATGGAAGATTACTTACGTTTTGAAGCTTGAAGAGGGTGTTTAAGGTCCAAGAACTAGTATGTGTTCTTGGTGTTCTTGAAGATCTAACCCAAAAGGATGAATTTCATGGATGAAATCAAAGGGTGATACTAGATTGAGAAGGCTATCATGAAATAAATGTAAGAATCACTTACATTTTTGAAGATAAAGATGAAGATCCTTATGATACTTGAGAAAGAATGGGTGTTTTCGTGACTTGGAAATGTGAATAATAAAGAAAAATGAAGGAATATGAGACTTATGGGCATGAGTTTACGGCCGCCTTGAGTTTACGGCCGTAAACTCATGTGTTGTGGTCATAAATTCCTCATGATGGAGTTTATGGCTTGTTTGATGGTTTTAAACTTCAGCAGATACTTCCTAACACTCGTTCATTGGATGTACTAGGCTTAGAACACTCAAACAGACCCTAAATATTGCTAAAAGATAGCAGAAACGAATTTGACTTTGATTGATTTGAATGGTTATACAAGATAGAAATTTCGGGTTGTCACACCGTATATGTTGGGCGTACAAGGAATATACGTTGGGCATACAAGGAATGTACGTTGGGCGTACATGGCAGGAGTAATTGTGAAGGCTCCTTCCTGTATGTTGGGCATACCAGATATATGCTAGGCGTACACGACTCAGTCTCAAACCCTAATTTAGGGTCTTGGATCCTATTTAAAGGCCTTAACTCATTTTCAACCCTCTTATCTACAACCTCCATTCCCTCTAACACAAAATATGATACTCTATCTTGTTCTTGAGCTTTCGTGGTTAGCCTTTGGTGTTTTTGCTCACTTTGAAGAAGGAGCTTGGTGTTCAAGCATTGGTTGGAGTGGAACTCATAGATCCAAAGTCTTCATCCATTTTACCAACAATTAAAGGTATAAAGTTTCAATCTTGATGAATCTATGTGTTAGATCTAGTTTAGGGATTATTTTGGGCATAATATGGTCCCGTGATTCATCCTTGTGAATATGAGATACTCCAGGAGTTTAAAAGGTTAAATCTTAGCACTTCTGAAGTTGTTAGTGTATAAAAATGTTATCTTGATGGGTTTTGAGGAGCCATGTTAGAGTTGGTGTTCATATTATCGACTTAGAGGGATAAAAACGGGTTTCGGGTCCCATTAAGTCATGTAAGGGATTAAATTGCCAACTTTATGGATTAAGAACTTCTTTAGAGGCTAGATCTAGGTTTAGACATTTTGGTCTTAAGCATTAAGTGCTTAACGTGAAGTTTTGGTATCTTGGTGAGCACGTTGGGCGTGCATATGCATACGCTCAGCATAATGCATGAAGTACCCGATTTCAAGCTAAGGCGAGCTGTACTTTATGCTTCAATGGGTCGTACGTGAGGCGTACTAGTTTGGTACGCAGGGTGTATGCTACAGTGGGCTTTTCCTTGATTTTGGGCCACTTTTTGGACTCTAGGGTTTTGGGCTCTTGTTGGGTCACAAGTATTGCTGAGATGGTCATCATTAGGCTTTGGTACTTTATGAAATTGGGACCATATAAGGCCTTAAGTGTCTTCTGGATTTGGGTCATTATCAGGCTTTAAGTGTTATTGAGTTTAGGCCTGTGTCAATTGGGCCAATTGAGGGGAAAGGTAAATTAGTTTTTTACCCGAGGAGTCAGGATTAGTGAATTAAGTCCCAATTATGGTTTGTGACCCAATTGTTGATTATGATTGTATTTGATTGGTTAGCACAGGGATTCTCTGATCCAGTAGCCTGAGCATCAGGTGGATTGGCAACAGACTGAGGTGAGTGTGCTCACTATACTATAGGACACTAGGGATTATATGTGCTTGTAGTCTTTGTGACTCATGTTGTATGTGTTGTATGTATGTGCGTATGTTGCTATATGTATGTGGGGTGAAATAGAACCGGTCCAGCCTTGTACTAACATATGAGTTGAAATAGACTCGGGGTAAATAGACCCAAGGGTGAAATAGACCCGATATAGCCTTATGTTGATATATGATTTGAAACAGACTCGGGGGGCAAAATATGCATGCGGGTGGAATAGACTCACTACAGCCTTAAACTGACATATATGTATGATATGTGGTATTTAGGGTAACTTACTAAGCTTTATGCTTACAGTTCATGTTTAAAAATGTTTTCAGGTACTTCTAGTTCGATAGGGAAGGGTCCGACTTGATCACAACACATCTACCCATGTTTCCGCAACTTTATGATTTTGGGATTGTACTCTGATATACTTTTGAATGATTGAAAATTATAAATGGTGTTTATGATTAAATAAAAAGATGAAAATTTTACCTTATAAATTTTGGGACGTTACAGTGTTTGTTATGTTTTGTATGATTAAGTATGATTTAAATAAACTAATTCTTGTTTTATATATATATTTTTTCATTTTTTCATGTTCTATATCATTAAGCATGAACTAAATAAATTAATGGTTATTTATGTAATGTTTTGTCAAGTTTTTCGTGTTTATCGTATTTTAATTGGATCATTTTCATGTTAATAAAAAAAACGAAGCACCATCATGTCATGCTCATGTTATATAAATAAGAATTTGTATTGTGTTGTGTCATCTAAAAACACAACATAATTGTCCGATTTGACAACCCTACCGAACTTGAAAGTCCATGTTAAAACCTTTATGAAAATAAGAAAAAGTTAATTTATGAAAAATAGTAACCAAGCATACAAGTGACAAACAACCTTTGTGTAACATCCCTTTGTTAAGGTACTTCTAATTTCAGTCCTTTAATTTATTTATGTTACATTTTGGTCCCTTAGTTCAAGAAAGTATGCAGTGGAACCTTAATAACATTATTGTAATTTTGGGACTTCGAAGTACATTGCGTACATGGTGTACGTTGGGCGTACTTGCCAAATTGGAAAACCCTAGTTTTTAAGGTTTGGCTGGTATTTAAGCATCCTTAAGTCTCATTATCTCCCTATTTTTCATCCTTCATTAGCAAAAACGTGTTCTCTTGTAAACCCTAGCCTCATTAGAGTCTTTGGAAGGTTGGGTGTGGGTTTTTGGGTGTTCCAAAAGAAGAGGAAGCTGGTTGTAAAGCCTGGAAGCTTGAAGCAAAGCTTGGATCAGGAAGTTTTGCACCTTTCTTCATCATTTCAATGTATAAAGTTCATACCTTGATGGCTAATTTACTAGATCTAGCTTATGTGTTGATTTCATGTGCTTTTTGGTCCCAAATGTCTTATCCTTAGCATGACATGTCCTTGGCGATTTGAGTTGTCCTATTAGACCCTAGTAGGGGTCCTAAGTCATAAAAATGAAGTCCCATTGGTTAGTTTTGCTCCATGCATCTTGTATGTCACAACTAGCATTTTTGGTTAGGAAATTTTGTTCAAGTGTAAGTAACTTTTAGCAAATCTCGTAACCTTAATGTTGATACGATACAAGTGGTTCATTCAAAAATGACAATTCTAATCAAAACTCATATGTGCAAGCTCTAAACCTAATTCATTATGCTGCATTCACCAAACATTGAGCTTGAAACCCTAACTTCCCGATTCAAACATCTTATTGGACCAGAAATTCTCTTATTGACCCACATTCATTAAGTAATAGTATTTTGGGCCACAAGACCCTTCATAGGCCTTATTGGGCTGAAAATCACTTATTTAATCTCATTGGGCCGAAAACCCATTCCTTGTACTCATTTGGGCTGAAAACGTACATGAGGGCCCAACTGACCGAAAAATTTATTATTGGGCTACACAATTTCGGTCGATAATCAAATATGAGCCCAACACCTAATTTCCTTTTTCCTATCTTTAATTCTCGATTATATATATATATATATATATATGTGTGTGTGTGTGTGTGTGTGTGTGTGTGTGTGTAAAGAGAGAGAGAGAGAGAGAGAGAGAGAGAGAAAAATTTAATGGATTTAAAATAGTGACACCTCACTAATGCTTCCCATGCATCCATGCAAAATATCCAACAAATATCTAGACATATCATGGTATCCAGAAGACGACATTTAGGACTCGTTATGGGTACTACGAGTTTATGGTGACGCCTTTCGGGCTCACTAATGCATTGGCAGCATTCATAGACCTCATGAACCGTGTATGCAGCCCTATGTTGGATCGATCGGTGATTGTGTTCATAGATGATATCCTAGTGTATTTGAGATCCAGAGAGCAACACGAAGAGCATCTGTAACACCCATAAAATTCCAACCAATTTAAAACTTTTTAAATCATTTGAAACCATTCAATTATTACAATTTGTTTTCAAAATAGTTTATACATCAGAGTTCCCAGAATCATAATCGTCAATCGAGAAAGTGTACGGTCATGCCTTCGCCTACCCACGGCCATCCGCTGAACCTTAAATAATAAACTGAAACAGTAAGCCCGGAAGCTTAGTGAGTTACCCCCAAAATACTAACCTCATATAACCATAATCATATCATATCAACAAATACAGAACAACATGCATAATGAGCCTTCAGCCTGACTGGACCGCCTTGCAGGGCCTACAGCCTATCTGGACCGCTCCCGAGCCTTCGGCATGACTGGACTGTCTCGCAGGTATGTTGGCCTACAACACAAAGCAGGGCCACCTCAACCCAACCCCAAACCAAACAAACATGTGCACACAAGTATCATACTCTAGCTCATATCATGTAACAGTCAAACCGATCTAACAAATCACTAATCATTGCAACATCCCAATAACCAGGATATAGACCTAACCAGTCACTAACATAACATCATCCTATAACCAGGACAATCATGTGCACATAGATATCATATAACACTAGCATGCATATATATATAATAGTCAATCCAATCTAACAGAATACAAAGCATAGCAACAATCCTAACCAGGATACCGACCTAAACCAGGTCACTAACATAATACCGTCCTAATTTACCAGGACACCGATCTAACAGATCAATAAGCATATCAAACAATTACAAGTATACAATCCAAGATAGGGCCGACCTTGGTTGCTTAGACCCTCTTGATATAGTGAGGATAACTCACCTTGCAATGCCGAACTGCACCACAAAATCACGCTCCTGAAATACTGCCCTAAACTCCAACACCTATAACCATCGATATCCAAATCATAAATACCCGCTTACCAATTATCCTCAAAAGTCAAAACAGTCAACCCTTGGTCAAAGTCAAAGTCAACAGTCAAGGTCAACAGTCCATGTTGACCTCAACTCGTCGAGGACCCTCAGCTACTTGTCGAGTTCCTTGCATAACTTGCTAACTCGCCGAGTCACCATTCCACTCGCCGAGCCCAAGGCCATATTCATCGGACTCGTCGAGTTGTTCATCCAACCCGCCGAGTTCATGACCATCTTCTTATGACTCGGCGAGTCGCATGGTAGACTCGGCGAGTCACACCTTTAGTCCTTCATCCATACAGATGCTTTTTAAGCCATGCTACGACTCTATACTATAGATCCAACTTCCCAAGGAAGGGTTCATGTTTGCCAATGTTGATAGCTTTATGGACTTACAAATCAAAGAGAGTTCAGACCTAAAGTTACAACTTCAAATCTGAGCTCATACCCCTGAATAGCTTCATAACCAAGCTAAGAAGCCCTAACTTCATCCAAAGAGATCTAGAAAGGAATGAGGCCAAGATCATGAATTGATACCTCAAATGAAGCTAGTTGAGATAGACTTCAGACCCATAAATGTTCTTGCCTCCAACTTGTTGATCTTCAAGTTTCTTGCATCAAGGTCTTCTTTCCAATCTTGCAATTTACACTAATATGGAGCACACACACGAATTAGGGTTTTTGGACTCTCAAGAGGCTGAAAAGGAACTAAGGTAGGCTAATGATCCCTTAAATAAGGTGCCAAACCCGGGAAATTAGGGTTTCATCCTCCAGCTCCAACTCGTCGAGTCACTCTTCCGACTCGGCGAGTTGGTCACTTAAACATGTGGCCCAAACCTGCTACTACTCGATGATTCAGGCAACCAACTCGTCGAGTAAATCTTGAATTCATGAGAATTTATAACCATAAATTGGTATTCGAGAATAGGGGTGTTATAGCATCTTAGAGAGATTCTTGGAATTTTGAGGACATAGAGGCTTTATGCCAAATTCTCCAAGTGTGATTTCTGGTTACGAGAGGTCCAGTTCTTGGGACACATCATTAATCATAATGGGATATTGGTTGACCCAACCATGATCGAGGCAGTTAAGAGGTAGGAAGTGCCAAGATCCCCAACTGATATAGGAGTTTTTTGGGTTTAGCCAGCTACTATCGGAGATTTATCAGAGATTTCTCCAAGATTTCCATTCCTCTCACCAGTTTGACCCGGAAAGGTGTTACTTTTACTTGGGGTCCCGAGCAGCAGGCCTCATTCGAGAATCTTCGCCAGAAATTATACGAAGCCCCAGTGTAGCCCTCCCCGAGGGAGTGGAGGACTTTGTAGTTTATTGTAAAGCATCGATATCAGGGATGGTGGCGGTGTTGGTCGTGAGACCGGAGAACCGCAAGAGGGAGCGGGTGATTGGGCAGGTGTCTGAGTTTGATACGGACAATTGTGGGCTTATAACTTTCCGAGGGCGGATTTAGGTGCCCTATACAGGTGGAGCTCAACGTACACTGATGGAGGAGGTGCATAGATTGAGATTCTCGATCCATCAAGGGCCAATAAGATGTATTTGGACCTGAAGAGAAATTATTGGTAGCCTTGTATGAAGACGGATGTGGTATTGGTAGTTGAGAGGTGCTTGACCTGTTGTCGGGTTAAGGCGGAACACCAGCGTCCACATGGTCCGTTACAGCCTCTAGAGATTTCTCAGTGGAAGTGGGAGTAGATTACGATGGATTTTATCACCAAGCTACCGCGGACCGCGCGTGGGGTTGACGCGATATGGATGATTGTAGACCGGTTGACGAAGAGTGCTCACTTCCTCGCCATCAATGAGAACTCTTCTGCATAGAAACTGGCTGAGATTTATGTAAGAGAGTTGGTAGCACGGTAAGCAGTTCCGACCTCGATAGTGTCAGATCGAGATGTGCGTTTTACTTCCAGGTACTGGAAGAAATTTCATGAGGAGTTGGGTACCCGGTTGCATTTCAGTACCGCCTACCACCCGCAGACAGACGGGCAGAGTGAACAGACGATTCAGATGCTCGAGGACATACTGCGCGTATGTGTTATGGACTTCGGAGGAAGTTGGGACACCTATTTGCCCTTGGCTGAGTTTTCTTACAACAACAACCACCATTCCAGTATTGGCATGCCTCCCTTCGAGCTCTTATATGGGAGGAGGCGTCAAACTCACGTATGCTGGGGAGAGGTAGGGCAGTGGGTGATGGGTGGCACCGAGATAGTGCTAAATATAACCGAGAAAATTCAGCAGGTCAGACAGATGTTACTAACAACCCAGAGTCGCCAGAAGAGTTACGCAGATCACCGACGATCCGAGTTAGAGTTCTAGGTTGGAGATTTTGTCCTCCTGAAGGTATCCCCATGGAAAGGGGTGATCGGATTCAAGAAACGGGGCAAATTGGGGCCCTGATACATTGGTCCTTTCAGAGTGACCACCAAAGTAGGTAAGGTAGCATATCGGTTGGAGCTACCTGCAGAGTTGAGTCAGATTCATAACACCTTCCACGTGTCTCGGTTGAGGAAGTGTGTAGCTGATGAGATGATGGTAGTACCATTAGAGGACATTCAGGTGGATGCGAGCATGAATTATATAAAATGCCGATTGCGATATTGGATCTGAAAGTGAAGGTTATGTGGAACAAAGAGATGCCCCTAGTACAGGTTCAGTGGCAACAGCAGAAGGGATCCGAGTGGACGTGGGAGCCGGAGTTTGAGATGCGCGAGCAGTACCCAAAGTTATTTCCAGAGCATGACTTCGAGGGCGAAGTCTGATTCTAGTGGGGGAGAATTGTAACATCCAGACTCCCAGGTATATTATTTATTTTTGATATCTATTAAGCAACTCGACGAGTTGGTGCATCAACTCGTCGAGTAGATATTGATTGACCATGTGGATCTAATAACCGACTCGACAAGTCAGAGAGATGACTTGCCGAGTTGGCGCTGTGAGATGAAACCCTAAATTTCCAGGGTTGGGGCCTATTTAAGGGAACTTATGACCTCATTTGCGGCTCACCAGCTGCCCAACTCCCATGTTTGAAACCCTAATCGGCCATTGAGCTATAAAAGAGTGTTTGAGCTAATATTTGAGTGTTTTGGTGAATATTTTGGAAGGAAAGAAGTGATATACAAGCAAGGAACGAGGAGAGGCTTTGGGATCCAGCATTCTTTCACCTGGAGCTTCTATTGAGAGGTAAAAGCCTACACATTTTTCATCTTATTGGTTAGATCTCATGATTATGGAAGTTTAGGGTTCTTACCACCTTTTTATTGGGACGTTGAGTGCATTGAGTCTTTTAGGAGGTCTAGACTTCAGATATGGACCTTGTGAGGTCCATAGAGTCCAAAGGTCCCAACTTTATTCAACCATATGAGAGTATTTGTGTTTAAACACCTTTATTAGAGTTGTATTAGCATTTTGGAGCAAAATGTGTCATGCATGAACGTAAAGATCGAAGCTTTACGTGGCATTCGAGCCTTGGGAGCCTAGATCTAGAGTGTGGAGTGGTAGATTTGCCTTAAAACTTCTGAATGAGAATTCAGACTAAAGAGACTCGCCGAGTCAAAGAGCTGACTCGACGAGTTGGCTAGGGTTTTCCCCGCTGATTCTGGACATGGGTAACTCGGTGAGTTAACGGGACAACTCGACGAGTTGAGTTAGGTTTTCATGATGTTCTGAAGGAATAAAGGGTACTCGGTGAGTCACATAGATGTACTCGGTGAGTTTGGTCAACATGGATAGTTGACTCGAGTGTTGACTTTTGTTGACTTTAGGGTTTCGTCAAGGCAGGGACCATAGAGGGGTAAATGGTCTTTTACCCATCCCTAGAGTTTGAGAGAGACAATAACCTAGTTTATTTCGAGTCGTGATTTACATGTTAATTAGAGATTATTATTTTATGTGTTAAGCAGAGGCTAGTTCGAGATTCGTGTACGAGATTATTACTTGCTAGCTTACGAGGTGAGTCTTCTCGGTATACTTACCATGAGTGGTATCTATGTGTGACCGGAGGGTCTTTTGTGGTTATTTGAGTTATGTGATATTTTGCATTTGTCTGTGTAATGTGTGTATGTTATATTTTGTGTTTGACTGAGATAGGACCGAAGGGTCCAAACCAAATTGTGGGACCGGAGGGTTTCCACTGAGACAGGACCGGAGGGTCCAAACCAAGCTGTAAGACCGAAGGGTCCTCACTGAGACACACGACCGGAGGGTATATACCGAGACGCATGAGACCGGAGGGTCCATGCCGAGTATAGCCATGAGAGGCTTATTATATGTGTATGAGGTATTTTGGGGAACTCACTAACCTTTATGCTTACCATGTTATGTGATATGTGTTTCATGTATTTCTCAGGATCGTGGGAAGGCACTGGCTTGATAGTACACACTGGAGCGAGATTATTTTTATGATTATGGGATTGTGATTTTTTACTTGTAGATTTGTTGACCTTTGAGATACTTGTGGTTTTTGAGAAAATGTACATGAGTTTTATTGTGTTTTAAAATGAAAACTTTGTTTGAAAATTTACGGTGTTACAGTTGGCAAGCTTGAGGAGTACGATGGGCGTACAAGCTCGTACGTGCAATGTATAGGCCCTTATGCGTGTACGCTTAGCGTATATGTTGAGTGCGCCCCGCATACTCAGCAGTAGGCTACGGTAATTGGGCCTTCGGTGGAGGACTTTGTTTTTGGACCCTAGAAGTTTAGGGTTGTATGGTGGGCCTTAGTAGGGATGAGCATTTGGACCGGGGAACCGCCGAAACCGAAACCCGATATTCTTGTGGATTTTTGGAACCAAGAACCGGGACGATATTCTTGTGGATTTTTGGAACCAAGAACCGAAACCGATAGAACTGGAAAAAACCGGAGCCGTATGTTGCTATTTCTCGAGGACCGGTTCCAACATTGAAGACACGGTAAGAACCGGTAGAACCGACGGTCCGGTCCGGTTCCTATTTTCCACCTGGACCGGTTCCGATTCGGGTTGGTTCCGATGCTCATCCCTAGGCCTTAGTCTGGTTAGGGTAGGTGAGACCAGTCTCCTTTGTGGACTTTTAGTGTCATGGGTTGGGCCTTAGACCTATTATCATAAATGGGTTGAATATGGTTGGGCCCATTGAAAGGAAAATGCTTTTAGGCCTTGGTTGGGTTTGTATTATGATCTTAATTAGGGTATTTTGTATATTTATATAGTGTGAGATCTTTTGGAGTTTGGTAGCTGAGCAGTTATTATTTTCAGCAGACCGAGGTGAGTCATTTCCTGGTATTACGGGTCGAAAGCACCAAGGCCGACCTATTATCCGTTTATGCAATATGCTAGTTGTAGTGTGTTACATGTTGTGATCGGGTTGAAATACACCCCAGGACAGGGCATAATATGATATGTCGGGTTGAAACATACCCTAGGGTCAGGCCCACTGTGACATGTTTAGGTTGAAATATACCCCAGGGCAGCGCCCATACTTGTGTTGGGTTGGAATGAACCCCAGGGCAGGGCCCATTGGTATGGCTAGTATGTGTTATTTTGGGAAAACTCACCAATAGCTTATAGATTGTATTGTGATTTTAGGTACTTTCAGTTCTAAGGGGAAGGATCTAGCTTAATGGCGTAGCATTCACTCTCCATTATTTTCCATATTTCCTATTATTGACACTCTGATGATTTTATATGAATATGTAATGGATTTTGGTATTAAACTTATGTTGTAGTATTACTTAAAAATGAAAAATTTTCTCTAATTTATGTGCTGTTACACAAACAGACAATGATAGTTTAATATTATGTTTAGCTTTTGTGAACATGTAATTTTGATTTTTCATAGACATGCCCAGTTCACTAAGTAATGATTGCTTTTGTTTGTACACATTTTGATTCATTGTGCAATGCCTTAATGAGACAAACTAAAAAGGACGAGATGTTGTAATAAAAATAAAAAATGGAAGTACGTAGTAATGCTATAAAAAATTAGATTGTTATTTATTGGATTTGGCACTAGAATAATGTAAAGAGATGCATAAACTAAAGAGTAGCTAAATGGTTTTTATCAGGCCTTACCAAACAAGATCTAAGGCTTAAAATCTCATATATATATATATATATATATATATATATATATATATATATATATATATATATATATATATATATATATATATATATATATATATATATATATATATATATATATATATATATATATATATATATATATATATATATATATATATATATATATATATATATATGTGTGTGTGTGTGTGTGTGTGTGTGTGTGTGTGCGTGCAAGCAAGAATGTTTAACATAAATCACATTGAATATTTGGAGTTACCCTGGCCTTTGGAGTTACCAACAAGCAATCAGTTACACGAAACAAAAATGAAAAGAAGAATGGTTGAAATGAATAGATAGAGTATGAGATTATAGAACCGATGTTGACTTGTGAGACGTCATGGTTTTGGGTTAAAAGGACAATCGCAACGAATGTGGCTGTCTTTATGAGATCCAAAGCACAAGCCCCTCCCCCGCATGTGCGTGTGCTTGTATTTCCCTTTTGACCACCTCTATTGTTGTTGTTGAGTGCTTCTGGAATCTTCCTCGTCCTTCAACCAGTATATCAACCTATCAAGAGGTATATACTATTGATGCATCATCAGTTTTGCCCTGACATTCTTCCAAGAAGGAGGAAGCTTTGAAATGATGGCACTTACATGAAAATTCTCATCAATGTGTATCCCGGAGGCTGTAACACTGTCTGCAATCCTGTGAAGCTGTTCGACTTGTTCAACAACAGAAACCCCATCAATCATTTGAAACTGGATGTAATTGCTGACATGACACCTTTTCGTTCCAAAATCATCATCGTACAATGACTTAAGCTCCCCCCATAAGTCTCTCGCATTCGTTGTTTTTTTTCGAGTATTGGTCAAAGAGTTGGTCAGACAGGGAGTTCAAGATGCTGTGGCGACAGATGTAATCATCATTCATCCACATCTGTGCACCTGATTTCGCCAGACACACCTCTTCCAAAGATGCTGGTGGTGAAACAGGGATTTCCGGGCATGATTCCGTAACAACATAATACACTTTTAGCTGCTTTAGAAACAATTCCATTTGACGTTTCCAGCAGTAGTAGTTTCTTCCCGTGAATCGTGTAGTTGCAATGGGGATGAGTTGGCGAGGTACAAAACTTTGCAACCTACTTGATGGATTTGAACTTCGCTTCATTTCACTGCTTTCTGATCGGAATTACCACCAGATTTGTAGTAAAGATTTAAACATGTAATCGTTAAATGCTCAGTGAACAATAAATTCTATCATATAGGTTATGCAGAAACAACACCTCATCGTTGATTCCATTTTTCTGATGGCTTCTTCTATATCATTAAAACTTGGACGAAATGTCGACCATTCTTTTGGGTTCAAGGTGATTCCTGATTATAACACAAAAATAAACAGATTAAAGACTAACCATAATCAACTGCTTTTATGTTAATCCTTCAAGGGAACATAACATGAGTAACATGGGAAGCTATACGCACAAACTAAATTCTATTATTATTATTATTATTTTTTTTAAAAGTACCAATAATGTTGAAGCTTCTTTCCTATACAAACCAAAGTTTTGGTAATCTGGTGTTCATCTTGGAGGACAAAAGTGGAAGAGCCAACATCCACAACTCTCAACACCTTGACCTTATTATAGGTTTTTTAGTTTGAATTGTATGTAGACAAGGGGCATGTTTGGCAAAACTAGCTAGTACTTGGAACCCGTTGCTTTTATTTGTGCACAGAAAAAGTAGTTGTTGGCTTTTAAATATGTAAAATTACATCAAAACTAAAAGCTAAAACCTCTTAAATAATTTGTGCCAAGATCTAGAGTACAAACTTTTAAATGTTTTATGATTAAACATCTAGAATACGGTAACAAAATCAGTATTTGTTAAAATACATGGTTAAATGCTTGCTTATTAATGCCATAATGTATCACTTTTTTCACAATATATGCAACAATATGTTTTTTTTTTAAGAGGAAATATGCAACCAAGCTTCGCAAATGAATTCATCAGTTGTTGGCCATGATTAACAAAATGAAAATTGAAGAGCTACAAGTGGTCACCTCACCTCCACCGGAAGGAAACACCTTTCCCTCTTTTTCATAGTACTCCCTTATTGACAACAACTTTGTCCTTTTCAACCTTTTAACAGACACTCTCATCATACCTGGTAGCTATACAAATACAACATGGAGTGTTGAAAGGAAACAATATAAGAAAAACAAAGGTACCAAAAGAAGTAAGCTCAACAACCAAATAAAGATTATTCAACAGGCCAATACTAAATCCGCTATTACCAAACTTCTTAGTTTTACATGAAATACCAAACACCTCAGGTGAAATAACACTAGATACTAGACTTGTATCTATCAATCATTTTACAACTTTTCAACTTAGCTAACAATGCATCACAACTCATCACAATGATTCAACTTACACCCCACCAACTCATGACAATGCACAACTTTAGTTGAAAAATATTTATAGAATTTATAAAAAATTAAAAAAAAAAAAAAACATGTTTCTCTAGAGCTTTTTAGATTCTTTCAACTGATAACGTACTGATTAGTGATTACATGGATTGCAAGTTTGAAAATAACACTTGAGAATTTAAAGGTTATCATGTAAGAAGAAACACAATCGGTAATATAGGATTTTTTTTTTCTCGAAATTTCACAAAAACACCAAACTTCTACCAAATTCGAATAACTCCTCCGTCCCCCAAAAGAAGCTACATTTGAATTTCAAAATATGATGCCTATTGAGGTACTCCTAAACATAATCAAAGAATAGTCGCAAATTAACGACAATATTATGCATGCCATACATGTGGTAAAATTAGTTGATGTCAACATTTTTCTCTGTATAGATCGCTTTGATGAAAATTGATGCTTTTGAAATATTAAAATGTACCTTTTTGGATGGCTGAGTGAGTATGACTTAAACCCTAGATTAAATAGGACTTATCAATTAAAGCTAAATAGATTAAGCGGTTTGAGTTACAATAAATCATATATAAAAATAAGCTTATTCACGTCTCCCTAATATATTCTAATAGTTTCATCGCTGATTACAACTTGATTCAAAAGTTAGGTTTTCGAGAACTCACCTTACATATAACACGTCCACCACCATCATCAGAAGCATCTTTTTGATTGTCAACAGGTGGTTTATCTACTTGTACTTCTTCCACGTGCTCTGTTCCATCTCGAACTCCATGGACTGGCGAAGTAGACAGCAAAAAGGACTCAACGACTCGTCTAACTAGCCGCTTGCTAGCTATATCAGATAGGTCGACGCCAAGCAGTCTTTCGGCCTCTCTTCGAACAACGAGCTCGGTGGTGATTTCTAAATCGGCACCTTTAAGGATTCGAATCACTGTTTCTTCGAGTTTCCCTTGGTTACGTTCGAATTCCATTGGAGGGAGCAAATGATGAAGGGAGAAAAGAGAGGGAAGAAGTTTATTACAATTACAATTACAATTAATTATTAATTAATTAAATGAACAGAGTGTCCTTTACTTTTCGTATTTTGCTTTTTTAACTCTTAATAGTTTTGGTGGGGTTCGTAATTTGAATTATAATCCTTCATGTTATTAGCGGGTGTCAGTTTCTACAAGTTTATTTCGCTTGTTTTTCCCCGTAACTGATACCATGCCTATTTTTTATAGGTTGAGATTGATCTAAATTTTTTCTATTTTATACTTTGCTAAATGAAGTTCTGAATTTTGCTTTATATTCATGTTTTTGGTGCTATTAATAAAAAACTGTAATCTAATTTGTAAGCGATAAAAAAAATTCCTAAAGTTTGGGAAAAAGAAATAAGAAAAAGGCATAAACCACGGTCCAAAAATAAATTGTGTACTTGTTAAAACTAAATTCCAAACTTCAGGGACTACAAATGTATACAATACTAAAAGTGCTCATAAAAAGGAAAAGAAAAAAAATTATAGGTTCTACCGAGACTTGAACTCGGGTTACTGGATTCAGAGTCCAATGTCCTAACCACTAGACCATAGAACCATTTTATTAATTTATTAAAATTATGATCTTTATACTAAAGTTTTAACCAGGTGAAGCCGAAAATATTTTTGTTAATAAATAATTAAATATTGTCATAAATATCTTATCATCGAAAGTCGACCAGAATTTATTTTTGATGCATATAACTAAATATCATTGCATTTAAGAAAAGATTAAAATTGTTAATGAATTTTTAAAATAGTATATGTAATTTTGTAATCATATTTAATATATAAAATTATTAACTTTAGGTGGATATAGTATGGCGGATACAAAACAAAATCTTAGAGGTTGCACACATGATTTTAGAGGGGTATGTGGAAAAATTTTCAAAAAAATTACATGCTGTAAAATTTGAGGGGCTTCACTCTCTTGGAAGCATTTACTTTATGTTAATATTCATAGAAAAATTGAAAGGATTATTTCTTAAATTTTCATATTTTTCGTATGATTATCTATTTTCTATAATTAAATTGTATATACTTGTCAGTTGTTAATAGTTGAAAATACAACATGGTATATAATATATGTTTTATATATATAACTTATTCCAATAATTTTTTATGGTACGGCAAAAGACGCTGATTCTACTTTTAATTTTATATATTTATCGTGATAAAATTTGAATCTTCAACCACTTAAAAAAATCATATTTATTACACATGTGGATACCAGTAGACCAAAAAAAACTCTTAGAAATTTAACGACACAGTTTATTGTCTGTTTGCTATCTCATTCATTGTATGATGATTAAATGAGCAATGAATGTATCCTCTAAATAATAATAATAATAATAATAATTATAATATTGTATTTTATATTATTGGTTGATCGTTATTTAGATATCCGTATAGATTTGAATAGTCAATTTTTCCATCACTAGGCCTCTATGTTATCTTATTTTATTTAACTTAATAGTAAACATGTTGCTATAATTTGAGATATGTTTTCTCTATATGTATCTAACTATAAATTTTATTTATTTTGAAATATATCTATTATAATTATTATACTTGTTATTATAGGACTCATAAAACAAGTAGAATCTTAATATTAATGTTTTAATAAAAAAAAATAGCCCCAAATATAGATAGTTACATTTGGTATGAATATAACTAAACAAACATTCATAATTTGTTAGAGATTGTATTTATAATTTATACACAAGTTTCACATGCTTCATACATGCGTATAACAATGTTTTACCATATTGGTTGAACAATAAATAGAAGTCTAGGTAGGTAAATATTAACGATTCAAAGAATGTGGTTTAACCGATCCATACCTAATTGTAAACCTAAACATGTCAAGAAAATCTAGCATGCAAAAATTGTGTAAAAGTACACTTTAATATGTTCTTCTTCAAATGGGGGATTTTATCTTTCTCTTGTCAAATCAAGAAGTGATGGACTTGCAACAACTAGCATTTATAATTATCTTTGTGGTTCTTATATCAAGAATAATATCATTATGGGTTGTCAAATTTTCACTACAAACAGAAACACTGGGTAGACTTCCACCGGGACCACCAAGGTGGCCCATTGTTGGTAATCTCCTCCAATTAGGGCCGTTGCCTCATAGAGACTTGGCTTCTTTTTGTGAGCGATATGGACCATTGGTATACCTTCGTCTTGGAAAAGTCGATGCCATTACCACCAATGACCCTAACATCATTCGTGAGATACTTCTCCAACAAGATGATGTTTTTGCATCGCGCCCACAGACCCTAGCTGCAATCCACCTTGCATATAATTGTGGTGATGTTGCACTAGCACCTTTTGGTCCTCGATGGAAATGGATGCGAAGGATTTGCATGGAGCAACTTCTTACAACAAAAAGACTTGAATCTTTTGCAAACCAAAGGGCAAGCGAAGCCCAACATTTGGTACGAGATGTATGGGCTTTGGCCCAAGATGAAGGCCCGATTAACCTTAGAGAAGTTTTAGGTGCTTTTTCTATGAACAATGTGACCCGAATGTTGCTAGGGAAGCAATACTTTGGGTCGGGCTCAGCCGGGCCAAAAGAGGCCTTAGAGTTTATGCACATAACCCATGAGTTGTTTTGGTTGTTAGGTTTGATCTATTTGGGTGATTATTTACCATTTTGGAGATGGGTAGACCCGTATGGTTGTGAGAAAAAAATGAGGGAGGTGGAGAAAAGGGTAGATGATTTTCATATGAACATAATTGAAGAACACAGACAAAGAAAGAAGAATGGTGAACAAAAAGACAAAGGATATATGGATTTTGTTGATGTTTTACTCTCTTTGCCCGGTGAAAATGGTAAAGATCATATGGATGATACCGAAATCAAAGCTCTTGTTCAGGTATTTTTTTCTTCAAAACTCTATCAGGTAGTATAAATGGGTTCAACATTATTAATATACATATTAAAATCCTAACATTCTTAGGAACAATATACAGTGGGCCATGTGTGTATGAATAAGTAACGATCAATGTATTTAAATTTTAGGATATGATAGCTGCTGCAACAGATACTTCAGCAGTAACTAACGAATGGGCAATGGTTGAAGTAATCAAACATCCTCATGTCCTTGAGAAGATCCAAGAAGAGCTCGACAATGTGGTTGGTCCTGATCGAATGGTCTCTGAGTCAGACTTATCAAATCTCAACTACCTAAGATGTGTGGTACGAGAAACTTTCCGGATGCACCCAGCTGGACCATTTCTAATTCCACACGAGTCAATACGTGCCACAAAGATCAACGGCTATCACATCCCTGCCAAGACACGTGTCTTCATTAACACACATGGTCTTGGGAGGAATACACTCATATGGGATGACGTCAATGTGTTTCGTCCGGAACGACATTTGACTAGTGATGGGAGTCGGGTGGAGATAAGTCATGGAGATGATTTCAAAATCCTACCATTTAGCGCGGGAAAAAGGAAATGTCCAGGCGCGCCACTTGGTGTGACATTTGTTCTAATGGGATTGGCTCGACTTTTCCATTGCTTTAACTGGAGCCCGGCTGATGGATTGAGATGTGAGGATATCGACACAGAAGAAGTCTATGGTATGACAATGCCAAGAGCCAACCCCTTGATGGCAGTTGCAAAGCCTCGTTTAGCTACTCATATGTATCAATGATCAAATAAACCAATTTCAGTTGCATTCCTCATATAATCAATAGATTTCATTGCAACATTCGTTAATTTAATAAAAGAAAATGCAGAATTTTGTAGTTTATACTCTTACTCTTATATGTTTGTTACACTGTTAATCTCAATTTGAACATTTTATAAATAAATTATCTAAAAAGTGTGTTATACTCTTACTCTTATATGTTTGTTACACTGTTAAACTGTAACGTCGAATCGAATGTTGCATTGTTTGAAAATCCGATTTAACCACACAAAATTAGTAATCACAATTATGAAGGCTACCAATCAAGGTCAAAATTTTGAATCATTATTTTTCATCCCGACACTGTTAATCTCTATAATAATGATATATATTATAAAGCTAACACGTCATATAGTTTACTCTACAAATAGTGGAACATGCTTTGAATGATGAGTTTTTGTGATCTTTTGATTATTTTAATAAAAATATGGTTTAAAGCAAAGCATTTTTGATTTGTAGGTGTTTGGTTAAAATGCCATGTTTGAATGAGAAAGAATATATAAATGTTGTCGATTTATCTATTGTTTTTTAGGCTCATTAGATTAGATTTGCGACTGATTTAGTTTTTCATGTATTTGTATCTAAAGACTAAAAGGGGCTTTTCTACTCTCATATATATTTCATTGTCAGGAATCAACCATTGATATTACTTCAATCAATAATGTCATTTAGTAGTAGCAGTTAGGTGTTAATCGGGTCAACTTAATCGGGTTTCGAATTAAAATGGTTTTTTAAAATTGAATTTCACCCAAAACCCAACCCTATTAACCTACAGGTTCAAGTCAATTGGGTTTAGGGTTAATAGGATTAGGTCAATCAGGTTAGTCGGGTTAATCATTAAATATCCATATATAATGAATTTGAGTGTTAACGGATATTGATGAAGGAAAAACGATGATACAAGTTTCTTCTACTAGTTTTTCTATTAAATATACTACAAAACGTTTTTAGTCTTGTAACGACTAGATTTCTTATAAAATTTATACACAAAATATGCATAAACATTTTACAAATATTATACATCAAAATATTGGATTTAGTTGGATATTTACAACCACAAGTAAATATAAACAGTACATACTAAAACTATACATAATATATGTTTGGTTTACAAAGAGTTTTACAAAAGACACTAAACTTTTATCCAAACTATTCGTTACTTATCCATAACTGCCTTTCCTTTGCTTTTGTTAGTGTTTCTTGCTTAACACAACCCATCCTCATAAAATAAGCACACACTTAGTGAATAGTTCAATTATAACATTCAATACATAATCACATTCTCTATCTTTAAAAGTTTATATCATATAACATAACACTGTGCTATAACTCATTAAGAGGTTTATGATGTGTTTAAAACATGTCATAAAAAGACACTCATATATGGTTTTACCAACACAAGTACTACCCTCTTGGTATACTTTAGACTTAATAGACATGTACTCTTATAAGTCTTATTGCGATACTCATATCAATATCTCCATAAAACAAGTTTTAACAACACAAATATGATTAAATAACTGTAAATCACAAAACATAATTCATAATGCGAGTTAAAAGAGACTAACATCCCAAAAATATGGTACAAAAATTTCAGTTTAAATCATTAATAAAATCATAGTTAACATTTCATCACATAAAAATCATAAGTCATGTATCTCAAATATCATAAACAGTTGTCAAAGTATATCAGAGTAAAAACATCCCAAGCTAAACTATGGAGTGTGCACTGCAGTCATCCTGAACTCTTCCCCTTGCTACTGGAAGTACCTGAAACCAAAATTGAAACTATAAGCACGCAGCTTAGTGAGTCTCCCCAAAATACAACATATCATACACATAATCACATAGACTGGTCCCCTGCCCCTTCCTCGGGCCCCAACCGGCATCGGACAGTGTCCGACATTAGGCCCCGCCTTGCATCGAGCCCCACTCGATATACAAATATGTTTCTTCCAGGCCCCACCCGCTATACACAAATAGAAAATAACATATAATCATGCTAGCACATATGGAATCATATATAATACTATATATTCCAGTCCTAAGGCCTCACCTAAGATGGACCCCGCCCTTACTCTGCTAATGATGAGATATGAAACCTTGCCCACTCTTAACTAGTAATGAGATACGGGACCCTACCCATACTCGCCTCCTCACCAGGAACATACAAGTATCACAAAGACAACAAGTATAACTAAACATTTATTCCTTCATCGGGTACCACCCGACATCGAACCGGAGTTCGGAAACATACATATAAACATTCCTCGGGGCTCGCTCGACATTTGATCGTAATCCAAAAAGCATACAGACCTTCCTTGGGCCTTCCCCGGCATCGAACTGAAGTCCGCAAACATGCAAAACAAGCACATGCAAGAATCACAAAGACATCAAGCATACAAACATTCCTCGGGCACCGCCAGACATCGGATCGAAAATCCGGAAACATATAAACCTACACCGGGCATTGTCCGGCATCGGACCTTAGTCCGGAACATATTGACATACAAAAACGGGCTGACATTAGTGCCTTCGACCCGTTCCTACAGGAGAAAACTCACCTCGCAAAGCTAAATGCAGAATCCCACGGATAAACCTCTGGCAGCTAGCTGACAGATCCCCGAACCGCTGATCTCTCGACTCCCCGAGCTACTAATTTTCAGAATAACACTTATTCAAAAACCAATAATCCGTCTCAGGGTAAAATTACCATTTTACCCCTGATATAATTTGGTCCATAACCTAAGACCAAATCCATAACATGAAAGGCCCAATACTAGGTAGATTTCCCAAGCCCACTAATGACCCACCAATGGCCTGATTTTCTTCTAAATTGGGCCCAGACCATTACATCGGCCTTTCCCTAAAGCTTGTTTACTTTTCTGAACCAATGATTTTACGATGGTCCAAAGGTCCACGCCCAATCCAGGCCTAATTATATTGGGCCCACTAAGTTCTAATTCATCATCCAATGCCCATTAGGGCAAGCCCAACATGGCAAGCCCAACCATAAGTCCATTAATCTAAAATCCTTATCCCATTATGAGCTAAACCAAAGGATAAGTCCAATACCAAGCAAGTCAACAATTAAAGAGCCTAAAACTTGCACAGATGATGCTCACATCGTGATCACCTTATGCTCATGTCATGAGGTCGTAACTTTGGCCCAAAAACTTCCTCGAACATGCTCTCATGTCTTGACGCTTCATATCTCACGTTGTAATTTTAGATCTTACCAAAAATGAGCATTAAGCTCCTAATCCATTAAGCCTTAACATCAACGGTCTAGAGGGTCTTCCTTGACCCCAAGAACCATAAAAATTTAAGCTTTTTGGTCACATATGTCCAATACATAACTTAAACACCAACTTAGGTCAAAATGAAGGAAAAGGGGACAAGACTCAAACTTGGAGTCCAAAACCATGACCAAAGTCCATATCTAGAACATATAGGACTTAAGATACCACCATGATCCATAAAGTTGCCAACTTTATGAATCCCATGCAAGCTAACCAACATTACAAGCCATGAAATTCATGGAAACTTAGATATAGTAGGCAAGGAAAGGAAAGGCGTGAGCTTGAGGACTTACAAAGGTTCAGAAGCTCCTTAACTAGTTGATGATGAAGCCAAGATGCTAATAAACATACCACTGATGATCTTCTTCTTCCTCAAAGCGCTTCAAAGCTTCAAAGTATCTTGAAGAACACCAAGAATGACCAAGGACTTCAATGGGGGCTGAGATTAGGGTTTCCAGAGGTCTTGGGAGTGAAAGAGGTTGAGGAGAACCAACCCTAATCATCTCATACCTTTAAATACCTGAAAGTTAGGGTTTTGGTGCATCATGCGCTTCTCACGTCGTGAGCACTTCATTCTCACGTCATGAGCCTTAAATGAGCTTGGTCAACAAGTCAACGATCACTTACCCAAACCACTCCAACTTGAAACAGCCATAACTTCTTTGTTTCAGCTCTACTTTTGACGTTCTTTATATCCACGGAAAGGTAATGAAAAGCTCTACACATCTATCGAATTATCCTCACCTCAAAACCTTCCAAAAGAAAATCCAAAAGTCATAAAGAGCTCAAACTACCACCTTACCGATATACCCCTTGGCTCCAAGGCACAACCCAGACTCCCCGATCACCTCAATTACATTATTCGTACCTAAATGGGTCTATATTTCTCTTTTCCAAAGGCCCTAATCCTTATGATAACCCATTTTCACGCTACAGTCCTGAATTAGGAAAGCGATTCGGAATAGGGCATTACACTACTCACTTTGATTTGGATGATATGAACGTGTTCCAATTCTATGATATCACGTTCCAACTCTTTCTTCACTGGAACCTAATCAACAACATAACTCTTAAGTGTTATGACTCATTCATAACTAGAAACATCACAACATAGTTCCATATTACTCAATTACGTGTAACACACTATTCAATTGGTCAATTTCATCATATGCATCAATTAAATCATCTATACATCTTTAATTGAACACTTTTTAAACGTAATTCATCAAAATCACAAACTTCCAAATTTACTTTTAGTTTCATGAAAATACTTGTTATTATCACTCTATGTACTTAGAATCATGTAATTATCACTTTCAATTACTAGTACACACGATTAATTTCACTACAGAAATATTTTAACACAATTAGGGTTTCAAAATTCCAATTTTGTTTTTGCCCCAAATCATATATGATAGACACATAAAACTTACTTTGATTCTAGTAGAAAATAGTAATACCTTGCTAATCCTTTCTTAATCTCCTCTAAATCCTTCAAAAATTCAGTAGAAAATCACCAACGCGTGTGTGGTTATTGCTCTGGAACGAACGAGAATGATAAGTGGGGAATAAAAAGAACTTCTGTTCATTTTATCAGATTTTTCGTTAATCAACGTTATCTCGTCGTGGTTATACTCATGTCACGTCGTGGCACCACTTTCACGACGTCGCGGTCACTAGAATTCAACAGTTTTTATGAATTTTTCCTATTTTACCCTTAACTATCATATATCACTCTTATTACATTAAGTCATTTTCATCAAAAACTTATTTACACCCCAAAATCGTATCACTCATCAATCACACACATAGAATCTTACCGAAATTCATAATTTACACATATTGACCAAAATATTGTTTTGTTCTAAATAATTTTACTAGCATTTTTATCTGACTTTTAATACATACACCTATATATTTTACACCACTACTTCATTACAACCATTATATGTGACAACCCGAAATCTATTCCGTTAGTTTTGACATTTTTCCGTTAAAAAACTTCATTTTATTTAACTGCCCGTTAACCTTTTGGAAGATGTTAATTATATGGGAAATTTTATAATGACTTGGTAAGGGTTGAAACAAATTAGAAACACCCACAAAATTCCCTTAAAAATTTCTAGTTACAACCAAGTCAAAATTTGACCGTTTAATCGGGTGCGACCAAAAAGCCCCGTTTAACAGCAGTATCGGGTAGATTTCCATTGAGCCCCAACTCCAACCCCTATATAAGGGTGAGTAGATTCCATTAGAGACTTTTTACACTCTCCCCAATCTCTCTCTCTCTCTCTCTCTACAACTTAATTCTGAGCCAAAAATCGTCCGTTTCGAGCCCCAAACGAGTAAGCCACCTATCCTAACTTGTTAAATAGCTTATCTATCCTGCAAATTCGAGTTTAAAACATAAAATAGGGACAAAATTGATGTGTTTATGGCCCAAGAACACTCTTGGACCATAAACACCATATAATGGGGGGTTTTTTAAGCCCCAAAACCTCTCCAAATTGTCCCTAAGGCTTAGATATGACTTGTAGGCTTATGGAATCGGACTTAGAACACCTTGAACTAGCATTTTGGGGAGTAAACATGAGTTTACTGCCCAAGAACATGCTTGGGCCGTAAACTCCTCTTCATGAGGAGTAAACTCATATTTGTGTGTTAAAAATGCCCTTAAACACACCAATGGCATTGGATTAAATTCTAGAATCAATCACCAACAAGCTAGGGACCTTAAACTCAATTAAAACAACTCCATAAGGAGTTCACAGCCGTAAACCCCTCATGGAAGGGAATCTAGGCCGTAAACTCCTATAAAGGGGTTAAATGGTGCCCTAAACTCCCCATTTGACTTGGAAAAATGCTTAGGAATTTACCCTCTATCCTTTAAGACTTCAAAACACCAAAAGAATGAGTGTTTAGGAGCTTACGGCCATAAGCTCCCTTGCTTAGGGCTGTAAACTCCTCAATGGTCCATGTGAAGCCTTAAAACCACTCATACAATTTAGATTTGGACCTAGCAAAATTCCACGATCGATATTAAGCCTTTAAACATACTAGAACACTCTCACCATGAGTTTACGACCGTAAAATCATGGGGAGTTGTCCCAGGGCCGTAAACACCATATGGAGAGTTTACTCTTGGAGAGTAAACTCCATTCCTAAGCCATTCACACCCTTAGATGTTACCCGGGACACCCCAAACACTTAACCAAAGTGTTTTCCGCTCTTTAGGGTGCGTATATTCGTTTAGTTAGTATATAATATACTAATTGTATGTGAACATATGTTATCATATGTTAAATAGGTCACAAAGTGTGTCCAAGTCCTTACTTGACATCGAGCACCCAACCGGCGCCTTCGTCGGATCCACTTACACCAGGTGAGTTCATACCCCTGAATGAACCTTTTAATGTTTTTACACGTTTTATAGGGGGGATACAAGTTAAACATGCCAGTTATCATAGCAATCACATGTGATTGATAACCCGCATGCACAAGATTTTACCGCACTGTACACTGTTTTACTGAGTAGGATACTATAATGGTTTTCCAAAAAGGTTTTCAATTGTTTCAAAACTCTTACTTGTACTGTTGTATCTAAAATCATTTCAAACTAGTTTATAAAGGTTCCAAAGATTTCTACAGGTTTTCAAACTTATTTTACCAAAGAATACCAAAATGTGATTTTCTTAAGTATAAAGGTTTTCCAAGGTTTTCGTCAAATTTCTCTTTCACGTCGTATACTTATACTTGTTAGTTACCACTGCTTCGCTTTCACTTATTGTAAACTCCTACTTGATAACGCTTTCACTTCTTGATACGCTTACACCTGTTATTGCCTCTATTTCGCTTATACTTGTAGTCACTTATACTTGTTAGACGCTTCTACTTCATCAGTTGTCGATTCCACTTCGTGATACACTTATACTTGGTGCACTTATACTTCACGATTCGATTATTCCACATTATTCTCTCACACTGTATGATTCAGTTATTCGCTCACACTGTATGATTTAGTTATTCCACACTATTCGTTCACAGTGTATGATTTAGTTATTCCACACTATTCACTCACACTGTACGTTATACATCACGATTCGGTTATTCCACACTGTATGTTTACACACCGCGACCCAGTTATACATCACGATGCGTTTCCACTTGTTACACACTCAATCGTAGTTAGATGTATGTATGTACTTGTACAGGTTCATATAAATAATGATTGAAGGACTTAGGAAGGTTTGTCCGCCCTATTTCCTTTTCTTCGTTGAGATGTGGTTTGGTGGGATCGGATGGTTGTCCGAAGGTCGTTTGTTTCATTTGTTGTATGTTATGTATACAAGTATAGACATATAGGTTTACATTAGTCAGTCCAGTTATGAGTCTCTACCCTTAGTTTAGCACATACATATGAAACCCACTACCCACTATTTGGGATGCATCTCCGGGACACGGCCTTCTCCGTTGTCTAGTTGGTAACCAGAGTCTCCTGTAGGGAGAGCGGACATTGTGTGTATAGATCTATACGGGATTGACACCCCCGCACCCTGACTGCTAGCTACAGTCCACGGCCCACCAAGCCAAAGGGTGACAAATGTCATAATTTATAGACGCTTGTAGGGCGTCAGGTACTATAGTGTCGGTTAGTATGGTTACGAGTATCCCAGGTTGCCTTATAATTCATGGCCTTAAGGTAACAGTATTTCACTGGCAATTTACACTGTATGCTGGTAACTCATTTTCAGAGTCACACTGTTTTGACCTTGCAAGATGTATCTTTCATTTGATACTATCTGCGGTCTGTATCCTCTGTTTTGACCTTGCAAGATGTATCTTTCATTTGATACTGTCTGCGGTCTGTATTCTCTGTTTTGACCTTGCAAGATGTATCTTTCATTTGATACTGTCCGCCGTCTGTATTCTCTGTTTTGACCTTGCAAGATGTATATTTCATTTGATACTGTCTGCGGTTTGTATTCACTGTTTTAGACCTTACCAGCTGTACCTTTCATTTGGTACCTTCTGGGGTCTGTGTCTCCATTTGTTAGATGGAACCAGGTGTGTCGTTCGTTCGATACCCTCCTGGAGTCTATGATTCCTTTGCCTTAGTCAGCAGTCCTCACTGCTGAGGCATATGTCATTTCCCTAACTTTTCTTGCTTCCTTTAATAATCAAATTCAGTATTTTGATAATGATAGCGATTAAGGGAAAACTACTTTTTACCACATAACTCCGTCCAGTCTTGGTAGAAGGCTGCTTTTACTAAAGAAAATATAGGATTTTCTAGAAAGAACTCTAATACACTGTAAATTCTTAAACTACTACATTATAAAGTTATTTGAATAAAATGTCACTAATTACTTATGAACTCACCAGCATTTGTAAAAATGTTGATACTCGCTTTTCAAATAACTTGTATTCTCAGGTCAGCATTAGATAGGTACATCCCCGGAGCTGTTGATGAAGATAGCTTAGTACCATGTTGTTCTTATTACATTTGTCTGTATTACTTTGATACCCTGTTATGTAAACTATGTAAAACTATTACTATTAATGCAATGTTTTGTTGTACTTTGATTACTATAATGCATGTGTTGTGATACTTGACATGACGTCATCCACCCCAGAACGTTTCCGCCATTCCGGTTTTGGGGTGTGACATTAAATATACTTATAATACACACATTTCACTGATATTCTCAATTTTATTACTTACTTAAAATGATCAAAATACCCTTTTAGCCTAAACACTTCTATTACAAGGCTACTCACTTTTAACACATTCACATACAATATTTCACATTATTAATTAGTCACAATTTATAACTCACTCTAACAAAATAAGTGTCACAAGTCTATAGTGGCAATCACATCTACATTGCTAACATGGTTCGATATATCTTTTCATTATGGTGCTTAGTTGCTAACATGGTTCGATATATCTTTTCATTATGGTGCTTAGTTGCTAACATGGTTCGGCGTGTCTATTGGTTATGGTGGTTGGCTACACTGATACTAGTAAATATATGCTCAAGAATAAATTTTGTATAGTTAATATTAGGACGAGAAAAAATATTTTGAAGCTAATGTTATTTTGTAATTCTTTATGCATATGAAAATAAGATATAGCTTGTATATAAGCAATAAATAAAAACATCGACTAGTGATAAAAAAATATTTTTACTACATGGAAACACTCATCAATTCGCAATGATATATTTTATATAGCAACGAACAAGGGTTTTAAACGTGTGCAACAAGAAATAGTCAAACTTTTGTTTTGGAGAAGACGTAATTGCGTCACTTAATGTATATAGTGTCAATAAGTTGAATCGTATAAACTTATTGTTTGTGGAATGGATTAATTATTTTTATTCGTGGACCCAAAATAAATCATATAAATCAACCTAAAACCATACCCTATATGCATATTAGGTTTGTCGGGTTAACACAAATAACCCAATTTAAATTTCTGACCCTATTTATCTTATTCAAATTTAGGCCGTGTTAGTCGGGTTTGAGCATTTTTAACACACATAGTAGCAATAACCATGATATTGTTGAGATTAACAAGATACTTAGGTATCGTACGATAAAATAAAGTTTGTTTATATAACTTTAAATTATGTATAATACCTAAATATATTTATCTTATAATTGGATTTCAAGAGGTGGAATTTGCTCCGCTTGGCTATAAATCTTACTACTAGTTCTGATGAAACTCCATTACATAAGGCTCCCGATTCTGATGTTCTATAAAAAATGAAAATTGAAAATGAATCAAAACATACTCATGTTATTGTGAAAGGTGAAGCTCAAATGGTGGATGTATCTTACAGGGATATTACCATACCAAGAGAGTTGTTATTTCTAGCATCAAAGTTGTTCGTTATGGGGAAAAAGTATAAGGATTTTAATGATTTAATTTCAGCCAAACAACGTAGGCAAAACAAACTAATAACCTTAGTTATCCCACTATGCCACGATATCAATCTAACACATGCATGTTAACGTTGATTTACGATTGAACCCAACCCAACCCTAGTTGTGATTATTGTGTTAAAGAAAACACAATTAAGGAAGAGGAGTAGGGTAGGTTGAGATAGAAGAAATGATAACAATTATTCTTGTTGATCGTCCGAGCAGAATATTGTGTTTTATTGGAAACCGAATCATAGAAAATTTGATTGTTCTTGTGATTTTGTCCCTTTCGTCATGATTGACCGACGTTAAAGGTAGCCATATAGTGCCCAATGGCCACAAGCTGTGACCGGTGAACCCCACCAATGGTCCTCCAGTTGGGGGCGTTAGCCCCTCCTTCCATGTCTCCGGTAGTTTCCTGAAACAATGCTCGTAGAGTATGTCGGAGCTACTACCATTGTCGATGTATATCCGATGGATTTTCGTATGGCGAATGAATCCTGATATCCCCATCGGGGATGTTTGCGTGATTGTGGGAATAGACTGGTTGATCCGTTTCAGTGCTATGATTGAGTGTGAGGGCTAGCGTGTGGTAGTTAAAACCCCAAGTGGGGGAGAACCGGTTATCTATGGAGAGGGCACCAATATGGGTTCAAGGTTTTGTTCTTCAGCCAGAGCTCGAGTACATTCAATACGGGTGTGCAGGTTATTTAGCTTATGTAGTGGACACGCATGTTAGGGATCAGGTTTCAGTTTCATAGGTCCCGTTTATCAGGAAGTTTGTCGATGTGTTTCCAAAATAGTTACCTGGTGTTCCTCCAGAGAGGCAGGTCGAGTTTAGGAATGATCTCATGCCAAGTGCGGCCCCGATTGCCGAGGCGGCGTATCGCTTGGCACCGCCTGAGATGCGAGAGTTCTCATCTCAGCTGTAGGAGCTGTTAAGAAAGTAGTTAATCAGACCGAGCAGTTCTCCGTGGGGGCACCGATTTTGTTGAAGAAGAAGGATGGTTGACACCGGATGTGCATTGATTATCAGGATTTAAACAAGCTAACGATGAAGAACCATTATCGCCTTCCATGGATTGATAACCTCGTTGATCAATTTCAGGGCATATATTGGTTATTCAATACAGATCTAAGGTCCGGGTATCATCAAATCAGGGTGAGAGAGGAGGATGTGGAGAAGACCGCGTTTCAGACTCGTTATGGGCATTACGAGCTTGTGGTGATGCCATTTGGTCTCACCAATAAACCTGCAGTATTTATGGATTTGATTAATCGAGTATGTAGGTCGATGCTCGATCATTCGATTTATGGGTGTTTTGAGGTGAGAACGACTTTATGCTATGCTCTCGAAGTGTCAGTTTTGGTTACGAGAGGTCCAGTTCCTTCAACACCGCGTTAACCAGGAGGGGATATTGGTCGATCCGGCCAATATCGAGGTTGTGATGTAGTGGGAGGTTCCGAAATATCCCTCGGATATCAGGAGTTTCTTACGGTTGGCAACGTACTATTAGAGATTCATTAAGTATTTCTCCAGTATTTCAGTACCCCTCACCCATCTGATGAGGAAAGGGGTGGATTTCCGATGGGGCCCTGAGCAGCAGTCAACATTTGAGACCCTTCGGCATAGATTATCTGAGGCCCCAGTTTTGACACTCCCAGAGGGGATTGAGGATTTTGTGGTATTATGTGATGCATCCATCACTAGTTTGGGGGCGGTCCTTATACAGAGAGTACGGGCGATAGCTTATGCTTCGCGGCAGCTGAAATCGCATGAGAAGCGATATCCCACGCATGATCTGGAATTGGGGGTGGTAGTTTTTTCCCTTAAGATTTGGAGGCATTATCTTTATGGGGTCCGTTGTACTATCTACGTAGATCACAAAGGTTTGAGTCATATTATGGATTAGCCGAACCTGAACATGAGGCATCACAGGTGGTTGGACGTAGTCAAGGATTATGACTGTGAGATCCTTTTAATGGGTTTTGAGCATTCTAATACTCCTATGGTGTACATGCAACCCTAGAAACCTTGGTTATATGTTTTCTCTATTATACATGCAAACTTTCATTTTCCAAGGTTTTCATCCTAACTAACATATCATGGGGTATATGTATTACAAAACTTAGTAGAATGACATACCTTTCTTGTAGCTTGGATTCCTTAAGACCTTGTGAGACTAACACCCCAAATGTGATGCCTCAAATGCTTCACACAACACCACAACTCTTGGAATAACTTGAGAGAAGAACACTTGTGCACAAAATTTGGCTAGCCCTCACCCTTATGTCTTAGTGTCGATTCTGCTTGCCATGGGGCTCTTTATATAGTGTGCCACATGTAGGATTACACCATGTAAACCCTAATCTGCATGACTTTTCATTTCCTCTATGATCCATGTGTTTTAACCTCCATATAGCATCCATGGAGCACCCTATGGGTTCTAGCTCAATCTAATGAATCATAGATCATGAACCCACTATATAAGAATGAATGATTTACCAAACCAGTCCCCATATATTTAATTATTCTCTTTTAATCACAAAATTAATTTCAAATTAATTTTTGATTAATACCAATTAAATAATATGATTTCATATTAATATATTAGAGTTTATAATATATTAACAAATCGTAAGTGTCCCTTTTTCTCATTTTGTCTATCCAATTGTTACGATGCCATGCAACCCAAATGGACCATACCAAATCGGTTTAAGTACATACCAAATATAGTTATGGAGTTAGACACCTTATCCAACAGTCTCCCACTTGGATAAGTCTAATAACTATACCTGCAAGTACGAATTTAGGATCCGATTAGCAATCATAGCTTTTTCAAAGTCTCGCAGAACTAAGGTGATGTGCCATTTAAGATAAGTGACCATATAATCCTATGTTCGAGATATTAGCTGGATAAATACATGGAACAACGCTATACTTACTATCCAACAGTTTTTTTTTCCCGATTTCCAATTTGTTTGAGATAGAACTTAATCAAACATATCAATTGAGTTATGACTGGGCCCGGTACATAAGTCAAAACAAAATCATTGAGGGGCCCAAGATATCGCTTTTAATCCTCCAATGACTAAAAAGAACAGATAAAATTCGACATATATGCTTGTACTAACTAATCATCAAATTGTTCACAACAACATGTTTTATAACATCAAGTTACTGATGCGTTTTCGTACTATTAATGCACAATAAACTCATATCTATTGGTTTGAAGACTTATATAATAATAACGTCTCACGATCACTCGAGATAAATTCCATGGTCTGATACAAGTGAGTGTGGGTTGATTCTAATACTCATAACTTATGAGCACTCATGAATGTTGCAGTAACAATTGTTATGTCTAATACAATTCAGACAAATCTACAAACCCAATTCACGACAGTCTTATTTCAATACCTACTTCAAAAGTATGATCGACTGTGGATAGTTTTGAATAATATGATATACCATAACATAATTATTCTGTAAGTCAAAACATGCAAAATGAAACAATAGTAAATGATTGACACAATACAGTACCATACTATTAAATAAAAAACAGCTTTTATTTAAACATCAAATGTCAATTACATTTCAAGTATTACAAGTTTGAAAGCTATCTAATTACTAAAACTAATGTCATCTTTCAGCCCAATGCGCATCGCATGATGTAAATGCTTAACCCTACACAGTCCCTTCGTGAGTGGATCTACTAGGTTCTCATCCGATGATACCCTCTTTGCCATGAAGAGTCTTTCTTTTATTTGATGTCTAATAAAGTGGTATTTTCTGTCGATGTGCCTGGATCTGTCATGATCCCTTGGTTCCTTGGCTAAGGTAACTTCACTCTCATTATCGCATAAAATATTTGTAGGCTCCTTTATAGCTGGTACAACTCCAAGGTCTCTAATGAAGTTCTTCAGCCATATTTCCTCCTTCGCCGCCTTGCTCGCTGCTATACACTCTGATTTGCAAGTTGAATAAGCTACTGTCTCCTGCTTGGAACTTTTCCAAGTAATTTCTCCTCCATTTAGGGTAAAGACCCAGCTCGAATGAGAGCGGAAATTATCCCTATCAGTCTGAAAGCTAGCGTCATTATACCCCACTACTTTCAATTCATCACTCACACCAAGGGTAAGGACCCGATCATTAGTCATCCGCGGTTACTTGAGAATGTTCTTTACCGTAGTCCAGTAAGCCTTTCCAGGATTTCCCTGATATATGCTGACCATGCTCAAAGTAAAGGCCACATCAGGGCGAGTACAAGTCATAACATACATGATCGAGCCTACAACATAAGCATACGATACTCAACTATCTCAGCCTCTATACTCGGGCTCTGAGTCTTACTCAGTTTGGCGTTACTCTGGATTGGTAAGTCACCTTTCTTGGAATCCTACATGCTGAACCTATTCAACACCTTATCCAAGTAGGTACCTTGACTAAGTCCAATTAGTCTCTTACTCCTGTCTCTCAATATCCTTATCCCTAGGATATAGGTAGCTTCGCCAAGGTCCTGCATAGCAAAACACTTCCCAAGCCAGGACTTAACCTCGTGCAAGGTTGGGATGTCATTTTATATGAGTATTATGTCATCCACATACAATACCAAAAAGCTAATTATACTCCCACTAGCCTTAACATATACACATGACTCATCCTCACTCCCTGAAAAGCCAAATTCCTTGACTTTCTCATCAAAACAAATATTACATCTATGAGATGCTTGTTTTAATCCATAGATAGATTTCTCAAGCTTACACACTCTATTAAGGTACTTTGCATCGACAAAACCCTCTGGCTGACTCATGTAAACATCCTCAACCAACTTTTCATTAATGAAAGTGGTTTTGACATCCATTTGCCATGTTTCATAATCATGAAATGCAACAATGGCTAGCATAACCTTAATAGACTCAATCTTCACTACTGGTGAGAAGGTCTCATCATACTCAACTCCCAGAGTTTGAGTAAATCCCTTCGCAACTAGTTGCGCCTTATAAGTGTGTACATTCCCATCCATTTCGGTCTTCTTCTTGAAGATCCATTTGCACCCGACTGTCTTATGACCCGGTACGTTTTCAATCAAGTTCCAAACTTGATTGTTATACATAGACTGAATCTCGTTGTCCATATCCTCTTTCCATTTGGCAGATTCAAGGCCTGCCATAGCTTCCTTAAAGTTGTTAGGTTCATCCAAATTTATTAGTGTACTATCACTGATAAACGCATCACCTTCTGTAGTAATATGGAAACCATAATAATGCTCAGGTGCATTCCTAACTCTAGTGGAACACCTCAGATGTACAGACTCATCAATCGGATCAACAAGAGTTTCCTCCTTAGGTTGATTGCTAGTGTTCGTGGTTCCCTCACCGCTTGACTCTTGAATTTCTTCAAGATCAATTTGCCTCTCACTGTTTCCTTGGCTTATGAACTCTCTCTCTTACGAAAGACTCCTTTCCTCGCCACTAAGACAACATTGTCACTCGGTTTGTAGAAGAGACAACCAAAGGATTTCTATGGGTAGCCGATGAAAATACGTCGCTCACTTCGAGGTTCGAGCTTGTCATGAGTCTTGCGCCTAACGAAAGCCTCGTAACCCCAAATCTTGATGTGGTCTAAAGTGGGAACTTTCCCATTCTACATCTTGTGGGGTGTTTTGGCAACCTTTTTGGTAGGGACTAGATTAAGGATATGGGCAGCAGTCTCTAAGGCATACCCCCAGAATGAGATTAGTAACGAAGCTCGACTCATTATGGAATGGACCACGTCTAAAAAGGTTCGATTGTGTCTCTCAGCCACACCATTCAGTCGTGGTGTCCTAGGGGGTGTCAATTGTGAAACAATTCCACATTCCTTAAGATAGTCAAGGAACTTGATAATAAGATACTCACCAGCCCGATCGGATCGGAGCATCTTTATCGTCCTGCCCAACTGATTCTCCACTTCATGCTTAAACTCTTTGAATTTCTCAAAGGTTTCTGACTTATGCTTGATTAGGTAGACATAACCATATCTACTGTAATCATCAGTAAAAGTCATATAGAAGCGGTTAGCATCCCTTGTGGCGATTCTAAAGGGCCCACACACATCGGTGTGTATGAGATCCAAAAAACCTTCACCCCTAGCACAAGTACCATTGAAGGGGTGACTTAGGGGCTGTTTGTTTTTTCTGAGGCAAAATGTCTGCACGATGTGGACCACATCTGTAGACCTCTACAGTAGAAGAGGTGGACCAAACGTCTGCAGTCTGAAAAAAGAAGACTGTTTGTTTTTTTAACATTTGCAGGCTACTAAAATAAACTGAAGTCTAAATAAACTGTTTTTTTTAACTTCAAAGTGATTTCTTAATATTTTTATGACTTTGTTATAAATAATTAACGAATATAGATCAACTTTTATGTATTATTGTATAAAAAATAAAAATAAAAATGGTATAAATTAACATATATATATATATATACATACATATATATATATATATATATATATATATATATATATATATATATATATATATATATATATATATATATATATATATGATAAAAACCAACAACTTTGGTTGCAAAGTTATAACTAAACATTATAATTAGTTATCAAAGAATTTGATATATAAATGGATGGAAATAAACTTCGATTTTCTCAATTAAATCCGTTAAAAACGTACCATAAATATTTTCTCGAGAAAGTGACGATGCAGTATTAAATAATGTTTTATAAAATTTGGCAAAAAAATATAAGAATATATTATGATTTTTTTTTTAATATTTATATAAATAACTTCAACGACTATTATTGTAATAAATCTTTATTTATAAATTTATCAAAAATATCATGTTTGTATCGTCGAACGTTTTTTTTAGGTTTTGTAATTTTTTTTCAAATTGTTTATCATTAATGAAGTTAGAAAACTTATAAATTAAAAAAAAAAGATATATATGTTTTTTTAGGCTAGAAGATGTCTGAAAATGTTAGAAGACTTTGGTCCACATTTGCACCGAGAAGAAGGCACGCATACATTTTTAGGTCTGCAGTCTTCAAAAAAACAAACAATCTGCGCGTGGTCTACGCGACGCAAACATAATAAGTCACACAGATCTGCAGACAAAAAACAAACACTACCTTAGTCATTTTTCCAAGTAAACAAGATTCGCAACTATCATCTGACTCTAAGTCAAATGACTCCAAGACTCCAATCTTTTGGAGTTGTCCTATGCACTTCTTGTTGACATGTCCAAGATGACATTGCCACAAGGATGTCTTATCTAAACTAGTGGAAGAATCAATATGTAATACATTTATTTCCTAAGTTGTCTACAATCGACACAGTTTCATATACACCATCACAAGGTAATGCTTTAAAATAAAAAAAAGAGCATTATAAAAAAGAATTAATACCACCACATTCATTATCAAATGAAAAAGTAAATCCTTGTTTGTACAAACCATGAAAAGAAATAATATTTCTCGCCATTTTAGACGAGTAACAACATTTATTCAAATCTAATATTAACCCACTACTAAGTAATAAAGAATAAACTCCAATCTTGGTGACATGTCAAACTTTCCTATTCCCCATTATCAAGTTTATCTTCCCGTCCACGTCCTCACTTCTTTTTAGGCCCTGCAAATCAGAACAAATTTCAATTCCACACCCTGTATCAAGGACCCAAGAATTAGTATGTGGTGAGTTATTAGACAATATAGTGTAAATACCTACATGGGTGGGTTTAACTTTCCCATCCTTAACATCCTGCAAGTACTTGGGGCAACTTCGCTTCTAGTGCCCCTTTTCCTGATGTAGAAGCATTGTGCATCCTTCAAGTTGGAAGAGGGAGTGACAGAACTGCCTTTAGTTCCACTTGAAGAGGAGCCATCAAGAGACTTTCCCTTGGTACCATTCGAAGGGGTTTTCCTCTTCTTCCTTTCACCTTGCTTGATTGCCTAGACAGGGGCGGTAGTAGGAGTGGGAACAACATTCTTACCTTTGAGACTACTTTCAGCAGTCCTTAAAAGTCCTTGAAGTTTGCAAGGTGTGACTTCCTCTTTGTTCATATGATAAATTACACGAAACTGATCATAACAAGAGGGTAAGGAGTGTCGAATAATGTCTATTGCTAACTCCTCATCAAAGTTAACATTCAGCTTAAGCAACCAGTCTACGAATCTTTTCATTTTCTATAGGTGGCCCATTATAGACTCTCCATCCTTCATTTTGTTGTTATCATGGAGGTGATGATTTCATACCTTTCATGGCGAGCACTCTAATAGTATCTTTCCATCAGGCCAAGGTGCATCTCATAAGGGTACAAATCTTCATAGAATTTCTAGAGCTCTGCTATCATGGTACCCAACACGATACATGACACCTTAGTGGAATCCTTCTCATGGCTAGTAACTCACCAATCTCCTTGGGAATAGCAGACAACTCATCGATGACCTTAAGCTCATTGTCGAGGACATATTCTTATCCTCATAATGAGTGACCATCGTTATGTTCCTAATCCAATCATTGAAATTAGTTCCATCGAAGATGACTCTCCTACAAAGGTTCATAAGAGAGAAGAAGTCGGTAGTGTTTTAGCCAGAAGCAGCATTGTTGGAAGACATCTGAAAAGGAAGAAAGACAAGTTTAGATTAGATATAGAATCCTTAATAAGACACCTAAATGAAATATTAAGTCTAGGACCCAACACAATATTTTATAACTTGGAATAGGGATGCCGTAATCCAAGCTACAAAATATTTGAAGGTAGGTAAATGACGATTTACCTATTTCCACCATGAAAAACGAAATAGATTATTAGGTTTTAATTGGATTGAAACTCCTAGATCTTTTCAGATTCATTAAACAATTCAATGGCATGTTTAAATCTCGATTATGCAATTCATGTTTGTGATTGGGATACCGAGGATCACAAACAAGGTGTGAATAACCATGCAAATTAACTTGGTACCCTTAATTTTATCACCTAATCAATGTGACGGTTAACCACATACACTCCACCGATCTATGATAAACCTCAAGTCACCCTTTGCCATCCTTGTTAAGTCTAAATTAGTGTGTCGGTTAACCACACACGCTCCACTAACGACTTTAGCAAGGTGCAAAAGTGTAATTTCATGGGTTAGCATCAATTTCACATTTTCCTAAAGTAACTAAGATTGAGAATTTATAAAAGGTTTAGTTACTTTATGTTTATCATTATACTTTTAATGATAATTATAGTCTTTGTTCTACCCATTCGGCTAACGACCCTCCACAAGTCAAGGAAGCGGAGGGTGAGAGTGGACACCCATTAAGCTGTCATTTTATAGGCAACAACCTTATACCCCCTTATAGACTGACTTCGTGAATGAGGCCTACTAACGGTAAGACTGACTTGATCTTATATATATATATATATATATATATATATATATATATATATATATATATATATATATATATATATAACTTATAATACTATAATAGTATAAGGGTTGAATTTTAAACTTTTAAAATTCTAGGGTTTGGAATTAAAGTTTTCTAAAGTGACTTTACAAATTCCAAAACTTGAGGACAAGTTTTGAAACTATTCAAAACCTTTCATTTCTATAACTCATGAGTTTTAATGATTTTAATGGAAAATACTTTTGGAATTCCATAACTTGAGGACAAGTTATGGAGTCCATTAAAAAGCATTTAGATCAACAAATTCGCTAACAAGCATGTCAAATAATTTCTATGATCTAACAAACTCATAAACATGCATAATTCAAATCAACAATTTTCAAGTATCATATGAACTTAATACAAAACTTGAAACTTTGGAAAATATCATTGAAATTGGATAAGCACAATCATTACCACATCAGAAACATGTTTAACAATCTAAAAACAGTTTAGGGTAATGATTATAGTATGATTCCCGCAATAAAACTCGAAATTCTGTACTCAGGGCCTCCGACTCATCGAGAGCATGAACCAACTCGACGAGTTGGATGAGATTTCACATGGACTCGTCAAGTACCCCCATAGACTCAATGAGTTCACTAAACAGTGAGCATAAATATCGATTTTTTAAGCACTTTACATCAAGTATAATTGAAAACAAGCCTAGGCTCTTATACCACTTATGAGATTTGAGTATCCTAACACTCATATGGTGTACATGCAATCCTAGAAACCTTGGATCTATGTTTTCTCTATTATACATGTAAACCTTTAGTTTCCAATGTTTTCATCCTAACTAACATATCATAGTGTATATGTATTACAAAACTTAGTAGAATGACATACCTTTCTTGCAGCTTGGATTCCTTAATACCTTGTGAGCCTAACACCCTAAATGTGATACCTCAAATGCTTCACACAACACCACGACTCTTGGAATAACTTGAGAGAAGAACACTTGTGCACAAAATTCGGCTAGCCCTCACCCTTATGTCTTAGTGTCGATTTTGCTTTCCATGGGACTCTTTATATAGTGTGCCACATGAAGGATTACACCATGTAAAGCGTAATGTGCATGAATTTTCATTTCCTCTATGATCCATGGGGTTTAACCTCCATGGATCATCCATGGAGCACCACATGAGTTCTAGCCCAATCTACTGAATCATGGATCATAAGCCCACTATATATGAATGAATGATTTACCAAATCAATCCCCATATATTTAATTAGTCTCTTTTGATCATAAATGAATTTCAAATTAATTTTTGGTCGATACTAATTAAATAATATGATTTCATATTAATATATTAGAGCTTATAATATATTAACAACCCATAAGTGTTTGTTTTCTCATTTTGTCTATCCAGTTGTTACGATGTCATGCAACCCAAATGGACCATGCCAAATCGGGTCAAGTACATACCAAATATAGTTATGGACTTAGACACCTTATCCAACACCTTTACCATCCGAGTAAAACAAATATGGTGGTGGATGCCTTGAGTCGCAAGTCGGTTGGGTCTTCAGATGGGGTATTGTGTATGAGGATATCAGTGGATTCATCGCTTTTGGGATTGATAAGGGAGTTAGGCTCAGGCCGAGGGTGTTTAGGAAGAGAATTGGAAGAAAGAGAGGATTAGGGGCGAGATTACCATATTTGTTCCAGATGGTCATGGGTTGTTGACCCGATGTGGTCGGGTTCAGGTTCTGATGAATGGTGGGGTCAAATAGACTGTATGGAGGAGGCTCATAAGTCTTGTTTTTCTATCCATACCAGGGCCACAAAGATGTATCAGGATCTGAGATTAAGCTATTGGTGGCCGTGTATGAAGAGGGAGATCGTCTAGTACGTGGAAAGATGCATGACATGCAGGATGGTCAAGGATGAACATCAGAGGCCGCATGGAAAGTTGCAGCCTCTTGAGGTTCCTATGAATAAATGGGAGAAAATTTTGATGGGTTTCATCATCAGGTTGCTAAAGACGGCAAAGGGGTTCGATGCTATTTAGGTCATCATGGATCGATTGACCAAGAGTGCCCACTTCTTGGCGATTCGGGAGAGTTCTTTGGTCGGGAAGTTGGCCGATGTGCACATTCGCGAGATCGTTGCTCGCCATGGGGTTCCGGTCTCCATTGTTTCAGACCGTGATGTTCGGTTTACCTCCCGTTTTTTTGCAGAATTTCCATGAGGAACTGGGCGCGAGGTTTGACTTCAGCATAACTTATCATCCGCAGACCGATGACCAGAGTAAGCGGACGATACATACCATTGAGGTTATGTTGCGGGCCTGTGTCATCGATTTTGGTGGGATCTGAGACTCCTACCTACATCTTATGGAGTTTTCCTACAACAAAAGCTATCACTCCAGCATTCGTGTTCCACCTTTTGAGTCCTTGTATGGGTGGAGATGTTTTACCTGGGTTTGCTGGGGAGAGGTTGGTCACATGGTTATGAGGCAGACCGAAGTGTTCCTTCCAACCATGGAGATGATTCAACAGAGCAAGTAGAAATTGCAGACTGCTAAGAGTCGGCAGAAGAGTTATGTTGACCGACGTCGATTCGAGTTAGAGTTTCATGTCGGCGCCATGGTGTTACTGAATGTCTCACCTTGGAAAGGTGTGATTCACTTCAGGAAGAGGGGGTAGTTGGGTCCCCAGTATATTGGGTTGTTTTGAGTGATCGCCAGGGTTGGCAAGGTTGCTTACAAATTGGATTTTCTTGAGGAGCTCAGTCAGATTCACAAACCTTTCCATGTTTCGCAGCTGCAAAAGTGCATATTAGATGAGGATGCGGTGGTTTCCTCGGATGATATTCAAGTTGATGAGTGCCTGGACTATGTTGAGAGGCCAGTAGCTATTCTGGAATACAAGGTAAAGGTTTTGCGTAGCAAGGAAGTGCCTTTGGTAAATGTACATTGGCAGCATCGAAGGGGCTCCGAGTGAACCTGGGAGTCGAAGGCTGAGATATGGAGCATTATTCGATTTGTTCGCGACAACAGACTTCAAGGACGAAGTCTAGGTCAATTGGGGGAGAAGTGTAACATCTCGGTGTTTAGGTACTTCTAAATTAAACCTTGGTATATTTGTATATTGCATTACGGTCCCTATGTAGAAGGAAGTGCCATTTTAGAAGCCCTAGAGGCAAAGTTTTAATTTTGAAGAAATGGTAGTACGCATGTGTACCAGGACGCACCTTAGTACACTGGGCGTACATCCATGTACACAGGGCGTACTCGCCAGTTGTGGAGACCCTAAATATTAGGGCTAATCCCCTATATATTCATCCTTATAGCCTCATTTCCTTTATATTTCCAGCCTCCCCTCTCCTTGAGACGTTCTTAGCAAACCATAGTCATTAAATGTATGTTTTAGAGCTTGAGTGTGTGTTCTTGGTGTGTAGAAGAAAGAAGAAGATTCTTTCAGGAGCATTGGTGTGGAAGCTAGCTTGTAGATCTGAGATCCTTGCCTCCTTGGGAAGCTCCAAAAGGTATACAATTCTAACATTTACTTGTTTTTCCTTAAGATCTTTCCATGGGAAGTTTTATATGTGCTTAAGTCTTTTTTCTCGGTCTTGATGAGTTTGAGCTACTCTAAGACCAAAGGATCTGTCCTTTTAGAAGATTTAAGGTGTTTTAGATTGTAAAAATGCTATCTTGTCCCATTTAGTGGTTGCATGCATGTTATAAAGGTCTTAAGTGGTTAAGACAAGCAAGGGTTTTGAGTTTAAGGATTTATTGGGCATGCATAACCATAAAGTTGGAAACCTTATGGTTTGGGACACCTTTTTAGGTTTTAATCTGAATTGAGACGTCTGGACGTAATGTATTAAGAGCTTAATGGAGGTTTTGCATGCCCACAACATAGGGCGTACTAAGGCGCACACTGGGCATAGGTGGTCAGCTTCCCATTTTTGGGTCAAGACGGGTTACGTGGGGCATAGAGGTTGAGTACGCTGGGCGTACTCAGCTGGGTTGACTTTTGTTGACCATTGACTTTTACATAGGTTGACCATGGGGTTATTTTAGGTATTTGTTATGAGACCTAAGGTTGGGTCTTCCAATGTGTATATGTGATCTTTAGAGTGGGATCGTGGAGCAATATTCTTTCTGCTAGCAGTTCAGATTTATGAGGTGAATTGTCCTCATTATACTTTCGGGTCGAATACACCAATGTCGGCCCATTGGTTTGATAACATGATATTGTTGATATGTTAGGTATGGAATAGATATGCATGATAATTTTGATTTGCTAGTCTGGTAGATCTGTAGGACTACCTATGATACTGTCTGTTTATATGTATGTGATATTATCTATTATATGTCGACATATTATGTGGGTTGGGTTGAGGTTGTACTACTCTGTGTTGTTGTAACGCCCATAGATCTGGGCTAGTCAATTTAGAGACGATAAGCGTCAAAAATGACTTTTTGATGGAAGATTATTTATAAGGAGTAATCTTAACTTAGTTTTAGTATATGTTACAAGGATTAACTGCATATAAAGAACGCCAAAATCCGAGTTATAACGAAGAAGTTATGACCCGTCGAAGTTTCGTAACAGAACCGGCACGACGCTGAATGACGTAAAAAGTGAATTTACGTTAGAGCAATATTTAGCCTTAGCGATCTAAACAAAATTCGTAGAATAAGTTAAACCGAAAGCGTGCATAAAAAGAATGCCCAAATATGAGTTCGTATGAGGAAGTTATGATTTTTCCAAAGTTTCGACTTAGCAGTATGCAGCCCGAATCCTCGACTTGAGATCGAGTGATTTTTAGCCGAAACAATCTAAATGAGAATTGAAGATCTCATCTATAGTAGTGAAACGATAAAAAGATAGGCGGAAACGGAAGTCAGATGAAGAAGTTATGAATTTATAACGGAGTTTTCCTGTCCCGGCCTACTAAAAATAATATAAAACTAATATATTTATAATATATTAAAAATAAAGTTAAAATTAGTCAACATAGTCTAAACGAGAGTTGTAGAGCATATTCTCACCTACGTGTCGATATAAAGAACGAAAACGGAGTTCGTATGCGAAAGTTATGAATTTATGAAGTTCGGGGCGCGAAACTCCAAAACTGTCAGCCACCATGATGTGGCAGGAGCTCTGGAGTTTGTCAGACCCACTTGCAATGACGCATGCAGTGACGAACCAACCACCACGACATGGCAAGGTCAAATTTTGCCCTATAAATAGATTTGAAGGGCCAACCGAGTTTGGGTTGCCCCAGCTCCTCTGTCTCACTCCCGATACCATCTATAGCCATCCCGAAGTACCCCCGAAGCCCCGATTTCATCTTAAGACCCAAATAAAGTCTCGAAGCCCGAAGATCTTGAGAAGTGAGATTCTCGAGTTGAAACTCTGCCTGCGAAAAGCTCGGTTTTTGTGAAGATCTTTCAGATCTACCGAAGAATACTACTTCTACAAGCCGTAGTGCTGTCCGATCATCTTCTGATCAAGTGAGTGTACAGTTACTTTCTTCTAACACATAAATATTAAGTATTGGCTATGAAATACGTGTTATGTGTTTATATATATTGTTGTTTATATGTGTGAGTTTATATACCCTTTCATAAACACAATATTAATAAAAGTATTGTTTGAATGTATTAAGTATATGTTTTGGGTGAGTGTGTAGTCATTCTCTTCTAACACATAAATATGAAGTATTTTCTATGAAATACATGCTATGTGTTTATATATTGTTGTTTATTTGAGATAAGTGTGAAATGGATGTTTTATATATATATATATATATATATATATATATATATATATATATTTTAATGAGTTAAATTGTATATGTATTTTATATCTACAAATATGTTGGGTAGAACATTGGTAGGTGAGATAGTTGGTATGTGATAAAATGATGAGGCATGAAAGATGATTAGGAATAATATTGGTAGAGGCACCAAATAGAGAATGTCATAATACTAGCAGATGCGCTTAAGGATAACATTGACAGATGCGCCTAATAGTGAATGTCGTAATTATGTCAGAGGCACTTAAAGGATAATGTTGGCAGATGCGCCTTCTGTAGCAATGGAAGTTTGTGCTAATTCCTTAGGTCAATTCTTAGGAATGAATGAAGGAAGGATAGTTGATTAATAGGGTAAAACCTTGAGAAATAAAGAAGATAATGGGGATGAGTAATTTGGTTGATTGTTTGATGATTGAATATAATAATTATATTATTGTGGGTCGAAAACCCTATATGCTGACCAGGCTCCCAAGCCTGACCCACTCAGTTTTCTTTGCATTACAGGTAATGGCACAAGAGTATAAGTTGGTGGACTTGACGAGAGATTTTGGATTATAGATCAGTAGTTATAAATAAATGTTGTAAGGTCTATTTTATATTGTTTATGCTTTTGGTCTGTATCGGAACATGACATCCCGGGATTTTGTTATGTAATGAAAATACATTTCTTTAAAGAAATGCTTTGATAAATTCTTATCATATTTTGTTTTGGGAACAAATTCCGCAACCATTTTCTTTAAACGAACACTCTGATTTATAAAACAAAGCATAAACAAATCGGTCTTTTATGGCCGTGAAATTGGGGATGTCACAGTTATAGCTAACAAACTTTGAAGCAAACCAGATATGAGCTGAGGGCTAGGGAGGGCATGCCAGACTTATATTGAGAGCTAATGAGCATTCCAGATACGAGCTAAGGGCCGGTAAGGGCATGCCAGACTCGTACCGAGGGCTTAGTGGTATTTAGTCTGAGGATTGATCAGGCCGAGGAGCAAGCCAGGCATACGCTATGGTCCCCGGGGGCAAGCCAAACTTATGTTGTGGGCGCAGGGAGCAAGCCAGACATAAGCTATGGGCCGAGAGCAAGCCAGACTTATGTTGTGGGCTCAGGGGTAATCCAATGAGCTAGTTGTGGACCCATTGCATGCTGTTATTATATATGTTCTATTTGTTCATGTATTTGTATTTTGGGGGAACTAACTAAGCTTTGAGCTTATAGTTTTGGATTATGTTTCAGGTACCTCAGATGATCGCGGGAAGGCGAATGCGTGATCGTGCACCTCCTCGAACTTTGTTTTTCTATTTTGGGAATACTTTGATATTAAACATGTTTTGAAAACTATTTGTAAACAATGATGATTTATGAGTGTTTTAAAAGTTTAAAATTTTCATGAATTTTACAAATGTTAAAATTTTTTGGCTGATTTTTTTAACAAGATATATAAAAGTTGAAGGGGGTGAAAATCGTTGTTCAAAATTAAAGATGTAAAAGTGACATTTTTTAAATGTAAAGGGATGGAAAAAGTCATTCTATAAAATAAATGGGAGGAAAGTGTTATTCTATAAAATAAAGAAGATCTAAGGACCAAATTTATCAACTTAATATAATTTTGAGACCAAAATATGAAATAAACATATAACTCTATGACAAAAGTTTAAAAACGACAAAGGTAAAAAAAATAAAACTTACTCATTATTAGGGAAATTAAGTAATCTAGATACGTTTTAAGTTTTAATGTAACATACCTTTGAAAAAAAAATATCCATTTGGTTTGGAATGGTTATTTATTTTCTGACAGAAAAACGTATATTTTAAACTGATACTCTAGACTCCGAACTGAAATTTCAGATTTTGAAAGCTATTTGCATAAAATCAAATATTTTATTGAAAAACGGTGACATGAAAGTGATACACTTTGAAATAGACATTTCAAATATAAAAAGAGAATTTTTTTGAGAAAAACTCAACAATATGAATAATAATCCGGAACAAGGTATTTCGAAGAAACTAATTATTAAAAAAAAATTGAAAAAAGAACTCTCGAATATGAATAATGATCCGAAAAAAGTATTTCGAAGAAAATAGTTACTTTTCAAAAAATGAAAACTATTATTATTTTATTTAAAAAAAACTTATTTATAAGGTTAGATTTCTTAATTTTCATATTTAATAAAAACAAGAGTAAATTACATGAATGGTCCCTATGGTTTAGGGTAATTTACATGTTTGGTTCATAATTTATTCTTTTAACTCCAAAGGTCTTACTGTTAATTTTTGTTACGCATTTGGTCACTGTTTTAGTTAAAAAAAAAACTATTTTATTTTGATTTGTTAATTTATTTAAATAAACACACCCTCACCTTACATATCTCATCATTTTTTATTATTTAAATAATAATTTTTTTTAGTTAAGATAGGAACCAAACATGTAATAAAAATAAACAGTAGAGATCAAATCATGTAACAAAAATAAATAATAAAAACCTTGCAAATTAAAAAATAAATTAGATACCAAAGGTCCAAATTAACTTAAATCAGTGGGACCAAACGGCGTAACAAAAACAAATATTAGGGACCAATTATGTAACAAAAATAAATAATAAAACCTTGCAAATTACTACCAAAGTCCAAATTAACTTAAACCATAACCACATTATTGTAATTTACTCTAAAAATAATAATTATAATAATGTCATGTTTATACATTACAAGGGCTCCGATGTCATTCACCGCCTCTCACATTGACCGGGAAATATATAAGTCACATCTCTTGGAAAAAAGACCGAAGGACACGAAATCCAAGTAAAAGGCCAAGATTGAAAACCGGTGGTCCGGCAATGGAATGGGAGGTAGATGAAGGGAAAGAGGCGGCGGCGGTGGTGGTAGGGCTGATAGAGAAGGCTACCAACTCAACTAAACCTGACTTGGATCCGCGAATCCTAAAATCAATCAAATCGGTTGTCCGTCACTCTGATTTGGAGCTCCGTCTGGCGGTCGAAAACCTAATGAACCTCATGAAACGAGACCACTCTCAGGTCTGTCGATTTCATTGTAGTTTTGATGAAACTAATTTGTACATAAGTTGTAGGGGTTTTCAGTTTTACATGTAAGCCTTCTTAAATTACACAATTCTGACTTTTGAGGTCTATGATGAATCGAGTTCCTATTGGAATTAGGAAGTTTATATTTTGTGTGCATAGACGAGGCTATATAGGTCATCTTGATAATGTAAAAGTAAAACATGGGAAGAGAAGAATAGAAGATAGCAGATAAAATGATGAACAATCATTGAACAGAGATGAGTTATCAAATGGACAACCCCTCCCTGAATGATAATTGATCTATTTCTAACTGCCAGATCAATAAAATAACATACACACACACACACATACACATAAGAGCCAGCTTACACTAAGATGAAAACATGATCGCACCTGTATGAGTATGGACATAGAACAGTCCATAAGATTCAAAGTGTTGGGATTGTTGAATTAATTGTGAAAGAAAGAATAAAAATAAAAAACGAGACAGCCATATTTTTGATACGCTTAAATCACAGAGTTGAGATGAAATTGTTATATTGCAGGTAAGGTACCTTGCACTAGCCATAATCCATGAACTGTTCATGCGGTCAAAGGTTTTTAGAAGGCTTATTGTTGAGAATTTGGAGCAATTGTTGAGTTTAAGTGTTGGGTTTAGAAGAAACCAGCCACTCCCTGCACCTCCAGCCATTGCATCCAAGTTGCGTTTAAAAGCAATTGAATTCTTAGAGAGATGGAACACTGCATTTGGAATCCATTACAGACAGCTCAGATTAGGGTATGATTACCTGAAAAACACCCTTAGATTTCAGTTCCCTAATCTTCAAGCAAATGCAGCCAGAGCTCAGCAGGAGAGAAGAGAAAGAGAGCTGCGGACAAAAGAGATTCTGTTAAAGAAATACGAGCTGTTAAACTCAAACCTTCCTTCAATCAAACACGAAGTCAAGTCAATGGTTGATGAAATCAATGAGTGCTTAGAGATCCTTCAAAGCTGTAAAGAACCCAACCTCCCGCTTTCTCCCATCAACGAAGAAGAAGAAGAAGAATATTTTGAGGAGTTTCGTAGCCTTGAATTGCGACAGATCCGAGACAATTCGTTAAAAGAAGCAGACAAGGTGCAGGAAAACAGCGAAAACAAAGTTGTTTTCGACGCGTTAAGAGAACTTTACAAGCTTTTAGTCACCAAACATATAGTTGCAGTACAAGAATCAATTTCTGTTCTTATAAGGGTAGAATTGTCCGACAACAGAGTTAGAGACTCCATGTTAAAAGAATTCATCGATACCCGAAATCATCTGAAAACAATCAAAAAGAAATGTGAAGAAGCAGGATGTGCTCTTTCAGTCAACACTACAGATGAAGGAGGAGAAGAAGATATCTGGGAAGAAGGCACAAGTGAAAGATTTGATATTCCAAAACCCAATAAGCAAAGCGAGGATCGGGATCATGATGTAAGCAGGAGTAAAGATTCTCTGAAAATTATTAACAATAAAGCAGTCTGTGATGCTGATTTGGACCCGTTAAAAAGCAAGCTCATGGGTGAAGCCCCGGTGATGAAGTGGGGTTCCTTTTTGGACAACTGGGGTTCGGTTATGGCTAACCAGAGAGGGTTAGAGGTTGAAGGACATTGGGGTCGGGTTGACTATGATGCTGTTATTCCAGCTAATAAAATTGCTGAGCTAAACATTCAGGCAACCGTTTATGAAGAAGAAGAGGAAGATGATAAAGAAATTCAACAATGCGGTGCGCCTCTAAAAAAAGGGGGGCTTTGTACACGAAGGGATCTGAAAATTTGCCCTTTTCATGGGACGATTGTCCCCCGAGACAACCAAGGGAAGCCATTAATAGATGATGATAACTACTTGTCAGAAGTGAAGGAGAATCTTGTGTCAGTGTCAACAGAGGAATTAGTGAAACAGGCTGTGAATAATGTGAGGGAGAGAGATGCTGCAAAGAAAAGGGAATATTATGATAATAAAAAGGAAATGAAACGGGCTAAACTTGCAAAAGTTCGTGGCCACAATGACGCTGTTTTGAGAGATGCAGCACTTGCTTCCACTTCAGCTACCTGTTCCATTGGTGAAGATGTCGAGACAAGAGAGAAGAACAGTCTTGCAAAGATGCTGAAAAAGAAAGTAAGTGTCAAGGATAGATTGGGCAGAAGGTTACTCAATAGGAAGGCAACTGCAAGAGCAACACAGCTCATGAATCTTGGTGATGATGATCATTCAAAGTACAGAGAAGCCTTCCCTAATCAATGGTAGTAAGTAAACTAGTGTGTCACTCTGTGGTTTGTTTGACAAGAAAGACCTCTACATTTCCGTTTTTAAGTATATACGTTTCCTTGTTGTTATACACAATAAAATCATTTTCTTATCTGCTCTCATTTACCTTTGCTTTGCTTTAAGTATTATTCGTATTAACCTATTTTGTTATGATATCAGTGATATTCACGAATTTTGTTATGATATATATATATATATATATATATATATATATATATATATATATATATATATATATATATACACTTTAATTCAAAAAATTAGCCGTTTAGCCTCCGGATTAACCCCTTAACCCACAATAAAATCAGTTTCATGAGTTGTTGGGTTACATGTTTGGGTTCGCTGGTCAACTTATCAACCCGATTAATATATATATATATATATATATATATATATATATATATATATATATATATATATATATATATATATATAAATTTTATTTATGAATTAATGGAATATAGTCAATATACGGTGTGCCTTAGCCCAAACATTGTAGTATGCGTGCCCTGGTCAATGTAAAATGTTAATTATTGATTAATTTAGAGACATGTATAATTCGTATAAATTTAACATAATTCGTATAAATTTAACATGTGAAAAGTTTATTAAAAAATGATCCATCAACCTTTTGACCCGAAATCAACCTACTAACCTGCAAACCCATATACTTAAACAAATTATGTGAGTAGGGTTGAGTTGATGTTTCAAACCCGCTAACCCACCAACCCATATATTATATGGATTGAACTGAGTCAATGTATTTTGATCCGTCAACTTACCAACCCAAACACGACTCAATTGCAAAGCCTAACAACAAACAATAGCACAAAATTAAGTGGAACATGATATATATATATATATATATATATATATATATATATATATATATATATATATATATATATATATATATATATATATATATATATATATATATATATTGTCACAGTTTACCCTTCACCTGCATAGCTTAGACATTGCAAAGAGATCGGCACTCATTGTTTGGAAAAAAAAAGTCAAAAACATAATGCATATTTTCGTGATGACTGAAGAGCTCAAGCTTTATCAAATAATTAAGATTATGTGGTTTTTGTAGAACAGAAGAGCTTTTATTTCATAATAACGATTTGGTGGTTGTTTTAAGTCCAATATTAAAACTGACTATAAAAATTGTATTTAGTATGTACAAAATAATTTTTTAATGAGAAAACAGTAGATTAAAATTAAATGATATTTTTTGGTATTATTTTGTTGAAATAGAAATAAGAATAAAAATAGTGAGTTGGCTATTAATTTTGGCAATAATGTTGAAGTGTTGTGAACTGTAGCATTCAAAACCATATCTCCTACCATTTCAATAAAAATTTGATCAACAAAAATTATACATTCAACCCTATCCACCGATCTCATTCTCCAAAGGCAAAAACAATTCATAGAAATAAAAAAAAAAATAAAAAAAATCACGAAAAGCTATCAAGAAAGGAAAAGCACCTCCTGTTGTTCCTCCTCCCCCTCCCCCTGGTTATTGATTCGTCGTCTTTAACCTGATCGGGGAGGGGAAAGCTTTTCTTTTCTTCTAGCAAAACAAAATATTGATAAAGATTGAGTCTTTTTCTGTTTGTGGGTGTTGGTTTGTTTTTCCAAAATGGAGATTGATAACATCGAATGCGTTTCAGTCTCGGATGGATTGAATGATAATGAAGTCCCTCGTCACCATAATCATCATCACCGTCACCATCATCAAAATCCTCACTTTTCATCTTCGAAAACTCATAATGTTAATGTTGTTTCCTCAACGATTTTTCCCACAACCAGTGTCCACGAGCTTCTGGAATGCCCTGTTTGTACGAATTCAATGTACCCTCCTATTCATCAGGTTTTGTTTCTTCTCTTTCTGTCTCTGAATAATGATATGAAACGATCTTAATTTCTTATGATTGATTCGTGTTAATTATTAGATTTTATACTTTGAAATTGGACATGATTCGATTTGACATAGGGGCATGATTATATTTGTTTAGGTCTAGAGTCGGTGTGATTTGGGGTGGGGGTTTTAGGATTGCGATTATGTTATTGAAATTAGTTTGGTTTGTGAGATAAGTTAAAAAGTTGATTTGGATTTTGTGTTGCAGTGCCCCAACGGGCACACGCTTTGTTCGAGTTGTAAGGCAAAAGTTCACAACAGGTGTCCAACTTGCAGACAAGAGCTTGGCGACATAAGGTGTCTGGCATTAGAAAAAGTGGCTGAATCACTTGAGTTTCCATGCAAATACAACCTGAATGGATGCCCTGGGATCTTCCCATACTATAGCAAGCTGAAACATGAATCAATGTGCAATTATAGGCCCTACAGCTGTCCATATGCTGGATCAGAATGCTCCATGGTTGGGGAGATCCCTTTTCTTGTGTCTCATTTAAGAGACGATCACAAAGTAGACATGCACTCTGGATGCACTTTCAACCACCGATATGTCAAGTCCAATCCTCGTGAGGTTGAGAACGCCACCTGGATGTTAACAGTGAGTCCCTCTGTTTCGCTTTCTCAAAAGTCAACTCTAATCTACTAGTATTTGTATCATTTCATTTGAGACAGTTGGTTTTGATGGGGTATGTGTGCAGGTGTTCAACTGTTTTGGGCAGTATTTCTGTCTCCACTTCGAGGCGTTCCAGCTGAGCATGGCGCCTGTGTACATGGCGTTCCTTCGGTTCATGGGTGATGAGAATGATGCCAGGAATTATCGTTACAGTTTGGAGGTGGGAGGGAATGGGCGGAAGCTCATATGGGAGGGCACCCCTCGCAGCATAAGAGATGGTCACAGAAAGGTCAGGGACAGTCATGACGGGCTCATCATACAGAGGAATATGGCGCTCTTCTTCTCTGGTGGAGATCGTCAGGAACTCAAGTTGAGGGTCACTGGTCGGATATGGAAAGAACCTCCTCCTCCTCCTCCTAACTCCTCCTCCTCCTCCTCCGATAGCAACCTCTGCTTTCCCATTCCCAACCAACCTCTCTAGACTCTACTTACTTTTAACAACTCTTCTGTTTTTTCTTTATTCTTTTTTATTTTTTTCAATCCATGTCATGTTGTTAAAATGATGAATGGAGCCATTAGCCATATTCGGTTGTGTTCGTGTGGACTGTCTCTGACTGTGGACATTTTTAGGGCAACATCCTCTTAATGTTATGTTATGCTATTAATGTAAGATGAAAAAAAAAAAAAAAAAAAAAGTCTTTCACTCCCATATCATTCCATACCAAGGAAAGGAAATCTATAACTCTTGTGACCGACCTACGCCACGCATATGTTAATAGTTTCCCTAAAAACAATAAGCAAGATATATAACTTATTGTAAATTCATGCATGATACAAAAGTAGTAAAATCTATATATATTTTTTTGTAATGACGAGATGTACAATCATACGTTTTATTCTCCTCCCTCCTCTCTTCACTTAGTAGCATAAGAGAACGCTACAAAATACAAATAATGGGCAACATTTACAAGACAAAAGAAATCACCTCACCTCCTTTGTGTATGTAGGTACGTAATCATAAGTCATAAGTCATAACAAACAAATTTGAGTCTAAAAACTCACTAAACTCGTATTCCTCGCTACCTAGCATTTGGTAAATGTATTATTCTTCAAGAAATCGAAACCCCACTCTCCACTCCGATTGAAATGAAATACAAAATATAAAAGAATAAAAATACATATTGGAACTTAACCCCCTCTCTCTCAAATCTCAATCTCACTCACCTCATATGTACGGAAAACATAAGAAATTGAATAGTTTATTTACGAAGGCAGCGATCCATGACCTCAGAAAGAGTCTGAATGAATGCAGCCTCACTTGAACCAGGAAGAAGAAGATCTTCTGCTTCTTGGACTATCTCTTCAATCACAGACGGCTTATTCAAGTTTTCCCTACACATCAGCTTTCCAATTGCAAAAGGGGAGGGGGTTTTTAGTAACTCAACGCCTTTCTTCAGTAACATGGTGGATATTCGAAACACACGTGCACTCTTTGAGGGTAAATTCCATCCATAAAACTTAAGCAGAGCTATATCTTCCTCAGCATCCAGTGAGTTTATGTATTCGACTGTTTCACTACTAAACGCTTCCCGAGCTTGAGGCCAATACAGCCAATCAAATGTGCAGTCTTCAAACTGCACCCAAGAAAAGAAAAAAAAATCCATAATCATATGTTTACTTACTTACTTATGTGCTATAAATGAATGGCGTATGAAGGAGAATAGGAGATGAGTCTTTCTTACACTGGCAGGCAGGCAGTAGCCATGATCAATAGGAATGAGTACAAATTTAGCATCTTCTCCTTTGGTTTTGGTTTTGGTCACCAATATATTTCCAGCATGCCTATCTGCATTTGCCATCCTGATATCCAAAACAGAGATCTTATGAACTTCCTCGACTGGAAAAGCATTAGGACCCATATCCTCACAGCTTCCACAGTTGTCCATGAACATCTGCAATGATCCGATCTTCTCCTTGAATTCTACACCATTATGGTTATGGTTATGGTTAAACCCTGGGTGCAAGCATGTGGCCAACAGTGTCGGGGGGACCCCAGAAAACCCCTTGCGTCTACCAGAGAAAGACTTATTATTATGTTGGCCTTTTGGGTGATCTAAAATATATGCAGCAACTTCCCTTAATGCACCTTCACCAACACTTGTCCCTTTCTTTAGCCCTTCACCATCCATTGACAATGGTAATCCTCTGGGGTTATTTACAGCCATAGGCTCCTCATCATTCGGCTTAAACACTGAAACATATTTACTCCCTGATGCATCCATCATCATATACGCGCCACCTGTACCCTCACAAGATCTTACTGGATAATTCCCCTTCTTCAAACCTTCATGCGTCGAGTTTACCAGCTCCAAAACCACACCAGGGAGTGCAGCCTTTGGGTTGACACTCACAGCTTCCAACCACACACTTCTGTTTACAGCTTCTTTAGGAACCGATCCATAATACTCTATCCCATTACCTCCATTCTGAAGTTGTAACACACCAACATCATATTCTTTTGATTGTATGCTCAGCTCAAAATCCTTCTGAATCTTTGCAGACTTCCTAACAAACAAATGGATGACTGCATCATTACTGTTATATTTGCAAATATCTTTTATAAGCCTCTCATCTTCCAGCTGCTCACCCTCGCACAGGATTTCTTCTTCATCCATGTTAATGAATCCTTTCTTTTCCCTAGCAATCTGCCTTTTTACATAACCAACATCACGATTCTTTTCCACATGGAAAGTGATTTCTTTACCACATGAAGTCCTCACATTGATCATTTGAAGGTCAGAAAGCCTGACAACCAAATGAACCACATTCCCATCACTTACACCATAATCCCTAACCAAAGAGTTACTCCTGGATAATACCCTACCTCCACAAACCAACTTCTGGTTCTTCACAACAAACCCCTTATAGCTTTGAATCCGAAGTTTCACCGACTCAATCGACTCCGACTCCAACACCCTCATTGGAACCATGGAACCCGACATAGCCAATTGAATCATAATCGGATCTTGGTTATGTACAGACAACGAAGGCAAAATGGAGTCGTCACAGAACGGCCTAAGAGCAACAACACCAGCGGACGACATGTTCTTTCTAAAATTTCCAAACTTTTTACAAACCTAAGAAATCTCAAGCAAATCAAACAAGCACTACACAAAGAGCTCAAATCCTCTGAATGAGCACCCAGATTTGAAACATGACCAGGCGGTAAAAACCCTAGAGATGTACAGGGAGAGTTCTAGAATCAAAATGAACAGGATGATGAAAGACTCATAACAGCTACGGAGTTTCTATTGAAATTCACATGGAAGATGAGGGGATTCTTACCTGCTCAATTAAGCAAGAATCAACGAAGAACGTACTACGATGAAGAGACCATATAGCCGATCAATTTGGGACAAATTAAATTTTGACCGTAATGTTCGAGTATTTTACGGTTTCAAAATTCAACGATGAGCGTTTATCAATCGAGTTTTGTGCTACCAACGATGCTTACTGCTGCTTGAACGAAATCAGTTGAAGAGAGAGAGAGAGAGAGAGTAGGGAATACGCGTCATGGCCGTTGAATTCTAACTTTTTGTCCAAGACTGACAAGATTCTCTAAAAAACTTTGAAAACATAACAACTCTGCCCCCTATACTTTTAGCTCTATTTCTTTACATGGACTTGGAGATGAATAATCTCACACATTGTTGTGCTATATATATATATATATATATATATATATATATATATATATATATATATATATATATATATATATATATATATATATATATATATATATATATATATATATATATATATATATATATATATATGATCTTTTAAATATTTACTTTTTGGGGTAAGAAACTATTTATTTTATACATATTTAGTTATTTAACTTTTCTTATAAGGTGTTAAGCCTTAAATTTATATTTTTGTTTAAAACATGTCACTATTACTTGCAATAACAAGTAAAACTAGACATTACAATCGTATCGTGTTGTGTCAAAACAGTAAACAAGTTTAAATTGTTCGATCCTAATCCGACAAATTTAACTAATGTGTCATGTCATGCTAATCCGTTTATTTTTGTATCGAGTTCCGTATTATGGGTATACTGTTAAATATGTTTTGTTATGTGAGGTTGAAACGCTCAACATGTTAAAAAAATAGGAGTTTGGTAAGAGGATGGGAAAAAATAATAATTAAGAGGCGGAATAGATAAAATCGTAACAAGTTCAAATGATAAAATGGAAAGAGTAGGAGTGAGAGAGGTAGAAGACGAGATCACGAGGAGAGAGTGGTCAAAGAGATTATATAGTGTACAAGATAATGGAAAAACTAAAAATAAAGTATTGATCTAGACGGCTAAGTTATTTCCACATTACAAAACAACTAAATCAAAATGTTTTCTTTTACTTATGGTTTTGATTTTTGATATTTCTAGTTTATTTAAATAATTCAAAAAACTTGCATATAAATAAACATGTTATTTTTGAGTCATATTCGAATTGAAAATTTTAACCCTAACCTTACCCATTAAATTTGCGTATCATATCTTGTCAACTCGCTTATTTAAACGAGTTGAAATATTTTATCTACAACCGTTTATTTAGTATCAAGTTTGTGTCGTAGTTTTTGCCACCTCTAAGGTAAAACCTTTTTTGGGTGGTTTCAGTTCTACCTCCGAGGCTCCGACAACATTTATAGTTGTTAGAATATTATTATAAAATAGTCATAACGGAATGTCATATGCCTTTATTGTTTGTTTCGAGTAATTAAAGCGTGTATACATCATTTTGTAATTTAACTCTTTATACGAACTACATTTGGTTATTACAAGTAATGAAGTTTGTTTACTTTAGATTGTATGTGTTTGAGTATTGTGTTGTCTTTATGCAATTGTGGTTGCCAATTATACGAAAGAGGCTATTTGTGTATTGAATACAAACATTGCTTTTGTTTTGATGTCTAGTAAGTACATTTTGTTAATCTCTCCATGCCATACATGTCATGTGGTTGATTATTGGTTTTGTAGTCAGACGTGAGAGTATTTTCTAATATGTATTGTGTTGTACTTATGTGTGATTGATTAAATCTTTGAATTACTATAATTATGGTGGGAGTTTGTTTTGTGCTGAAAAAAATCGATTGATATAAACATTCGAACCATAATTCATGTTTTTAGCTACACAAACTTAAGCTCTTTGTTGTGTACGTTGCAATGATCTCATTTCGATGTACAACAAATCCATGTCTCATTGGTTGGAGGGATTAAACACTTGTGTGCTTTCCTGCTGCACTATTGTGATCTTTAATTGTACAAACAATCAAGAGGCTTTAAAGATCCTAAAATTTTAGCAAGAGAGACGATTTATATGCAACTACCCTTTAGATATGAGTTTACAACCTTGATCATTTAAAATTTAATAGATATTAACTTTTACACTACTAATTAATTGAAACGTACATTGGTTTTATTTTCTATAATAAACTTATATTTGCTTTATTCATGGTATAAAGATGATCCAATTATATGTAAAATGATAATATTTAAGTTCAAAATAAGTTTTTGTAGGAAATTCATAATTCATATGTAGTATTATAAAAAGATTAACAAAATTACCAAATGACACGCCAAAGTGCCAAAAAAATGAGTTTTTCAAAATTGATCAATGAGTCCGAGAAGGTCTTCTGCGAACTCATGCCAACGGTCATATATCGTAATTTTGTGTTTTGCAGAGTAATGATACTTCTAAGAACTTATCAGTATACATAGCAATAATTCATTTTTTATTTTTTTCATTTGGAATGTAGATTAGATTTTCTTTATCCTATCTATAAATAAAAATAAAAGTTAAAACTAAAATTCAAACAAAAATCTACATGCCAAATAAAAAAAATGAATTATCGAAATTTATACTTTCGAGTTCGCAAAACTAAGGTTCCATACCGCAAACTCACATTAATTACAAATAAGTCCTAATATTTTAATTGTTGTATGAGTCTGTAGCGGACCCTCTGCATACTTGTTGGTTATTTTTGAAAAGCTCATTTTTTTAATCGTTTATTGGCAGTTAATTGTGTCATTTGGTATTTTGGATAAAATTTATTTTCTAAAAGAGCAAAGTGGCATGAAATTCTACTTATAAACGTTTTAATAAAATCTAAAGACCGAAAGTATATTATGTAAAGTAGAAGGCGGTAGAATGATGAAGTCTCAAGAAGCAAAAGCATATTCCTCACCGAAAGTCCAACTCAAATTATAATATTACTTTTGCTCCTCGGAAACTTCCTCTACTTTACGATCATTTAATATTGGAAGCTTCATGGACCTAATAAATAAATAAATATAAAAATTATGATTTTTTTTTTCTAGAACACCTATCAAACACTTAGTAAATCCTATTCCTAAAATATAATGTTATTTATTATAAGTATTGAATCATCAACGTTTTAATTGTAACAATTCATTTCTGGTATGCATTTAATTATATATTATTCGTTTTATAAAGCTACTCGATGAGTTGGAAGCCCTAAACTCGTCGAGTAGAAATCCAATTTAACGCGAGATCTTAAGCCACCTACTCGACGAGTTAAGGGTCTTGACTCGACGAGTAGGGCTGCCAGGATGAAACCCTAATTTCGGGGTTTTGCACCGTATTTATGCCTCTTAATCCCCTCCCCTCAGCTTCATTTACAACCTCCAAGTCCCAAAACCCTAATCTACGAAAACCTAGTGCTTTGCTTGAGATTGTGAGCCTTTTGAGTGATACTTGGGTGTTTTTAAGCTTGTGGAAGAAGAGAAAGCAAGAGGGCTCAAGAGGGAAAGAGTAGATCCAGGAACTACTCATCATTTGCTACATTTTCGGGTAAGAAAGACCCAACCTTGCTCAATGGTTTCTTTGATCTATTCTTTTCATCTTTATGATGGTTTTTGTCCAAGTAAGCTAACATGTGAAGAATGGATGACCCAAGTGGGTATTCTTCCAGATCTAGGATCTTGAAGGACTATTATGGCATAAAGGTGCAAACTTTATGCCATAGGAGTCCCCATGCAAGCCATAGAGTGTCATTTTGGCCTTTTAGCCAAAGAGGCCATGCATGAAGGAAAAAATGGGAGCTTTGTTGTCCACGTAGTGTTAGGGGCTTAGATCTGTGTTTGTAAGTTCTAGTTTGGTGTATGGATTGCTTAAGAACCAAGTTTTAGGTCCCAAGGAGTTAGGGTTTGAGCTAAACCCATTAAGGAGGGGTAATAACGGGTAAAGTTGGAAATTTTACCCTTAAAAGGGCATTTCGAGGTTTATGTGAAGTATGAAGCTTGGATCTGAGGTGTAGGGGCTTAATCCATATAGATAACCCAAACAGACAAGGGAACTCGACGAGTCCAGAAGGGGACTCGACGAGTTGAGTCAATTTATCCCGATTTCGTACCAGGTATAACTCGACGAGTATGTGAAAGGACTCGGTGAGTTGACTCGGTTTATCATGAGTCTGAATAACATAGAAACTCGAGGAGTTAGGAGGTGACTCGATGAGTTGGGTCAAACTAGAAGTTGACCTTGACTTTGACTTTGACCTGAGCGTTGACTTTGACCACGGGTAAAATGATCATTTTACCCTTAGAAGGATTTTTAGTTTTGACTTAGTGTTTATTGTGAAATTATAGTCGGGGAGTAGCCAATATAGATTCCTCACACGAGAGTTCAACACCTTGTTTGAGAGGTGAGTTTTCCTCCAATAGAACAGGTCGAAGGCACCAAGGCTGGCCCGCATATGTATGATTAATAGTCGAGTGTGGGCGGGGCCCGTATCTCATAATAGCCGAGTGTGGGCGGGACCCGTATCTCATAGTATCCGAGTGTGGGCGGGGCCCGTATCTCATAGTTTTATTTGATTATGGATATATATATATATATATATATATATATATATATATAAATGACTGATTGATAGATTTAGTTATACTTGTATTCTGTGTGATATTTGTATGTATGTTTAGTAGCTAAGTGTGGGCGGGGCCCGTATCTCATAGTAGCTGATTGTGGGTAGTGCTCATATATCATAGCCAGCGGAATGTAGGCGGGGCCCGTATCTCCAAGATAGCAGGGCGTGGGCGGGGACCGTATCTCCTTGAGTGTGGGCGGGACTCATATCTCATAGTTGCATGTATATGTGTATGGTATGTGGTAGTTTGGGGAGACTCACTAAACTTCGTGCTTACAGTTTTCAGTTTTGGTTTTAGGTACTTCTGGTAGCAAGGGGAAGAGCTCGGGATGATTACAGTGCACACACCATTTGTTCATCCTGGGATGTTTATACTCTGATATATTTGATAAATGTTATGATATTTTTGAGATACATGACTTATGATTTATGTATGATTAATGATATTTATGGTTTTATTAATGACTTAAAAATGAAAATTTTAGATTGTATTTTTGGGATGTTACAAGTTGGTATCAGAGCCTTGGTTTGAGGGATTCGGACACACTTTCGAGTGTGTCTGAACTCAAACTGAGGACTTGGTATGAAAATTTTCAAAAGAAAATTATTTTTATAAAAAGAACTTTGAAAAGAGAAAAGAATTTTATAAAAGAGAAAAGGGTGTGGTGCATGTAATCAGCCGAGCTAAAGTAAGTACTCACAAATTACCCATATAAGTTTATGTTATGATATGTATATGAGAACTGCATGCTAGCTTAGTACTAAGGATCTAGGAAGGAAGCCTTATGTGTCTGTTATATGTGAATCAACTTTATGAACTGCATGCTAGTACATATTAGTCAGTATGATGGCCTGAATAGTATATGCTTGATTATGTTTACATCATAAATCTAGTTTCCTCCACTCAAATATCTGGTTTGTAAATAATTATTGGTTTCGTGTTTTACCCAAAGTATCGAGTATTTAAATTTTGGGAAATCGTTGTCGTAGACTAATTGTCTTTCATATTTTGGTTTAAATGGTCCCCGTGACTATTTTTTGCATTTATAGTTGTAGTTGTAATTTACCAGTCACTTTGGTACTTTAACCCACATTTGAAGGTAATACTATTGTGTCGAGTGCCAAGTCAGCGAGTGAGTCCGCATTGAGTCATAGACAAGCCAACTCGTCTTCCACTTAAACTGATTTAATACACGCATTAAATTCTACCAACCCACCTCCCTTAGAGGACAATGAAATGTCGATAGTTGTAACACCATGGTTTCTAGGTATTTACCCTTTTAACCTTGTTATAACGATTTTTGGCAATTTGGTCCAGACGGTAGGCGTTTAGCATTAAACGCCAGGCATTCTATGTTGGATGCTAGACGTTTGCACGCAGAGGCCAAACCTATAACATCCTAAAACTTAAGACCAGATTCTTAGATTAATAAATAAAATAAATAAAAGATGATTTATAAAGTTAAATTATTGAGGAATAAACATATCATTAGTTTATATGAAGTCTAGAAAGTTAGAAGTGGAAATAATAACATTTTTAAAAGTTAAAGGGGAAAAAGTGCCAAATTTACAAAGTTAGTTGACCAAACGGTTGACTCAATTAGTGGAAAGGACTACCAAAGTTAAATAATTTTTGGAAGAGGACTTGTTATGTCAATATTTAAGTCAAATGTTAAAATAAATGGAGTAATGGTAAAAATAGACAAAATGCATGAATTAGAGGGGCCAAATGTGAAAATGTGGGACATAAGATGCACACACTCTACCCTTATGGATGAAGAACGAATTTAAGCTCCAAAACCCTCTCCAATGGCGATTTTTCACCTTATTGGATCCTAGGGTTTGCTACAAGTAAAGTTTTGAGCATTCATGCAAAGGAAAGAAGAATCAAAAGTTTGCTAGGTATAACCTCTTTTCTTCTATCTCTAAATTTCGAATTCAAGGTTTGGGTAAAACCACCAATGTCGAAATTAGTATGATTCATTAATTAGGGTTTGGTTTTCAAACCTCCCTCGAGTTGTTTTGATGATCCCAACCTCAATCCAATCATCCCATTGATTGATTTGAGGATTTGGGTGAAAACCCTTATGAACCCTAGAAAACCCAAATTGATAATATGTCAATTAATAATGAAATGGGATTAGATTCTATGACCTAGATGATATTTAATAGCAAAAAAAAAAACAATTGGAATGCTCAAATTCATCCATGATGGTAAAATCAAGCACAAACATGAATTTTAGGTGACTTAGGGAAAAATATGAGGACATCAATGGATTTTATGCAATTTGGTATAATTGTTAAGCAAATTAAGTTCATCACCATAAATGGATGTTATTGGAATGATTTGAATTCAAAACATGAGGTGTTGCTTGATTCCCAGATAGATATATGGAATAATTGGCCATAAGGGTATTTTGGGAAATCTAGGGATAACTATAAGATGATTGACATATTGCAAGTGAATGACATTTATGAACATGAATTGACACTTTAGAGATGGAATTGGAACATAAAATAAAGGATATCTTGAGCTATAAGTGGTTCTAGTGATAGTTTTAGCCTAAAGGGCAATTTAGGAACATGGAATGGAATTGAGGATTCCATGATTAGATTATGCATTTTCATTGAGATTAATGGTGGTTTTATATGCTTGACAACTTTCATATGAGTGTTCAATAAATTAGGAACAATCCTTATGAGTTTTTAATGCTCAATTAAACAATTGGCAACTTAACCCTTCTTATGGAATATGAGAACCAATAAGTTTTTAAAAGGAGTTCAATGAGCACTTATGGATTAAGTGGAGTGCTTTTGAACAATTCCATCAACCAATAACACTAATATACAATATGGTTTTTTCATGGATGGAGTTCACTTGTATATACAAGTGATTAAAGTATTGTTATTAAATAATATAAACATATGTGTATATCATATATAAGTCTAACAATCATCAATTTAAACATTCTCCAACAACGAAACAAAACCCTAATTCATTCCCAAATTAAAGAATCGAGAATACATGATTACCTTTGCTTGAAGTTAAGAAATGATTAAGACTTGATACAAGGGATTAGAAGCTCTGAAGATTTGGTTGAAGTTTATCGGATGATCAAGACTTACTACAAGGGGATAGAAACTCTCAAATTTGGAGCATTTACCTAAAATCACATATTAAACCCGCTTTTCACCTCTAAAATGAAAAGTGTATAGAAAAAGCAAGAGTATATCATTGTTAGCAACTTGATATCAATTATCATTTTAAGTCGAAAAAGGCCTACAGAGGTTGCACAAAGCAGCCCCTTGTGGCTGTTTTGACAACACATACTGAGCCTAAATGAAATAATGACTCTATTTTTTGCTCTGGTTGTGACTGGTGTTCCCTCGCAGAGATGCTCGGGTCATGCAAGAGGCTAGAAAACAATAATTTCCAATTGTTTCATCAACCTTTACCCAAGCCTAATGGTCCTACAAGCAAGCATCAATCCAAGAGATAATAATAGCATATGAAGGGCCAAATGTCTAGAAGTGAAATACATACATGGAAAGAGTCTTCATCAAAACACTCATATTTAGTTCATGTATGACAAGTACACCATTAGCATGGTGCACTTACTAGAGGATTAACATATCTTTATGATATATATATATATATATATATATATATATATATATATATATATATATATATATATATATATATATATATATATGGTCCAGTTCCTATGTGGACTCATTTTAAAGTGAGAACTACTGACAACACCTTAAAAAAATTGAAAACAAATCTAAAAAAAATACAAATCATAATATCGAGCATAGATCTATGTCCGGAAGAAAAAAAAAATTAGAAAAAAGAAATTGCATCATTAAAATTGATATATGATTCAAATTTAATTATTTATTTTGCATAATTATGATCAATGATTCAATTTTAATGATTTAATTTTTTTTTTCCAATTTTTTTCTCCCGGACATAGATCTATACTCGATTTTATGGTTTGTATTTTTTTTAGATTTTTTTTTTCAATTTTTAAGGTGTCCTCACAAGTACTCACTTTAAAATGAGTTATCACCCGATCCTTATATATATATATATATATATATATATATATATATATATATATATATATATATATATATATATATATATATAGGGAGTTGTTTAAATGAAAATCACAAAAAATTAAGAACCCTAAGAACCTCCATTTCATAAGTAAATATGTATTATGAATGTTACCAAATATGTTAAAATCCTTTTTTTTTTTGTCTTTTTGGTAAGAAAATGGCAAATTCAAATTTTTTTAGTCTAATATTTTCCATTGATATGCTCATTTATATTTTAACACATTGTTTTTTTTTTATAAAATACAATTTTATACAATCAATTTACAGTTTAATACATAAAATTTATAACTTAATATAATATATTTTACAGTACTTCATAAACTCAAAGAAGTCAAACCCAAACTCTACCACCACCACCGCCACACGCCGCCACCAACCATCTGTTCGCAGGCATCCTTCTTTGCAAATCATATATATATATATATATATATATATATATATATATATATATATATATATATATATATATATATATATAGGGTAAAGTGAATATACCTAACAACCTTATATAAGCTTAGGTACCTAACATCATCAAACTACGTCATTTTGCATTAAATTTTCATTGCAATCATCCAAGGTTCTTAAACTTTATCCCTAAACTTGATTTACTTAAAAAAATTTGGAAATTCATCATTATATTTCTCCTACATCCTTTCATTTGTAGCGGTAGGATATGAAGCTCATAGGTGGTATTCAATAGAAAGACGTGATGTAAAAGAAAGATATTGTTGAAAGTCCAAAGATTTTGGAAGTAATCAAGTTATGGGGTTGACGTTTAAGAACCTTAGGCAATTACAATGTAAATATGATACAAATCGATGTAGTATTATGAAGTTAGGTACCTAAGCTTATATAAGGTTGTTAGGTATATTCACTTTACCTATATATATATATATATATATATATATATATATATATATATATATATAGGTTCAGGTTCATTTAAGAACATTCTAATTTTGTGAGACCGTGAGATCAAATCTAAAAATAATTTTAAAATGCAAAATAAATGGAAACATCCAAAAATTCTTTTTTTAAATATTATTTTCGGAACTTGAATTAACTAAAAAAAATAAAAAAAAATCCGTTTTTTTTGAAAAATAAGTGAAATATTCTAATACATATTATAAAAAATAGTTTTAAAATGCAGAATAAATGGAAAAAATCTAAATTTTTTTTTTTAAATATTATTTTCGGAACTTGATCTAACTAAAAAAAAAAATCCATTTTTTTTGAAAAATACGTGAAATATTCTAATAGAATATTACACTGACATATTCTAAAAAATAATTTTAAAATGCAAAATAAATGGAAAAATCCAAATATTCTTTTTTTAAATATTATTTTCGGAACTTGAATTAACTAAAAAAAATTAAAATAAAAATAAAAAAAATAAAAAATGCGTCTCACGGTCTCACAAAATTAGGCCGTCTCACATGAACCCAACCCTATATATATATATATATATATATATATATATATATATATATATATATATATATATATATATATATATATATATATATATAAATTCATGCAATGAGAGGTTAAATACTACATTCATAGTTTAATAAAACTATTAATTCACTCATTTAGAATTTAATACAAAATAATTATAAAAACTAATGTATTCTTATATACTTATACAACACAAAAAATAAATATATTTACAAAAGCATTATTTCAAAAATTCATATATAAATAATTTATATTTTAACCGTTAATGCACAACTTAATATAACCAAAAATTGTTTAATACATGCACTTCACAACTTTATATAATAAATTAACAATCTGATTCACTGAAATGTCTTACTATTAACTTAAAACTTATATTTATATTTTCAGATCTGGAGGCTAGTGCTTCTTTCAAAGTTTAATTTATATAACATTTACAATTTAAATTTTATATAATTTATTTAAAATTAGAAAAAAAACATATATGTATATAATGATTCTTTATTCTCATATTTCAAAAGCAAACACAAAATTTATAAAACAATTCACAGCTTAATATAGTCAATTCACACTTAATACAGTTAATTCACAATTTAATACGATCAATTCACAATTTAATACAATTAATTCACAACTTAATGCACTCAATTCACAGCTTAATACAGTCAATTCACAACTTAATACAGTCAATTCACAATTACTATACAAAATTCAAAGCTTAGTATAATAAATATACATTCAAGACTTTAATTCACAATTTAACAAAGCATTTTAGGAGTCTCATTCACAATTATAAACCTACTTGATTTTGTTGAAGCATTTCATAAACACCTTGTGTGAAACATACAAATTAACAATTTAATAGAGCATTTAAGAACTCTCATTCACAGTTTATTACAAGAGTTCATGACTAAATAATATTAATTAATTCATTTTCAATCAAAACTTACTTTAACATAACTAAATAATAGTTGAAACATTAAAACAACACAATTCACAACTTAAAAAAAATCACGTTATTTGAAAAAACTCTAACATTCTAAATTCAATTTACATCAGAATAATCATAAACATAAAGTATGAATAACAGTTTGATGCAAGTATTATAAAAATAAGTAAACACGCATGGATTCATAACTTTATATTTTGTAGAAATATTATAACAAATAAAAAAGCAAACTTGAAATCACAACTTAATAACATTTAAAACTTAAAACTAAGATTAACAAAAACAAACAACACATTAAAAATTTAAAGGTTAGATTTACACCTTAACAAAAAAAAAAAATTATTTTTTATCACATGGATCAAAATCAAAGCAAAACTTTTAAAATAAAAATGGCTTATACTATAATAATAATATATTCATGAAAAATCAAACTCAAAAGGACCAAATTGCAAATTTGATCCATGTGGTTATCAAAAAAATGTGGATAAAATCCAAAATCTTTTCAACTTACACCATTGGTTCAAAATTGAATTCTCTTTGTGGTTTTGGTCCTTAGAAAAGTTGAAATGATATTTTTTCCCTTTTACTTTTGTTTTTGAATTTCTTTACTATTGTTTTAACATTAAAAAAAGAACAAAAAAAGAAATTGGCCCACCCACACCTGTAAATAATATTCTACCCACCGATAACCCCTGCCCCTTCTTTTTTACATTCTTCATCTATTTGACTCTCTCTCCCCCTTCTCCTTCCCACCACCGCTATTGTTGTCTTCATCCCTTCGCTTTCTTTATGTTAAGCACTTTAACCTACAAAACTTACCTATGTTCATCATGTTCTTCACAACCACTGATCAAATATCAAAACACAAAAAAAAAAAAAAACATTTCACATGTTGATACACCTACCTGCAACTCAAAAAACAATTTCAACTCAAAAAATCCCACCTTCCCTGTATTTCTCTCTCTCTCTCTCTCTCTCTCTCTTATATTTGCAAAATCCCTTTTACAACACATTTAATATGATTGATGACTAAACCAAAATATCATGGAGTGGTGGGAGGTTAATCTAAACCATCCATGCTAGAAACCAACATGTAACATTTTTTGGAGCTAGCCATCCTCTCCGGAAAATGGTAGAAATTGATCTCTGAGACATGAAGCATAAAAAACTATGAGATGTATCAAAACAATAGGGAAGAAGTAAAAAACCGATTCCCATCCCCCAACCTGTTCATGTCTCTACCTCCTCCATTCCCTCATCCACTCTCCTGCTGTTGGTTACCCAAACACCAACATCCAACTGAAGAGAATTGGTTCATCAGGAATCCCTAAATTGAAGATGCGACACCAAACCTAATCAGGTAAAAATGAGATTTATTCGACGAAGATCATAGTTGAACCAAGCCCAACTTCTGATGAACATAATCAAGAAACCCCAAATAGCAAAATTAGGTTTTTGTCAATAGCTTCTCAACAATTGGAACTGATCAAGATGCAGCTCCTAAAGTACAAACAATCTTCATTTTCGGCCTTTAGATACCTACTAGTTGCGTGCTCTCGTCAGTCGTCATTTGATCCATATTCTTTTCGATCAATTGCCTTTGTTATATGCTCCTTGGAAAAACTGTTGGCACTTCCCTTATTTGCAGCTTGTACATCCATTGGGGACAATGAAATAAGTCGGTGTTGGAATCTCAACTTTTCTTATTGGTTCTGATTTCAGTATGTTTTGGTTTGTGATTAGGTGAAGAAGTTGTGAAGAGAACGACATGGTATCATGTTCCAAATTGGGGATTTAGGGCAGAAACAACGGGATAGATAGGGAAGATGGATGTAGAGAGAGAGAAAGAGAGAGAGAGAGAAGGGTAAATATGGCGAGGGTGGGCCATTTTCTTTTTTCTTTTTCATTTTCTTAAATTTTAAAAAAGAGTAAAGAAATTCAAAAATAAAATTAAAAGGGTAAAAAAATCATTTGAACTTTTCTAGGGACAAAAACCACAAAAAGAATTCGATTTTGAACCAATGGTGCAAGTTGACAATTTTTTGGATTCTATCCACATTTTTTCGATAACCACAAGTACTAATTTTGCAATTTAGTCAACTCAAAAGTATAATTAATAGTTTAAATTTTAAGATTTAAAATAGTAAAATTGAAACAAACAAATAATAAAATAAAAAATTATATATAAAGCAAAAGTAACGAAATAAAATGTGAAGCACGTATTATCTATCAAAAGTAGGTAAAGAGAAATAGTTAATTTCGCATGCCATGTCTTGATTAATTAATAATGCTTTTAATGGACTAGTGTAGTTGTAATAATAGAAATCAAACACATATGAATGTAAGTTGCTTAGTATCTACCCATAACATAATACCATTGATAAAGTTAAAAGAAAATATTAAAATATTACAAACTATCTTCTTTTTTTAAAAATAAAAGCTATAGTTTGGTCACTTACTATCACCAGTAAACCACCATCAAATGACTCCCTCTCCGGCAACATATATGAAGTTGCTTCTTCTCCGGGTACCTATGAGTGGCGAGCGGTGGGGATGGTCGTCGGAAATGAACAAGGTGGTTAAAGATGAGACGAAGTAGATCTGAAAAGAGACGATAGTGATGGATGATCGCGGCTCGTTAGAGCTCCTAGATCAGATATTTCCGCTCATCGGAGCTCGTAGATCTGGCATCGCGATTCACCAGAGCTCGTAGATCTGGACTTACCACTCACCGATGCTTGTAGATTTGTCCACAACTCTCGTTGGAGCTCGTGATCTGGCCTAACATGTCGATGATTTTGCAGTCATGGTCGTTGGTGGATGTTAACATAAAAAATCAACAGATCTCGAGATGTAAGAGGATAACGATAGTGGTAAATCTAGTGCATGTGGAGTAACAATAACATATCTGATGGCGACACCGGTGGTGCCGACTTAGATTCTGGCGAGCCGGTGGTGGGGCTGACATCAGAGGCGGCAACGATGACAAAAGGCTATCGGTGGTAGAAGGAGGAAGGAAAGGGAGAGAATTATATTTTTGAGAATTATGAAAGAATGATTCAAATGTAGATATGGATTTCAAGATCTGATTATTGTTTCGGAAAATAGGATAAGATTTTTTGTTAATTACAATCATGCCATTATGTTTTTAGTGACGAAAATGACATTTTTAAAATTTATAAATATGTATTTGAAAAATAATAAATATATCCTTAATTATAAATCAAAATGGGTTTTTAATATTTTTTTTTTCTCGTTTGAACCTTTATTTATATATATATATATATATATATATATATATATATATATATATATATATATATAGGGATAGGGAATATACATTACAACCCCACCTAAGCTTAGGTACTAAACCTCTAAAATATGTCGTTTTAACATGCTAAATATATCCGGTTTGGTTTCACTTGGTAAATATATCATTCTCCACAACATTTATTTCTTTCATTATCGTTTTATCATCTCCGTTTTCTTTCCTCAATTATCGTTTATTACTTCATCTAAGTGAACATTACTAAACCCTAAACCTATATCTAAACACTAAACACTAAACCCTAAACCCTAAATCCTAAACCCTAACCCTAAACCCTAAACCTTAACCCTAAACCCTAAACATAAACCTAAATGCTAAACCCTAAACCCTAAACTCTAAACCCTAAACCCTATTGTATCGATCTTGAATTTACATTGTGAAGTATTAATCGTGAATCCATTAACCGTAATCTTTATATAGTAAAACAATGTATTTTCAAGAGGTTTAGTACCTAAACCCTATATATATATATATATATATATATATATATATATATATATATATATATATATATATATATATATATATATATATATATATATATATATAAGGGTGGAAAGACATTTTGGTAGAAGATATCCGAGGGAGGGATGGTTGGTTGTATATATTGGGCTTCATTGAAGATTGATTTAGGTTCTTAAGGTATGTCCTTTGTTTGATCCAACGATTTGGCACATAGTGCAAATGTCGAAGCTCAAGGTAACATTTATGCTATTGTGTTGGGAATGCGTTTATTCCATTATGTGTGTTTTTTCTTTTTGGGCGGGGGCTGTAGACAGTGGCGGAACTAAGAATTTTGATATGGGGTACAAACATTGTTAATATATATTATATATAGTTATCAGATATCGAGCATTAAACAACATGTTATAATCTCTTTAGTTGGGGTACAATTACCTGAAACATGTTTACAAAAAATATTATATATATATATATATATATATATATATATATATATATATATAACAATTTTTAGGGGTACTGTAGTACCCCTAACGCCCCATTTAGCTCCGCCACTGATTGTAGATATGCAATGTTACCATTTCATGACCCTTATAATCTTTGGAGACAATCGACCTCCACTACATGTTTGATGTTGTGCTATGGGCACTGATTGTGTGGCACTTGTCGGACTTTTGGAATTACAAATGTTTTGTTGAACTTCCACCTTCCCTATTCAACACTGAATGTGTTGAATAACACAATGATGGACATCAGATTGAAGGGAGTGGTGCCACTGAAACCGCACTCCCTTCACCACCACATAAGCGCTACGTCATTTTTTACCACACTAGTGTGGTTTCTTGCCACACCAACGGAGTGATGTCATACTTTTATTCTCTTTTTTTAGCTATTTTAATTTAATAAAACTTTTTTTTAACAAAAAAACATAATTTTAAAAAGATAATATTTCATTAACTAAAAATACAAATGCCATACACTACTTAACTTAAAAAAAAACCTATAAATTTAGAAAGGCATATTAAAAACATAAATCCTACAACTTAATTAAAAAAAAAACACACCAAACGATTAAAAACTTAAAAAAAAACTAGAAATTAGCCACGATATACGTAACTTGTTTTCACTTCCTCCTTCATCGCCAAAATAACTTGAAGCTCGTCCTCGGTCATATTCGATGTATCCATCGCTAGTAATCGCATGTCACTCTCCCTTTGTTTCCGAAACTCTCTTTCAGAAGCAATTTATAAAATCTTGTCCATTCTATCTTTTATACCATTCATGTCGGCCCCTATTTCTTTCAACTCATCTGAATTCGACGCTTTGCCTTTGCTTTTTGCTTTGTCTCTTCCCATTGGTCGGGAAGGTGGTGAAATTAGAACAGGTTCATCTTCGTTCAGATCAAATTGAACACAAGCACCTGATGTAATGTGGTCGGACTCAAATGTTCTGCTGTGTTTTGAACCACTTTCAATATGCTCATCTGATGTTTTACTACTTTCCATTTATTGGTATCTTTCACAAAATTCCAAACTTCAAGAAACTTGAAAGCCTTCAGATTTTCTTTTTGATACACTTTCAACGCTTTCTTCAAAATCACTTCATCGCTTTCTCCAATTTTTCATTGACGTTTCATGTTGTTATACAAATCATTAAAGAATATGATTTCCTTGTTCATCTTCCCTCATTTGGAGTACACTTGATGTTTTGAACGGTATTCTCTAAGGTTTATTCCTTTATGGAATCTATGTAAAACGCGAATCCAAAAGCGATCATGCTTTTGGTCTTTTCCAACCTTCACATCTTCTGAAATATCGATCCAAGATTGTGCTAACACTAACACTTCTAGGTGTTCCCAACATTTAGCTTCCGCCTTCTCTTTTCTTTTAGTTGCTGCTCGAGTGAGTTGAGTTTCTGTAACGAATTCCGGTTCGGAATCAGAAACGACCGTTTCTGGTTGTGTTTGTGTTTGTTGAACAAACTCGGGTTGAGATAAAAAATCAAATGGATTAAAATCTATGTCGGGTTGTGGTAGTGTTTGTGGTAGTGGTGGTGTTTGTGATAGTGGTTGTGCTGGTCGTGGAAAATATGGAAGCATATTGCCGTAGTGGTAATACGGAAGTGAAAAAAATCGGTTGATCAAATGAAGGTATTAGGGTTATGGTGTTTCTAAATGGTGTTTTTTCTTTGCTGGTGCGTTTGGAAGATGACATTTTCAAAAAAAATGGAGGAAAAGAGAGTAAAAGTGTAAGGATTTTGGTTGAATGTGGAGTAAAAAATTGTAAAGTTAAAATAAATAAATTCGGACGCAAGGACCGTTCAACAGTCAAAAGTTGGAGCAACCAATCACAATCGCAGTCATTTCTAGCCACACTGCGGTTTTGGCTGCAGGAAACCGCACCCTGGGGGCGGTGTTTGTGGTCCAGGTGGCACCAATGCGGTTCCAAACTGCACTTCACACCCAACAGCCTTAGGCCATCTACAATAGGAGTTTAATGAGAGTTTAATATCAAAGAGCTTCTAGCCCAACGATATTTGGTGTTGCCCTCCCTTCTTGAGGTTGAGGGTTCAAGTCCTGCCCTGGACATAAGTGAATTTAAGGTGTAGTTTACGAGTAAATTAGATTTGCCGTTTCAAAAAAAAAATTATAGTTTAATAGAATAAATTTGAATATAATATAGAGGAGAGAGAATGTGGAGTTGAAACAGCATTCAAAGGTTGAATAGAATGTGTAGTGAAAAGTTTTGGATTTTTTTAAGAATTTAATTGAATATATATAGTTTCTACCCTAGTTGCCACTCTATTCAACTTAAATTAAGTCATCCCTTGTCAAAGTTGTAGATTGCCGGTTGTTCATTTATAAATGATCTTGTAACCTCCGTTTAATTATTGATCGACGTATGTATATGTCTTACTCTGTCAGATTGTAGAACCATGTAAATGTCTGTTTATTGTTTGTTGCGTTTGCAAATATTTGATATCTCTTTGGGTTTGCTTTTTCGCATTAATGTTGGATATATTTGGTTTCTTTGGATAAATAAGTCTTTTACCCATTCGTTCATTGGTAAGAAACAAACTTTAACTACATACATACAAAAAAAGTCTTTTACCCATCGTCATTCCACAATCATCATTTTCTCCAGAATCATAAATCCAAGGTTTTTATGTAAACCGGAAGCGGAAGCAATAAAAGGAGGCCTCATGTGCTAAACCAAATCTTGAAAAAAGACCCCTCTTTCATTCTTACATACAATTTTTACATCATCATGTTGTCTTAGTCTGTTGTGTGGGACTCCTCTACCTGGCTGGTCATCACAAAGCTTGGAAACCTCAAGGTTATGTCCCTGAATTTTAATAATAATAATAATAATTATGAAATGAAGACCAAAGATCAAAGTTGTATGTATGTATGTATGTATGGCTTACATTAAATGAGGAAGAGTCATGTTCTTCAACAATGAAGGGTTCTTGTCTACATATTCTTTCCATTCCTCTTGGTCAATCCGACCATCGCCTTTGGTATCTGCTTCTGTAAATGTCTGAATAACAAACAAACATACAAACATACAGCCATCACAATTCACAACCCAAGTGTCTTGTTGACTGGTGACTGTCGACTGTTGAGTTGAGGTTTCCAAACAACCAATTATTTATTACCTTATCTACCATTGATTCGATTATATCATCTGATAGATCAAGATCAGATTCATTAAGAAGGGCCGAAACCATCTCTTTCAACTGCTTTCCATAAAAAAAAAAAAAAAAAAAAAAAAAAAAAAAACATTTTCAAGCGGTAAAACTATAAACACACAGCAAACAGAGATACCGAGTTAATTAAAGTTACCTCCTCGCGTTCAATGAAGCCAGTGCGTCTTAGATCATATAATCTGAATGCATCTGCAAAAAAAGATTGATATCACTTTCTAATCATTCTTATCCGAGCTACCGTGTCTTCCAAGAAAGCAGATTAAAAACGCAAAATTAATTCTCACACAAAATTTTGTCTGCTTGAGGAGCTTTTGGATGAAATACACCCAACGAACGGACAAACTCGCTGAAGTCAATATGCCCACTCCTATTCACGTCAAAAAGATCAAATATCTACAAAACCAACAAAATTTATATTCATCATTTGATGTTGTTGGTTTTTTTTTTTCGTTGGAAATAGTAGTTAATTAGTACTTGCCCGATCTGCAAACAGGTTTTGTTTATCATAATCCCTGAATAATGCTAGGTGGAATTCATCCTGTCCAAATATAAACAAAATTATTTGCATCGAGAATATTATCTTTAGCTTCCAAGTCCAACAACACATATATTGTACCTTCCCTATAAGCCCATCGTCATCAACAGAACTGCTTAGTTTCGAGAATAGCTCGTATAGAGCCTCCACCTCATTCTCAGTAACTGCAACACACTTGAACTCGTTCTGAGTTATTACAACGCAATTCTACCAATGCCCATCAATACAGCAACTAAAGAATTGCTAAAAAGATGATCAGAAAATGAAAAATTAAAATATTTTGCAAAACTTACATGGGGTTTCGGCAGCAAGTGCAACAGGATCAAAAGAAGGTAACTTTCTGTAGCTCTTTGGAGGAGTTGAACAAAAACAACCCATGATATTGATAACAACAACGATATTCTCAACTTCTTCTATATTATATCACCAAATACTTTTCTCATTACAAAATTCAAAAAGAAATCTCAAACAACCCTACAAACCGACCAACAGCTTTTGATAATATTTACTACCACACATCCGATCTGATGAGCTATATTCCTGTAAATAACTAGAAAAAACAAAGACCCTCATTGAAACTGGTAATGAATGAACGACACCAATTACAAAAAAGGAAACATCATCTTTTAATTAACAAAAGGCCACACAATTATATCAACACTGATTCAGTGGAGCTGGTAACAGATGACCTAATTTCAGAGTATAAAAATCATTCATTCAAATGATAATCATACATTAACCATTTCACCATTAAAAAGCGACTCCAATAATGAAATATCAAATATTCATCTACGCATGACCATAAAGATTAGCATTATTAAATCGAATACACTTAAAATCCGACAAAAAGAAACACAAAATCAATCAAAATAATAGATTAATGTTTAAAAAAAAAGTAGGCTAAAAAAGGTATTTTATCAGATAATCCTAGCATCGATCAATTTAAGATTAATCCCCTGCGTGTGTTTCTCAATAAACATCATCATAAGAGAAACTTACATTTATTCGTTTCGATTGGAAAGCGTCGTAAACTATCGACGACGACATTAATTTGGCTGAAAAATTTACCGTTTTCCTGTGCGAAGATCGAAGATTGGAGGGTTTTGCTTGGTCTTTCTGAAAAATGATGTTACCGTTAAGTCAACGGAAGACCCTTTTTCAGTGGGTTTCCACCGCAAACAAACAAACAAATGATTAAATTACATGAATAATTCCTTTAAAAGGGAAATATGTTTTTTTTTTGTTTTTTTTTTTTAAATCGGGCAAATAACTTATTAGGATAATTAATTGTTATCTTTAGACTCGTTTGATTATTTTTTATTATTCATTATTTATTATTATTATTATTTTTTTTGTATCTTATTTAACATTTAATTTGTTTTATATGTTCACAGAAACCATTGAAACCGACTATTGAAGGTTTCCAACAATTTCTTATCTCCGACGACTTTCTGGTCGTCTTTTCCGGCAAAAATGAGTTTTTCCGGCGGACTTTTCTCGACTGCCATCCAAGCGGCACTCGCCATCGGTGTTGCTGCTTAGCTTTCTCCACCCTCCCCTCTCTTCCTCCTGTTGATTTGCTGCCAGAAAAAGGAAGAAGGGACACAGGCAGCAAGCCTCCTGCCACATCCTCCTGCCATCATCGAAACCCACCAGCCACCTCTGTTTTGCCACCGTTAAACCACCATCACCACCTCTTGCTGCTTGCTGTTGCTGTAAGTCATCCGGTCGAGACCCAATGATCAGTCGGGAAACTCATTTCTGCCGGAGTCTCGTCGGAGAAGATGACCAGATAGTCATCAGAGATAAGAAATTGCCGGAAACCTTAAATAGCCGGTTTCAATGGTTTCTGTAAACACCTACAAGTTTAATGATATATCGGATACAAAAAAGGAAAGTGACTAAATGAATGCGGAGACAATAGTTAATTACCCACATAAGTCATTTCCCTTTTTTAATTCCTAACACTATGTTTTTTCCCAATCAGATAGTCGTTACATCCTTTATTTTTTTTATTTTTGATTTATTTTATTTTATCTTATTTTAATTTACCATTTAATTTGTTATTGCTGTTCAAAATATACCATTATGATCGGGGATTACCGGTTTCCGGTGACTTTGACATCTCCGGTCATCTTCTCTGGCGGAAAACATGAGCTTTCCGGTTAAGAACACACATACCAAATAATATGTTGTTTTTTGTTCTTTCAAGTTTCAAATTTTGATTTTTATATGTGTTTTAACTCCATATCGATGTTTAGATCTAATGCATGATAACCAACAAAAATCTCTAAGAAATCAAAACCCAAAAAAAAGGCTCCAAGTATACATCTAAAAAATCGAGTTTCAAGAACACATACAAAGGTAGAAGGTGTTGAATTCTTTTTATGTTCTTGAGCTTGGAGTTCAATAAACGAAAACCCTTAAACCCATATAAAGATCGAACAACTTCTTCTTGTTCTTGAAAACCCAGAAACGAAACCCTTAAAATCAAAAGGTTTTTGTTCTTTTTGTGTTTTTGAATCTTGATTTCATGAGTTCCAAAAACGAAAACATATGTAATCGATTTTCCCACACAACACACTTTTGAAATTATCTTCTGGGAAAGAGCTTCAATAAAAGGTGAAATCGAAATTAAGATGTTCTTTTCTTCTGAAATTGTTTCTAATGAACGAACCCTATATTTTAGGGGTTTTCATTTTCGTGTTTTGGGTGTGGATCTAGATTCTTGTGAGTCCTTCAACCCTTAATTTAAAATTTATTTCAATGAATACACCCAAAAAAAGCCGGTTTCAAATTTGCATTTATGTGTGTGTTTTCATTGTTTGAGCCTAACAATTAGAATGTGTTCATATTGGTCAGGAAATTCATAGTGTTCATCAGAAAATTTATGTTTGGTCGGAGACTTGTTGGAGAAGATGACCGAAGATGCCAAAGTCACTGGAAACCCATGATCCTTGTCATAATGGTATATTTTGAACAACAATAACAAGTTAAATGGTAAATGAAGTACAAAAAAAAAGTGACTAAATGTAAACAAAGACAACACTTCCTTACCCTCTTAAGTCATTTTTCCTTAATAAAATGACTATTTTACTTTTATTTAATATATTATATTTATTATTATTATTATTATTATTATTATTATGTGTGTGTGTGTGTATATATATATATATATATATATAAGGTCTGGTTCTGGCGAAGACTCTTTTTTCGGTGAGGACGACGAGGACTAACCGTGACCAATCAAGCTCATTAAGGGTATTTAGGTCTAAAAAAATATAAATGGGCTACTAATGCTGGTCAACTACCTTGCTTTGATCATTAGGCTGGGCTCTATAACTTCCGACGACGTCATTAACTTTCAGGTCGATGACGACTTTGCCTCCGATCATCAAGCTAATTCGAAGAATAACGACGAAATCGAGATTCTTTCTATTAAAATCTTCAATATTCAATTCAAATCATACGAAATCAGGTTACATTTAGATCAAAAACTTATCTTTTACTGATAATCATGAATTTGTTGGGATTTAGTTCAAATATTGTTTTATAAACTTGAAAAATATGGCAACAGAAGACTTTAATTTTTTGAAATAACATAAATATTTTACATCAGTTGGAGGTCAGTAGACGTGACAACCAATCGTCATATTCTGTTTATGGTATATCATGGCTTCTTGGTATGTTTTCCCTGAATTGATGGATTGTGGAATTATGGTCTATAGCTAGGCAGTTATAGCGGTCTAAAATCATATATCGGTCAAGGACCGATATTTGGGATATAGGTTATCGCGGTGGGATATCGGTATTTTTATATCATGCATAATTACTATATATAAACATAAAACATATATAAAGTAATATAAAAAGTCAAAATTCAAAACTGTCAATGTTTGAAACATAATCTTACGTAAGCCATGAAATTTTCCTCCAAGTCGACATCAACCAAGGCATCCAATTATTTTATCTAGATCATCCACATAAACTCTAATATCATCATAATCATTTAAGAATGATGTACTTAACACATCAGCATGATCAAACCTATAGAAACTAACATGTTAACACTTAAGTATGTAACAATTAACATAACAATAAGATCGGTTAATACTTAAAACATGAGTCAATGACCTAAAACTAACAATTAAGTACTTAACATAATAACAGGTTCAGTTAAGTTAGTCCATAAGACTTAAGGCCATGACTTAACACTAAAAAAACTAAGTAAAATTACTTAACCGATATCCCACCTGGAAATAACGGTAAATATCGGTAAGTATCACCGATTTTTGCGGTCCGATATTTTGGACCGATATTTGACACCTGTATTTTGAAAAATACCGATAATCGATATCCCATCTGGAAATCACCTGGAAATCGCTGATATTAACTGCTTAGGTCTATAGCAGACTCAACTTTGTTTCGGTAGTAAGTAGTGCATTGAAGTGGTTATCTATCTACGCCAATTGTGGGTCTACAGGTTCTTTGTCATCATATGGGAATGCACAAGGATGTGAAATTGTATCCAGGTAAGGTGCTTTTGGATATGAAAATCTTTTGTCAAGAATAGCAAAGTTTTTCATTTGGATTTGGGTGTGGACACCTATATTGTTTGGTCATGGGATCTTAGTTCATCAAGCTCAGTATGGTAGTGGTTGGATAGGTAGAGTATGGGATGGCTCGGTAACCCAATGATTATGAGATTATCAGAATGCAGATAAATCCAAGTGAAGGATGATCATGTGGGGTTGTCAGGGATAGTTCCAAGTGCGAGCTATTTTAGAATTTGTACCCATGTTAGGGATTTGGATCGATGTATCCAGAGGGAGCTCTAGGTTTCCTTGAGTTTGGGAAGAATCCAAGATAGGCCAGGTTGTGAGTATGGGGAAAGCTACCGTTGGGCTAGCGGGGCTTTGACCGGCTAATCTGGTGGTGCGGATAAGATATTGTTTAATTGATGATTAACTGGGAAGGTCAATCATCTTGGTATCGTCCTAAGTCAACTAGAGAGCCAACTTTGGTTGTGAGAGGGTTTAGGGTTAAGCAATGCATATGGTTTATTGGTTAGTGGCGAGAATCAAAGCAAATGATATAGATTCATGGCTAGGTTCGGGTTGATGGTTGTGTTAGAACCTCTCTGCCTGACTTTAGGGTCCGAAGCACGGCCCGAACAACTCATAGAGTCTGGTAGGACAAGGTTTTTGACTTGTAGTGTTTTTGGTTAGTATGCGGTTGTGGGAGCGATGTAAGACTGCGGAGCAGCCGTAGCATTCATCAAGTTAGTGTGTGGTTGTGGAAATGATGTGAGACTGCGGAGCAACCGTAGCATTCACCAGGTTAGTGTGTGGTTAAGGATGTTGAGATTGAAGTGGAGGGTGTGCCACAAGTTGTATTCATTATGTTATGTTCCAGGGAGGGATTTTACCTTTTTGTATGCTTTGTGTTGTTGTATACTTTATATTAGCATGTCTACTTTAAACAACTATATGAAGCTATGATATTTAGTTGTTAAGCTTTAGAGTCAGACTCAATAATCAAAGTCCGGTTAGATAATCAAAGTCGGACTTAATAATCAAAGACACACATTATGTTGTGTTTCAGGGATGGATTTTACCTTTTTGTATGCTTTGTGTTATTGTATACTTTATATTAGCATGTCTACTTTAAACAACTATATGAAGCTATGTTATTTAGTTGTTAAGCTTTAGAGTCAGACTCAATAATCAAAGTCCAATTAGATCCTAATAGAAGCATAAATTACCGAGTGATAGACAATATAGCATGGACTAAGAATTGGTTCTATTATAAGTATCAGTACCAGCAACATTTTTTACTTGGGGATTTTGTATGTCTAAATCAAACTCAGTTTGAACAAAAATGGTATCATGTACAATCAAATCCAATTTAATCATCATGGCAATGGGATAACCACCCAATTAATTAGTCTTGTAATGATATGCACCAATAATCCAAAATTTCTTAAACTTCTGTGTTGTGTCCTTGCCATTATTCAACATCTCTGAAATCCCAAGTATGACTGACTGACTGCAAACCCTATCTGGTTTTGAAACCTGAAAACCATGAGAGTGAAAACAAAATGTAACCAAGATGGACAACTACATTTTTATTCTTTATTCAAGTCAAGGAAAGAAACAAGATGGCAATAACATGCAGTTATTAAACTAACCTGTAACTTTTTCAAGTGATGATTGGAGATCCATGTAAGTTGATACCTAAAAACTGCATGATCTGTGTCTACGTGGCAAAACTATGGAACTACACTTTGTAATCATGCGTATCCCACCATTATGTAGCAGTAGCAGTAGGTTGAGAAGAAAGGTTGGTGCTAGACTTTGGAGCTTCACTTCCTCTAATGACTCTGCTATATATGACTTTGAAAGACTGAGAGTTATACGGCTTGTTGAGCAGACTAATGGGCATCCTCAAAGTCTGTTTTCGGTTTCTTCTCCCCCTTATCAATATATTAAAAGTCTTCTCATTCTCAACCCTTTGGCCATGATTTGAACCATTTTGAACCCCTACAATGTCATTAGATTTCTCAAGACTCACTTCTTGCTTAGTTTCATCCACATTGTTAACCTCCAATAAACTAGGAGGAGAAGGAAAAGTTCCATCAAACACCTGCTTGGTCTCCATGTTTGGATCAGAAATCGGCCTTACTGCTGGTGGGGAGATGGAGAATTCCATTGGATGGCAGTTTGACCAAACGGGCCCAGTAACATATTGTAACCCATTAGCGCCCATATTACATTGCCATGCGAAATGATTGGGATGAAAGGGACCGGTGGTTACAGGATATGTAGTGTTAGTGTTGGGTATGGGCATGGGTAATGATAACGATGGAGCTTGTGTATATGGAGGAGAGTACATAAGAGGCAATGGGTGTGGGTGCATCATATTGGGGGTGCCTGTAGGTGGAGGTGTAGGGTAGGGTGAGTGAGGCGAAGAAGGTGGTCTTGGGTGAAGAGTCATATTCATTTGCCATGGGGTGGGCCCAGGAGGAGGTAGAGCGATGTTCATGGGCATTGGTGCAACACGAACAGCAGGTGGCGATGGGTTAAATGGAGTAGCGGATGCAGACAACCTCTTGTTTGGGGCTTCTTGACTTTGATTTGGTTTTACATTTTCTGTCTCTGTCTCTATCTCTATACTCGCATTGGAGGGAACAATTGGAATTGGCATGTCGATTATTACACTTTTGTCTATTACCTTATCAACCTCCACCACATCTGAAATTGCAGGTAACACATCATCTCCTAAATGAGTTTCTTTTGTTTCATCTTTCGTATCCACTTTCTCAGAAATCTCTTCTTCTGCTTCTTTAACAACAGATTCCTCGTGCTTACCATTATCGATTTCCTTATCATCAGGAATAACGTCATCATCCCTGTCCCTGACCTGCAACAGAGAAATGGAACCTGGTGGGGCCAAGGCTACTTCTTTGTAAGAAGGAGATTTTCCGATGCTAACAATGGATCTTCTCTGTGTTTGTTGTACATGTCCTACTGATACTTCTTTTGTTGTTTGTTCAGATGACGAAGAATTAGAAGTAGTTTCTTCCACAGGTACAAGCACCGAGGACTTAACTCTGTATGTCAAACCTTTGACAATTCTACGCCCAAATTTATGATTAGGAGTTGCAGTGTGGTAGTCAACATAAGTTGAAGGAGACATCACTCGTTTCTTTACAAAGTGATACCTTCCAATTCCATTTTCAGACTCATGAAGTAGACCTTTCTTTTGATAGCCGTAAGCCTTGTTGAGACCCGCTGCTGCTTTCCTCTGTCTTAGCCGACGTCCATATGAACCTGCTGATCTTGGCCTTTGAACCGCTTGCCACCCTTCTTCTCCTCCTCCTTCATTACTGGTAGGGTTAGGGTTTTGGTTTTGTGCACCAGTTTCCTCTGGTGGCTGAAGCTTGGAAGCATCTGGAACTGGTGTTTCTTCCACACTTTCTTCCTTGATTGGTGGTATCGACTCAACAGATAGAGAAGTGGATTCGTGATTCACTTGAATCTCATGTTCAAGGGTTGCCTCTTGTTTCTCTTCATCTGTAACTTCTTTCAGAAGATCTTTTGGAGATGCCTCGTCAACATTTGCCACCTCCAAGGTTTGGTTGCTTTTTCCCTTCAACTAGAAATGAAACATGTCGTATACTTAGATACGCTTTCCTTGTTATGAATATCAGAATATGTAATGTAATTGAGCATACCTTATGGATATAGGTTTTACGTTTTAAACCCATACCATCAGTCCCTTGTCCATCATGACTTGGATTGATATAGTCAAGCAAATCCGATACACTGCCCATCATCATTTACAAAAATCATTAATTGGTTTGAAATAAATTGAAGGAAATCATTTATTTAAACATACCTAAGATGGCCTTTGCTAGCTATGGATGCATCGGGTTTCCGAGTCCCATTTCTTGCAGCTTCTTGCTGTTCAAGAGCCTTGGATTCAAAATACTCGAGCCAAGCAGCAGCATCCTGTGTGCGTAGATCATCTGGGCCAAGTTTTGCGCGTAGTATCTGCAAGGTTGTTTGTTCATGTTGAACACTCAGAGGATAAGCTTCCATTAAAGAGAGAGCAATTGCGATTGCATGGTAACTTGCAGCAGTCTGCAAAACAAAAGGAACATATATAGTTAATCTTGTCACCATGTAGGATCTTGTTTTTATGGGGGGGAAAATTTAAGGAACCTGGATATGGTCTGGCCCAAGTAACGTTTGGTTGCACTTGAGAGCTTTATGCAGATATCGGAGGGCGACATGGACATTTCCCAGACCTTCCTCCATCATAGCTACATTGATGTACGTGGCAGCCGTATTTGGATGTGATGGGCCACATGTAAGATGTAGCAAATACAATGCTCGTTTTACATACCTGATATTGATATTCTAGTAGGTAAGAAAACCAATTTGTATTAAAGGGGCCAAAAAAAAACATACTTGAGAGCCAACTCTGTATGTTGAAGGCGATAGTAGAACACAGCAAGATCCCCATAGCTTTTCATGGTATCTGGATGATCTAATCCCAGTTCTCTCTCATTGATGTCCAAAGCTTTTTGTTGGTAGATTGTGGCCTGCAATTCAATCCATCAATCTGAGATCTTGAAAGACAGACAAAACAACAAAATAGTATTAATATTAATAAATAATAATAACAAATCAAGACCTGGTTGAAGTCCCCAGTGTGATACAAAACCACAGCAAGGAGACTGTAAGCTCCTGCAGTTATTCGGTGATAGGGACCACACACCGCAACTAGCTTTGCAAGAGCCTGTAAGAAGGAATAAGCAATAACATGTTAGGTGATGCTAATATATTTAAAAAAAAAAAAAACTTGTTCCGAATGTAACCCTCGTACCTTTGTCCCATAGCTAACCGCATCTTCCAACTTTCCCTTGTCGAGGGCAGTTTTTGATGATTCCAGGAGTTGGCGTCCATCAGCAGACGAGCATGCTGCTTGCTGCAACATAATACAATAAATCGATACATGAAACAATATGGGTATGAAGTGACTGGTTGTAAGACAATGAGCAATCAACTGTTAATTTATCACCTTATGCACTGGTACTAAGCTGATGATGTCCTCCTTTTTGAAAGGCTGGGGAGAGTTCATATCAAAATCTCTTGGAACCAGCTCAATGCCAACCTGGAAAATCAGTACAGTATAAATTTGTTTACAATGATATCTTTGAGGGAGGAAGGGTGTATTCAGTTATGTACGAATCAATCACCTTATGGCATAACCCACGTAGTATAGCAATTTTTCTAAGTTGTGTGTAGTTAAAGCTGGCAAGATCCCAGTCAAATCGCTTCTTCAAGAAAACTTCTAGCCATGTCTTTGTTACAGAATCAACACAAGATTGTTTACTTTCAGGAACCCCAAGCATCAGATTCAGTGCAGCAGCAATTCCAGCAGCCATTTCCTCTGGTTTAGAAACAGCAGCAATCACTGCCTGTATAATGTGCTTAAAAGCTCGTACTATCATCTCATGTATACATAGAGATTGCACATGTGATAATTTTTCTGACAACTTAACCTGCTCAAACACAGAAATAGCAAGCATTAGTCACTGAAAAGCCTTCTAAGCTTACATATACCATTCAATTGGAAGAAAAAGAATAATAACTAACCACTTGTCCTAAAGAACGCATGCGGAGACCTCGTGTGTGCATAAAATCAGTTAGAGTTCGTCCATCAACTGGTGATAGTTCTAAAGAACCAAAATCTGCAACCTACATATGAATGATCAAGTGCAATAATCTGTCAGTTATCACACTTACATTAACTAGGAACCTAATCAGATGATGTTTTAAGCTATGCAATGTAGTTACCAATTTTGGAAGAGCAACTTCGTTGTAATATTTTTGAGATTGGTTAATCAGCTCCAGCAAAGACTGCAAATAACAAGCATCAGGTTAATATGGAAATAGATGTATATATATATAATACTTTTAATTGCAACACCACCTTGCAGTGGAGCCCAGTTTCTGACTCTTTAAGCCGAGTAAAAGCAGCATCAGATAACAATTTTTTTAAAGCCTTCTCATTTTCATCTGAGTTGGGAGATTCTACAGCAAATTCCAACACAGAATTCTCAACTTCCCCATTCACAACGTCAACAACTTTTGTGCTCCCCTCCAAATCTTTTTTCTTGTTTTTTAAAGATCGAAGAGATGTCCCGAGCCCTTCAACCTTCACCTTTTCTGTAGAAGCTTTCTTGTCTTTTTCTGTTTTCTGTTGATCTTGTAAATGTTGTATCCAGCAAGCTCCAAGTTCCCATCTTGTAAACTTGTCACATTCAACACACTCTTCCTGAAGCTTCATTAAACTCTCCTTTAATAGTTTCTCCACAAGGACTCGAGAAGTAACGAGCTCTTGGCCTTCAGATCTTTTCAGATTAGGAAGAATGCTACTTGTTTTTTTATGTAGCAGCAACCTCAAACTACAAGAAATAAGCTTACAGTGATGAGAATTAAAGTGGCACAAATGTAATATATGCCAATGGTGAAGAAAAACAAACCTGTTGATATTGAGGGCGCATGCTCCTCCATCAGGCTGATCGAGAAGCTCAATGTATGGCAATGGAGAATGTTTCTTGTCATCTTTTCTCTCCTCAACTTTCACGACAGCAGTATAACCACAATACCTTACATTCACAACACCAAGAGTAGCTATATCCTGGTTTTCAAACAAAAAACCCACACATTAATAAAAATTAAAGAAGAACATAAAATCAAGATGATTGGAATTGAAATATCATCTTACATGAGCAGCAGTGTTCTCATCAGCAGTGATCCCTTTCAGTAGGTTTCTCTCCACCAAATTTTCTTTCTCCACCCCAGTTGCCTGCGAGCCATCAATCTTTGTATCTATTTTGCAGCTAGCATCAGGAGTATCCTTAAATACTCTGATTCTCAAGTCCCCGATGCTCTCCGTATGTATAATGTCATCATCACCACTTAAATTAGAATGATTTATGTTTGGGTTTTCCATTATGTGTCGAATGGCTAAAATGGCTTTGAAGATGGCAACATCGACATATAAGCTATGCAATAGGAAAGCTTTCCTGTCTCGAATCTGCCTATCTTCTACAGTTTTGCAAGACATAGATGCAACATACATGAATTCACTAGCCCAAGGATGCAAATCACTTTTTCCATCCCTTCCCAGACCACCCCCATTTCCTCCCCAACTTTCATCCTCTACAGGAAGAGGTGGGAAAACTGAAGGCACTTGTGCTGCAACAGGAGGTATAAGCCATGTATTGGCTCTGAACCCATACGGGAGATTTCCAAACTGTAGGAGTAGTTAAAACAACTGTTAACAACAAACACACGTCCACTAATTGACCTTAATCAATCATTATTTCCACTCCACAAGTGTACCTTATTCCTTTCTGTAAATGCTTTAATGAGGTCCTCATAAGCCTGAAATGATAGGCAAGTATAGGAACAACCAAAATTAAGGCTATATGGAATAGGTAACATACAAAAGATGATATCTTTAGAAACTTACATTCTCAAATGCTCTGCTAAGTCGCCGCAACAAATCAACAAGGTTGTGACATAAAATTCGTTGCTTCCCGATGCTGCAAAATCCTTTTCGATAGACTTCTATATGGGCAGGTTTTCCATGGCACAACTTCACCTTTACCATAAAGTTTAAGTCCTCAGGAATGTAAAGAAATAACACATGTTTTACAAAAGAAATAATAAACTGTTGAAGGATTTTCTTACTTCAAGCGAGAACAGATGATCATCAATTAAAATGTCATCTTCATTTTGCCGTGTTGCCCTCCTTACATCTGCAAACGAATTTACGATAGAATGTTAATGTTAATGTCAGCACGGAGGAATAGACCAAAAATTATAGCAAATTGAGTACTGTATATTTATGTGTATGAACGATAATCATTAGATGAAATTGTCTCAGTTTTGTTGAAAGATCCAAGTATGCCGTCGAGTGTGCAAACAGACTTACACTGGATAGGAGGAGTGAGGTGAGAGAGGGAGAAGAATTCGTAAAAGCTACCAAGCTTGGGACACGAATTGCTCAGCTCTCCCTCTCCATCCACGGAGACATCTTTCGACTGCGGCTGTTGCGATGGAGGAGTCAAAGTCGGCAGACTCGAGGACCGCTTATTGGTTTGTTGTGATTTGCTCGTCTTCTTTCCGGTCTTGGTTTCCGGCACATTAATGCCAAAATCCTCCTTGACCACCGACGACGGACCAAACGACGTCGTGCAGGCAATGATGTCCAACAGTCGTCTGACATGTGCTGTGGCGGTTTCAACGTCGTAGTCCTCTGTTATGTAATAAATGAAAAAGGCGAGGATAAAAATGTCATTTAGGTGTAAGATCGCGGGGTAGTAACACGTGGCAGTAATAAAATGGTTGATTACCCTCAATGAGATTGAGCGTGCATGGCTTCAATGCTGCAACGTCCACCGTATCTTTCAATCGTGGGCCTCTTACCTGTTATCATAAGAAAGGCAAATGAAATGGGTGGAGGAAAAATGTCATTTGTTATTGGGCCAACTGAACCAAATTGGAAAGATAAGGTGGCCCATTGGTCAAATAAAAAAAACCATTTTCTATCGAAAGATATATTATAGGGTTTGATTGTTATTGTTCTTATAAGATGTGAATAGAAATTGATACAAACAATTATAAAAGTCGTACCTCGTGAGAGAGCGAAAAATTTGTGATGTTGCATGTTACTGTATTCACGGATAATAGTCGACGAATATCTATAACTCTATCTGTCGATATTCCCTGCTCAAAATAATATAATATAATTACAAGAAAAATATTATATACTCATTGTTTTCAGTTTGAAAATGAAGTAATGCAATAACAAATAAACCATTGTATTGTTTTAAAGTATGCAACAGGAATACATATATTTTATTTTATTTTTTTTGAAAATATTCTTGTAGTTCATCTATTGGGCCCACATCAAGCTTTCATATGGAGTCGATTTCTTAATATTTATCCATAAAATGCATGGTACCATTGAATAGGATTATTCCAAAAAAAGATAGTTGAGTTTTAAAGTATACCGAAAACGATATACCCGACTTCTAATGACCGTATTTACGTGTTTTATTGTACATCTCTTGTTTGTAATTGTAGGTGGCGTTTGCTAAAATGCATATATTTGAATTTTCGACAGACGATATAGGTAACACGTTTCTATTGACATAGACACGTATAGTTCCGACAATTGTGTAACAATTTGGTAATGACATTTTTGACATGATATAGAAGAAAGTCATAAACCTTCAAAATCTTATCTAACATTCTAGCTATCTCCATGATTTTATCTTATTTTTTAGTACGTTTTTACATGTATAAAAATTAGCCCATGATATATATATATATATATATATATATATATATATATATATATATATATATATATATATATATATATATATATATATATATATATATATATAGGAAAAAGTGAATATAGCCTTAAGGGTATATAAGCTTAGGTACCCAAACTCACAATAATACATCGTTTTGTTTGATATATTTATTATAATGTTCTTCAACTTCAATCCTTAACTTGATTTACTTTCAAGATTTTCAAAATTTCATTATTATCTTCCTCTTACATCACATCTTTTTGACGAACATCAATTAGGCTATATATATTATAGTTGAAAATGAAAATTATGTAAGAGTAAAATAAATGTGAAATTTATAAAAATCTTTGAATGAAATCAACTTAGAAGTTGAATTATAAGAACATTAGACAATTACAATGTATATATATGATACAAAACGACGTAGTATGGTGAGTTTGGGTACCTAAGCTTATATACCCTTAAGGGTATATTCACTTTTCCCATATATATATATATATATATATATATATATATATATATATATATATATATATATATATATATATATATATATATATATATATATATATATATATATATATATATAAATGAAATGTATACAAGTCCTTGTTTTAGAAAAAGATAAAGCAAATAATATAGATAATAACGGACAAATCAAGCAATTACCCTTTGATTTTTTTTTTTCTGTAAAGAAAGCGATAATGCCAAATACGAGTTAGTTAATTAATAGTATATCAAATAAACTAGTTTATATAACATGTGCCCTATGAGCTTCATGACATGTGATTATAAACTATCAAAGATGAATCAAATTGAAAAAATGTTAAAACTTTTTTGTCATCAATTTATTCATTTCCAGATAAGATTTTCAAGTTATGTAAACACTAAAAAATAGTAGTATTTTTAATTATAAAAATCATACTAAGTAATTGTACAAACCTTCAATATAACATGGGTATCATCAGGAAGATTCACAGTTATATCCACAACAACTGGTAGAACTGCAAACGTAGACATTCTTCGTTGATTATTGTAGAATATATTTATTAATAAAAAAATATTGTTCTTAAAAAATAATAAAATTATACCCTTCTCTTCCTTCTTCTTCTTATCTCCCTTGGTCTTCCCACGTCCATTCTTGGGCGCCATTTTTCGAAAGCTCTTGCTTCAAGTAATTTTCTTACACTGAATTACAACATAAAGTATTAAATATTAAATAATAAATATATAAATAGTGAAATAAATAATTTTAGATAATATTGAAAAATAATTGACAGTGTTTCCAAAAAAAATGTCATGGAATTGTGAAATAACTACAAAGGCGATGGCAGTCGCCAAAATTTACCAAAGAGCAATAAAGATGTAACTTCAATATGAATTAGATTAAAGATAAATAATTAATTGTGAAGAATAATTATTGTTGGGTTATTTTAACAAAGATGTAATCGAATTGTGGAATGACCAAAATAACCGTGGAAGGTAGAAAGAGTTACAGAAAGATAGGATAGACCGACAGAGCCATAAAGATTATGAATATTAAGATATTAGTTATTAATTAAAATAAAAAAACAAAGAGAAACTCTATATAAAATATAAAGAATAAGTGATGGGTTTTTTCAAGAAACGTAATGGAATAGTGAAATGACAAAAATGACCACGGAGAGTTGCCAACAAGCATAGAGCAAGAAAGATTGTGGATTAAACAATATATATATATATATATATATATATATATATATATATATATATATATATATATATATATATATATATATATATATGAAGAATAGTTTATGGGTTATTTCAAGAAAATGTCGTGGAATCGTGGGGGTGACGAAAACACCATCGAGGTTGTAAAGAATTAACAGAAACCAATGAGATACTGAACTCAGTACGAAACAGAAGTACAGGAAGAAAAAACAAAAGTACCCCTTGAATTTGAATAAGATTATGAACAACAATTTATGGGGCTTTTTAAGATAATGTCATGGATTTATGAAATTGACAAAAACACCATCCAGCTTGCAAAGAGCTGACGGAAACCAATAAAGATTTTGAACTTAATAATAATTAAATACAAGAAAAAAACATCGAATTTTGGATTATGAAAGGGTCTTTGCAAGAAAATGTCATGGAATTCTGAAATGACAAAGAAAGCTATGTATATGGCTAAAGATTCTTCACTCCAGTAAGTATCAAATTACAAATAACAAAAAACAGAGGCAACGGATTAAACACAAGCAAAAAAGAAACTGTATTTTTGGCTAAAATAACGAAGAATAATTGATGGATTTTTGCTAGGAAATGTCGAGGAGTTGTTAATGAAAAAAAAAAAAAAAAAAAGGCCATGAATATGAAAAACGGTTACCAGAAAAGCTTGCAGAGAGCAATAAGTATCAGAGGTTTAACAAGTACCCAATCAGTCAGAAGTAAAAACAGAGCCAATGCTGTGTATTATATCTCTGTGTTTGTGTTTTTTTAGGGTTTTGTATGTGTGTGTGTGTTTTAGGGTTTTGTGAGTGTTTTTTAGTGTGTATATAAAGAGGGCAGGAGGTGGAGCACCATTAGAGAGATTGAAAGATGAAATTAAGAGGTATAGAGAGAGATGAAAAGGGGAAGGAGAAGGAGGTGAGTGGGTGATAAGGAAGGAAGGGTCGAGATTTAACGGTCAGATATATAACTTGGCAGTTTCTGAGCTATCATTCTTACTTTGGACCTATTATTATTATTATTATTATTATTATTATTATTATTATTATTATTGTTTTCCAAATATCTAAAGAAATATGGTAAATAATTATATAAATTCTCGGCGACAGATACTTGAATTTTTACGTAAAAAAACAAACATATGTTTCGTGTGATTCGATGTAGTAAAATTAACTGCATAAAACAGTAACTTATTTTATTAATCATTTATGTATTTCCTTTTACGTAAACAATAACCAGCTTATAACTTCTTTTAGCAACCATTTATAAGTAAACTATTATTACAAATTTGAAAATCGTAATTTTGCTTTTAGTTCCGTAAAAAGTAAAGGAAAACTAAAAACATGATGTAAGTGGTTTATGCTTTCTTTGAATCGAGTCCAAATAGTTTTATTTTTGAAAAAAAAAAGAAAAAAAAAACGTTCAAGGAGGGTTTATTTTAAGGTTTTATTATGAATTTGGTTCTTAAACTTAACACCAATAATTATAATATGTTAAGTCATACTCTCTCGGTTTCAAGATTATAATCCATCTTTCTTTTTCGGTTTATCTCAAAATAATAGTTTAATTCTAGAAATAAATAACATTTTTACTAAAATATCATTTCATTATTACTTAACCAATTAAACATTTAATGAAACATTAAATGCAAAGTAAGGATAAAACTGTCATTTTATTCTATAAAGTTAATGATAATTAATGTTTTTCTTAATTTGTGTGTTTTTTTATCTGTGGATAATAATATTGGGACAGAGAGAATATAAAAATTACTAATTTATCCATCTTTTCTGTGTTTATTTATTTATTAATAGTATAAGTTCCATACCTTTCAAATATATTAACCATCTATATTTATTTTCTTCCGAACCTTTTCCTCCAAAACATATTGCCCGCTCTAATATGTTCACCTTATCTCCCACCACCATCTTTTGTGTTCCTCACCTTCCTCCACATATCCATAACGACCATCGACATATATAAAATATAACCCTTTGTCTAAAGTCACTTAACCTTTATGGTATTTTACCATTTGTTGTCCGTAGAGGTGTGTCGGTTCTTCATCGCCATCCAAGGGCAGAGTTTGTGCAAAGAGGTGAAGTAAAACATTGTTGTCGCTATCGTATCAGAAAAAGCTTAGTGGTACAGTGTGATGACCCCACCCCAACACAATTTATGTACCCCACACCCTTGCCCCATTTAACAAGTTTGAACATGTCGTCCATCCAACCAACATTCATCATCTATACAAACCTCCCGAAATAGTCGTTAGTGTTTGATGAGCCACCACATACAAGCTCTCTTCGTTTGAGCCACTCTTGAGCAAAGCTTATTTCTAGTTGATTTTTTTACTTGTTTTTTGAAACTTTATGCGTTTTGGGTTGAAATTAAGTAACATGTGCTTTTGTGTACTTGATTTTGTTGATTAGACACAACAACGCCACCCAATTTGACCATATATCCATGACTATCGTCTATAGACGATTTTGGTGTATATGTACAACCAAGAAACAACCTATCAATAATCAACTTTTATGTCTCCCTGTTCTTGAATTACATAAAATTTCTTTTTGGCATTTGAGAAATTTGAAATTATTAGACAATCTCCTTGCTTTGGGTTATAATCATGGTTGATTTGGTGCTTGACTTCAAGGACATTGAAGTGGGGAAAAGACAAAGGGGGACATGTAGAAGTGCGGTGGTTGACTTTATGTCACATTCACCAATGATATTAAGTTTATTCAACTAATAATATTTTAGAATGACAAAACCAATTAGGAATAATGTATGTTCAAATTTAATAAAACTGAATAACTGGATTACATATGATTAGTTGTCACACCTCCAAATCGGAACGACGGAAATGTTCAGGGGTGGATGACTTCATGTGGTAACGTAACAATTGAATACATAGTAAAGAAAGCAACATAACCATCATATATATAATTGAAAGTTTACATTGTTTAAAAGGTACACGTTCAAAACCAATTACAATACGATGCCAAAATATGAATTTAAACTAGCGCCGCAACGTCCCTTCTTCAAAAGTTGTTTGTTACTTGCAATTACTGAATTCCTGGGACATACAAGTAGTTTTGAAAGAGTAGATCAACATATAAGCTGGTGAGTTTCATAAGTATTAAATGACAATATCTGCATGAATTAAAACGAAATGGTTTGTTTTTGTTTGTTGGTTCCTAGAAAATCACATATCCTCTACTAGTATAAATGTAGCCTTCTAGTAAGACCAATATTTGTTTCTAGAAAACGTATGTTTTTCCGTATGTGGGTAGTGGTTTAGAAGTTCCAAAATTGTATCACGATAAGGTTTTTCATGCCTTAAGTAGTTAATTAATGTACGTATAAAATTGCCAATACGTCTGAAAAACCCCTTAAATCAATGTGTTTTTGATACTCCATGTAAGTTTTATAACCATGCTATTTGACTAGAAATGCCTATATACAACGTTCTTCAGGCGTTGGAATGTTCTAACGTTTGTCACCCCAAATGGTGTACTGTAGCTAACAGTCAGGGCGCGGGGTTGTCAATCCCGTATAGATCTATACACAAACACCATGCTCCCCCTCCAAGGGATTCTGGTATATAATACAGGACTTGAAATGTGTACTCGAGCATACGTGAAGTTTAATGTCTCACAAAACTTAGTATAAAACAGATTTATGTGTGAAAATGTTCGTTTGTTCTTGTATATGAAAGTAACTTCTTGAAATAGTATTTCTAGTATGTAAAAGTTCGTAATGTTCTCGTAAAACTATACCTATTATAGTTTTCTAAAAGTGTGTTTCGTTTGTATAGTAATCCCTAGTGAAATGCTCACTTGTTATGAAAAGTATAATTTTTGTAGTGCCAAAGATAGACACATATACATACAGTATAAGCAGAGTGTTTGATTTACATATAAACATAAATCATTTCTTATTTCAAAGATAAGATGTTATCGTGGTATATTTTGCATACGAAAGTTTCCCTATAATAGTTATAAATCACATATGATTCCATTGATAAAAAGTGTATAACGAAACTTTATATAACACACGGTAATAATCATGTGTTTTACTTGTATCCCCCCCTTAAAAGCATATAAAAGTATTTATAGAATATTTAAAAGTGTGGATTATAGAGGTATGAACTCACTTGAAAGATCGAAGAAGGCGAGATGAAAACCGAGCAGAATTTCGACTCGAGAAAGCGGATTTTCTCGGGATTCTCGGGAGCACAAACGACCTTCGGGACTTGAGCAAGGAAACCGGGGCTTCGGGATAGCACGTGCACGGAAAACGAGGCAAAAACGAAAGAAAGTTGAGAGAAATTGAGCCATTTCTTTGGAACCCTCGCATCCCTTTTATAGGGGGTGGGAACCGCCTCGGTACGCTGGGCGTACGCGTGCGTTATGCGTGACCGCTTCCTAGACTGCCTCGGAGCTTCGGATGGGACGGGGCATAGCCTCGCATAGGGGCGACGTGGACGATCCGAGGCTTAGGCCTCGAGTACACTGGGCGTAACTCGGATCGGCCTGGTGACTCCTCCTTCGGATAATACCGAAATTTAATATAAAATTTATATTTTTATTATTTAATTACTTCAAAAATTCATATCTTCTTCATACGAACTCCGTTTTCAACGTTCTTTATATCCATGCGTAGGTGAGACTATGCTCTACAACTTTCGTTTAGATTCCGTCGGCAAATTTTGAAATTATTTTTATTATTTATTTTTAAAAGGTCGCGGTAAGAAAATTTCGTTAGAAATTCATAACTTCATTATCTGACGTCTGTTTTTGCCAGACTTTTTACCGTTGAAAAACCATTGTCGATACCTTTGATTCTCATTCAGGTCATTCTGGCCAAAAGTCGCTCGATCTCCGTTTCGAGTTTTTAGCTGTCTATTGCTAAGCCGAACTTGGAAAATTCATAACTTGCTTATACGAAGTCAGATTTGGGCTTTCTTTTTACGTACGTTAACGGTTTAATGACATCTAACATAGTAGGAAATTAATTATAGACTTTTGGACATTTTATCTTTTTGAAGTTAATTTCATTATAACAAAAGTGGTTACAATACTTGACTTTTTAGGTCGTTACATAGAGTTGAAATATTGGGCTGTCACATTAGTGCACCCAAAAAGGACGTTGTTCAAAAAGTTCACATGTGGCAGTTTCCGGAAATAGAGTTCTTCGATGTATTTACAGAGAATGGCGAGGCATGTTTGCTTTTTACGATGTTAGGAAGGGTTGTTTGATAAGAAAGTAAGTGTGTTTTAGGTAAGAAAATGTTGTGGTGTTGCAAGTGGTTGACGATGCGGTTGGTGGTGGTGTTTCAGGTGGTCGGTGATAAGGTTTAAGGAGGAGGTATGTGATGATGTGAAACACGGAGAGAAAGGTAAAAGGCTAATGGTGGGTGGGTCTATTTAAGGCATTGTACTTTAATCTCTTGGGAACCTAAAAAGTGATATAATGGATTAAATACTTAATGTCAATAGAGTTTGAAGGTACACTCAAATGACATCAAGTAACACCTTATGTCTTAAGCTTTTAATGACTTATTACAAGTCTATAATATGATCAAGATGATAATTCTAAACATGAATAAAGTTCTTAGACTCATTCTAATCTAATCATACGCCATGATTACATTACTCCTTTGGTGATTCCAATTCCAACTATGGAGTAGAGACACTTAGACAGACATACGGTGATAATGAGCACTTATAATGAGTTTAGTTCACTTAAGTACTTCCTTATTTTTTATTATTACTTTGAAACTCATTTAATAGATTCAAAAACCTTATTATTGACTTAAACTGTGACAACCGAGAGGATTCCGTCATTGACCACCACTAAAAGAGAGTAGGAAAAATAGATGTAATAGCTTAAGAATGTAATATTTGATTTATGAGATAATAAGAATCAAATGTGTCATTACATTTATTGTTAAATTGATTGTTAGTCTCCAAAATAAGTGTCCAAAAAGTTGTATCGTCTTCAAAGCTAGTTAACATATTTGGAAAGTACTCACTAATGTGATCCTATGGATATAAGATTCGTAAACATCCGAATCTAAATGAGAGAGTTATAGATTTTATAAAAATAAAAATCAACCGTGTAATTAAAGTTAATTATGTCAAAATAGTACATAGAGATTGGTTAACTTTTGACAAAAAGTGCAAAAATGAGATTTGTAGTACTCCTTAAGATATAAATTTTAGGACAAAGAATGTAGAAAACGGAATCCATATGAGGGAGATATGATTTTTGTAAAATTATTTATTTTTACCCTCGTTAAGCATAAAAATTAAAGTCAAAATTAGCTAAAATAACCTAAAGGAGAGTTGTAGTATTCCTTGAGATCGTTACATAGATATAAAGAATGCTTAGATTGAAGCTAGCACGAAAAAGTTATGATTTTTACAAAAAAAACATTTTCATGCACGCGAGGTGCTCGCCTGTGCCCGTAGTGCACCTGACACCGGATTATAGTGGATTCCAAGAGACGTGGCCAAGAGGGGAGGTGACATGTGGCAATCTCTGGATGGAGCCATGATGATCATGTGCGACGCGCACACCCCAAATCCCTGCCTATAAATAGAAGGCAGTACAATCCTCTTTTTCACACCTTCTAAGCCTTTCTCTATCAATTCTCGAAGTTGTTGCATCTTAGGAGCGATCCCTGGAGTTCCGAGCCCGATACAACCCTACATCAACGGTCTCACCATTCAAGTGTAAGTTCACGACCTTATTTCACCATTTTAAGAGTTTTACTGGAGGAATACATGCTTATCAAACTGCTTTATCAAAATATATTTATATCTATAAATATCAATAGTTATATAAAGCATCAAACCTTAGGATAATGTAGCCATAGATATTATACCTAGTTGTAAGCTACGATATTATGTCTAAGAGATATAATGTCCAATAGTTAAGGAAGAGATATTACCTAGATGTTATGATGATCAATACCCTATGCTAACATAGTACCTAGAAGTAATGTTGGTCAAATATACAGATATTGTAACATCCCAAAATACGAGTGAAAAAAATTCATTTTTAAAATTATCAAAACATCCATTTATTATTTAAACAAAACCTTAAAGATATTTCGTAATAAAAACAGTTATGGGGGTACAATCTCAAAATCTCAATGTTGTGGAAAATATAGCTGTATGCGATGCGATCAAGTCATGTCCTTCCCTTTCGAACCGGAAGTACCTGAAATCATAAACAGCAACTGTAAGCACAAAGCTTGGTGAGTTTCCTAAATACAACATACCATACATAACATACGAGTCATACATATCAAACATACAATAGGTGGTGCTATGTGCCAACCTTAGTCTTCCCATTATGCCACGAGCCGTATTATGGTCTTTCCTTGCCAACTCGGGGACTAAAACCCTGGGTCTTACAGACAAGTTCCATGTGTAACACCCGGTTCCTAGTACGTATTTAAATTCTAGTACTTTTCATGTTTTGCCGTAGGACTCGGCGAGTTGGAGGCCCAACTCGTCGAGTAGACTCGATTTTGGACACTGAGGTTTAGTGACCTACTTGACGAGTCATGGGACCGACTCGACGAGTAGGAGCTTCTGGATAAAACCCTAATGTTAGGGTTTGCACCCTATTTAAACATCTTATTATGCCTCAACCCAACCCCCATCGTCCCTCCTTACCCATAGAAACCCTAAATCGAAACCCTAAGACCCTTTTGAGTGTTCTTGAGCTTGTTGGTGCCTTTTTGTGTGTATTTGAAGTTAGAGAAGAAGAAAGCTTGGAAGTTCAAGTGGAAGCTAGTAGATCTAGAGGTTGTGAATTATTTCCAGCTTATTTGAGGTATAAACCTGATTCCTTGGCTATTCACTACTTAGATCTTGATTTGGGGCTATTTTCTACCTTTTTCTAAGCTTTAATGGAGTTATATTCGGATTTGTGCTTCACATCTAGAATTATTGAGGGTTCCCATGGCATAAAGGTGCCAACTTCATGGCCATGGGAGACCCATGCTTCATGTATACCTCTTTTATGGCTTTTTGAGCTATAAACCCCCATGCATGTACGTCAAGATTGGAACTTTATGTGTAAAAGGGACCCTAGGAGGCCAGATCTATGATTTGGGTGCATTAAGACCCATTATAATCGACTGTATAGTTTTAGACAATGATGGACTCGGCGAGTCGCTTGGGTGACTTGGCGAGTCGGGACGCATTTTCCCTTAAACGTGTTCTGGAAATGGTTTTTGGTTGACTGGAAGGAACACTCAGCTTGCTAGGGGTTTGTTATGGACCTGGAAATCATAGGACTCGGCGAGTGGATGAACAGACTCGGCGAGTTCAAGTCAATGTCCCAACCACATGATGACATGAAGATGGACTCGACGAGTTCAAGGAGAACTCGGTGAGTCATTGAATAAACACCTTGATATGGATGAAGATGAAATCAACGAGTTCAAGGACAAACTCGGCGAGTCGGTTAAAGATAGTCCAATGTGTTATTGAAGGCGAACTCGTCGAGCTCTTGCTAGACTCGATGAGTAAGGATGAGATTATGGCATTTTGTGGATATGAGGACTCGACGAGTTGGTGGACCAACTCAGCGAGTCGAGTCAACTAGATGTTGACTTTAACTAGGGTTTGACCTTGACTTTGTCTTGGACTTGAGTTGACCCTTGTAAGGGTTACGAGTATGAATTGATAAGTTAGAAAAGTTGTTGTGTAGGGATTGAGGATTCGAGGAGAGTTGGTTTTCATACCGAGAATAGTGCAGACATTACATGACTTTGAGGTGAGTTTTCTCCTAGTAGGAGTGGGTCTATGGCCACAATGTCGGCCCATAAGTAAGAGTGTTGGATAGATGATTGTCTTTGTGATAATTATCTAGCGTTGATATGAGAAATGATTATTATGCCTGTTATGATTATTGTGCTTGATATGTTTACTGTGCTTGATATGTGTTAGCATTAGTAGGGGGTGAAATAGTCCCTGGTTACGTGTTGAAAGATACCGAAGGGGAGGGTAGCTCCCAGTTACCGGTTCAAATATACCGAAGGGGAGGTTAGTTCCCGGTTACTGGTTGAAAGATACCGAGGAGGAGCCCAACTCCTGGCTATGCCTGACAGTTACCAGTTGAAAGATATCGAAGATTATGTATTATTTGGTATAGGTATGATGGGGGAACTCACTAAGCTTTGTGCTTACGGTTTTTAGTTTTGGTTTCAGGTACCTCTTCATCTAAGGGGAAGGAGTCGGCGGGGTAGCAACGCATCAAACATTCACACATGATATTCCGTATTTGATAAATGTGGGGTTGTACTATGATATTATACTATTTACTAATATGCTTAAAATAATAATTAATAATCATTTGCGACTAACTTAGCAATAATGGACTTAATGGATTAAGTCCTTTAGGGGGTTAAGTAAGAAACACTTAACCCTAATTATCATTTCAAGCGAAAGCGCTAATCTCACTTGGGATTTGGCAATTGGACTATTGATGGACCATGCAAGAACAAGTTAATGTACCAGAGTAATTAGATGGGCTTAAGGATAAAGCCCATGTGAGGACTTGGGCCCAATTTGGAAAATTGGGTTATAAATGGACCATGTTTAGGCCTTTATGATTATGTGATATTGGGCCATGGGAAATGGATTGGAATAATTGAATTGGCCTTAAGGAAAGACCATGTAAAGGTCTGGGCCCAATTTGGAAAAGTGGGCCATATGTTGGGCTTTGACCCATTATTTTACTTTTAGGATTTTGTAGTGTGAGTTGGACCTTGGGCTTGGGACCCAATCATTAATTGGGTATTGTTTGATGTTGACAGTTTGGGAATCTGTCAACCAACAGCGGGAGCTTTACCTGCGGGACTTCAGCAGTGCCATGTGAGTTATCCTCACTATACTAAGGGGTCTAAGGCACCAAGGCTGGCCTATTGGGTATGTTATCCTAGTAGTGTTACATGTTGAGTATGAGTTTGTGTTGCATGCTAGTGGTTATGCCAGTTAGGTAGACATGTAGGACTACCTGTGATGTTATATGATTATTGCATGCTCAGTAATTATGTTATATGTTATGTGGGATGGGTTGAGGTTGTACTGCTCCGTGCGGTAGCCAACAAACCCCAGAGTATTCCAGATATGAGTTGAGGGCTCGGTAGGCATTCCAGAATTATACTGAGGACTCGGGAGTATGCCAGATATGAGTTGAGGGCCCGGTAGGCATTCCAGACTCATACTAAGGACTCGGGAGCATTCCAGATACGAGCTGAGGGCCCGGTAGGCATTCCAGACTCGTACTGAGGGCTCGGTGGCAATCCAGATGTGAGCTGAGGGCCCGATAGCCATTCCAGACTCACACTGTCGGCCCATGGGTATTCCAGTCTGTAAAAGCTGTGGACCCGTTACGTGCTGTTCTGTTCAGTTTGTTATGATATGTTATTGCTGACATGGTTATGTGGACTATATGTGTATCGATATTTTGGGGGTAACTCACTAAGCTTTCGGGCTTACAATTTCAGTTTATTATTTCAGGTGCATCAGAGGATCGTGGCAGAGCAAAGGCGTGATCGTACAACTCCTCACTTTTTATGACTGTGTTTCTGGGATACTTTGATATTCTACATTTTGAAAAAAAGTTTGTAATAACTAATGGTTTTTGGGTTGTTTAAAAAGTTTTAAATTGGCTTGAATTTTTAGGTGTTACAATAAGCATCACAAAGACAACTAGCATATTATATACAACTACTTATCTACTTAACTGCTAGAGTCCAAACTCTGGTCTTGCATATAGATGTTCCAGGAGCCACCTCCTGGTCTTTCATACAAATTTCAATGACCACCCCTGGTCTTCCTATAATACATAAACCAAATGGGCAGGTATTAGTGCCTTCGACCCATAGTACAGTGAGGAGACTCACCTCGCACTGATGAATCACATTGCTAATCCCTGGTTGCTAGTCCAACAATTTCCCGAGTTATCAATATCAAATAACACCCAATTAACAATTGGGTTCAAATTCAAATCCAACAGTCCATACTGATAGGTTTGAGCCATAAGAACTTTCCTATGTGCACATGCCAACCCTAATGCTTGGATCTAGGTTTCTCTAATTGAACATGAAATGTATCCAAGACTTTCATTCATGGATCTAGTGTAAACAAACAATTCATAACATATGAAATCAGATCTAGAAGAATACCTTGAGCTGCTTGCTTGATACTTCTTGTTCTTGGAGCTTAGAGTCACAATTGTCACTCCTCTAATGGCTTACAAAAACCTACTAGCAAGAGGATGATTTGAGAGAGGGAGAGAGGTGAGAAATCATCCCTAGGGTTTCCTCAATCATAGAGTGGCCTATTTCCATCACACAAGGGATCTATTTATACTATGAGCTCCTAAGGTTTCACCCTAAACCCTAATTGGATAACTTAGCCTCAAAGCAATCCAAAGATCCTTCTAGATGATAACCTTGGATGATTTTAAGATATCCTTATCTTACAAGTCGTCCCCCCTTATTATCTATAAGGATTCATAGTCCAAAACACAACTATCACACATTTGACAGTTTATGCCCCTTTATTCAATTAATCTCTTTAAGTCACCAAATTAATTCCTAATTAATTTATGACTTATATCAATCAAATAATATTATTATTCCTTTAACATATTATTCTTATAATACTTTAATAAAAATATCTCTTCTCTCTATATAAATCACCCTATCAAGTTGCTATGGTGAAGGCAACCCAAAAGGACCATGCACAACCGGGTCAAGTACTTACCAAATATAGTTACAACCTTAGACACTAATCCAACAGTCTCCCACTTGGATAAGTCTAGTAACTATAAATGTAAACACAATCCGATTAGCAATCGTAGCTCTCAAAGACGTTGTTAACTCTGATCTTATCAGTATCTTGTCTTTTAGATAAGGGATCGTATAATCCTCTATTTTGATATCGTGCAGACAATCTCATGAAACATTCTCATACTTATTGTCTAGTAATTAGTTTCTCGATCTTAGATTTAATTGGCATAGAACTTAATTGAACACATCAATTCTGTCCTGACCGTGCCCGACACATAAGTCAAATCAAATCATCGAGCAGTCATGATATCGCTTTTACCCTCTTAGGATAAAAGTAACAGATAAACTTCGACTTATATGCATTTACTTATTCACTAATCACCTATACACAACCATGCGTTTTATGACATCAATTTACTAATGCGGTTTCGCATTATCCATGCACAACTAATTAGTAAACAATAAACCATATATCTTGGTTTCAGGACCATATGATATTATCGTCTTGCGATCACTTGCAGTACATTCCATAAAGTGATTCCAGTAAGTGCGGGTTTATTCCAATGCTCAAAACTTGTTCGTAAGCACTCATGAACGTCGTAGCAAGCCTTTGCTATGTCTAATACCATTTAGACAATCTACACACCAATTCATGACAATCTTCATTCATACCTACTTCCAACATATGAACGATTGTGAATTGTTTGAATAATTCGATTATTTTTAATAAACTCAATTATTCTGGAAGTCAAAACATGCAAAGTGAAACAATAGTTAAACAGTTAACATAAGACAATACTTTTAAATAATACTCCTTTATTTAATCATCAAATGTCAACTACATTTATCTGTTACAAGTTTCCAAACTATCTAATCTAAACTAATATCATCCTTCAGCCCAATGCTCCTAGCGTGCTGCAAGTGCTTAACCCTACTCAGTCCCTTCGTAAGCGGATCTGCTGGGTTATCTTCTGATGATATCCTCTTAACCACGAGGTGTCCTTCTTCAACTCGATGTCTAATAAAGTGATACTTCCTGTCGATATGTTGGGATCTACCAAGATCCCTCAATTCCTTGGTCAAGGCAACCGCTCCTTCATTATCACAGAAAATTTCCATAGATTCATTTATGGCAGGCACAACTCCAAGGTCACCAATGAAGTTCTTTAACCATATCGCCTCCTTTGACGCTTCGCTCGCTGCAATGTACTCTGATTCGCACGTTGAATCAGCTAAAGTTTCCTGCTTAGAACTTTTCCAAGTCACTGCTCCTCCATTAAGGGTAAAGACCCAGCCCGACTGCGAAAGGTAGTTGTCTCTGTCGGTCTGGAAGCTGGCATCACTATACCCTCACACCTTTAAGTCATCACTCCCTCCATGGACTAAAAACCATTCCTTGGTCCTCCGAAGGTACTTAAGGATATTCTTGACCGCAATCTAATGAGCTCTTCCAGGGTTCCCTTGATATCTACTGACCATGCTCAAAGCAAAGGGCACATCAGGATGAGTACAAGTCATAGCATACCTGATCGAGCCAACTGCAGAAACATAAGGTGCTCGGCTCATCTCAACTATCTCGGCTTCAGTACTCGGACTTTGAGTCTTACTCAACTTGGCATTACTTTGTATTGGTAGTTCTCCCTTCTTCGAGTTTTCCATACTAAAACGTTTTAGTACCTTATCTAAGTAAGTATTCTGACTAAGTCCTATTAGTTTCTTACTTCGTTCTCTCACTATCCTTATTCCCAAAATATAGGAAGCCTCTCCGAGGTCCTTCATAGCGAAACACTTCCCGAGCCAGGACTTAACTCCCTGCAGAGTCGGAATGTCGTTTCCCATGAGTAGTATGTCATCGACATACAAAACGAGGAAGCTAAATATACTCCCACTGGCTTTGACATATACACATGATTCATCTTCACTTCGTACAAATCCAAACTCTTTGACTTTCTCATCAAAGCAAAGATTCCATCTACGAGATGCTTGCTTAAGTCCATAAATGGACTTCTCAAGCTTGCACACTCTATTGGGATGCTTGGCATCGACAAAACCCTCTGGCTGAGCCATGTAAACATCCTCAGCCAACTTCCCATTAAGGAAAGCGGTCTTGACATCCATTTGTCATATCTCATAATCATGAAATGCAGCAATGGCTAACATCACCCTTATAGACTTTATTTTCGCAATTGGTGAGAGGGTCTCATCATAGTCAACTCTGGGAGTTTGAGTAAAGCCCTTCGCGACCAATCGCACCTTATACGTGTGTACATTCCCATCCACGTTGGTCTTCTTCTTGAAGATCCACTTGCACCCAACCGTCTTACATCCGGGCATAATCTCAACCATATTCCAAACTTGGTTGTCATACATGGACTAAATCTCGCTCTCCATCACCTCTTTCCATTTTGTAGACTCTGGGCCTACATGGCTTTCTTATAGCTATTAAATTCATCTAGATTTATTAGTGTACCGTCACTAATATACGTGTCCCTTTTAGTAGTAATATGAAAACCATAAAACTGGGGTTGAATTCTAACTCTTCCGGAACGTCTAAGTCCCCACAGCCCTTGAAGACCATATGAACACTCCCCGAAATCCCAACAAATTTGATAACTCCAGAAGCTTTTAATGATATAACACCCAAATCTTGAAGTCCTTTATACTGATGACAAGACCAAAACCTTAGTAATAGACCACTTTCCTTGGCACTCCTAATAGCCAACCAAGCTCAAATGCTAAAACCACTAAACCCCAACGATACTGGAGAACTAACCTGTTGAATTCTAAAGCTCATACAATCAAGTATATAAAGGCATCTCTCTTATCATAAAATCATGAGCAGATCCTGAGCGCTAATCTAGAATGCAATTCTCATCATCATATCATGTATCATAATAAACACGTATTGGTATTCTAGGAACCACTTACTTGAGCTCGATTGCTTGCACACATCACAACCTTTTCTTTGATTAGAAACTCTTTTAATAAAACATTTATTTTATAACATACGAACCATAATCAACAACTGTAAGCACAAAGCTTAGCGAGTTCCCCAAATACCACATATGTGACATCCCCAAAATCTCGGCCAGAAAAGACCGATTTTCATTTATGCTTTTAAAATAAATTCAGAGTAAATCCTTTTGATTTGAAAGAGTTGCGGAATTTGTTCCCAAAAACAAAACATGATAAAACAATGTTTACCAAAGCATTTCATAAAAGAAATGTATTTTTCATTATATAATCAAAACTCTGGGTGTCATGTTCCGATATAGACCAATAAGCATAAACGATAACATTACAAGTCATTCAACGAATATTTACATATACAGACTTGTTAACAAAACAACTGGATGGTTCATCCATCTTACGTCCTTGCGCCACTTCCTGTAATACAAATAAAACTGAGTGGGTCAGGCTTGGGAGCCTGGTGAGCATATAGGGTTTTCAACCCACAATAAATAATTAAATTAATTATTATCAACCAACAATAACCCAGTTACCCATTCCCGTTATTCTCACTTTATGTCCCTAAAATAACTAACACAAGGGACCTAATCTAAGAATATTTTCATCGGGGTGACAACACATGCTGCGGGGTTTCCTCAGCAATATAAGTCAAATAAGGCAACCATGAGGGGGATGGAATACAGCGAATGAACACCCAAGTTCATTAACACCTACAGGTTATGAGCCTGCTAGCGTTCCACTGTACTGTCTAAAAAAGTCCGTGGTCGTCATCTAAATTCCGCTAGATGACTGGATCAAAACAACAACGAGGCCTCTCATCTGTTTATTACACACCAACTATCTACCCATGTTCTACCCAACATATTAGTAGATAAAAACATACATTTTTTATACATATTTTCAAAACCTATATAGCATGCTTGATCAAAACATTTTCCATATAACAGATGAGGTACACACACATAACACGTATTTCATATAGAAATAATCATATCTGTAAGATAGAAGAAAGTGAATATACATTCACACACCTAACAACAAAAATATACACATAACACATATCTCGTATAAAATACTTCATAGTTATACGTTAGGAGAAAATAACAACGCATTCACACGTATAAACGACAATAAACTTAATACACTCAAACCATACTTGTATTATTATTGCGTTTATGAAATGTAGTATACACTCACCTGATCAGAAGATGATCAGACAGCACTACGGCTTGCAGAAGTCGTAATCCTCAGCAGATCTGGAAGATCTCTACGAAAATCGAACTTCTCGCGAGCAGAGCTTCGGCTCGGAAACCGCACTTCTCGGGATCTTCGGGATCTCGGGACTCGCTTCGGGACTCGGGAATATTACCGGGGCTTCGGGGTATTTCTGGCACGCAAAACAATGCAAAACGGGAGAGAGAAGAGAGAAAAATAGCAATTTGGCCGGCTGCCCTCGCATCCTATTTCTAGGAGGCTGGGAGCCTCATTTACGCGGGGCGTACTGCAGTACGCAGCGCGTACTGCTTCCGAAATGCGTCACTGTCACACCCCCGAACCAGACGGCGGAAACGTCCGGGGGCTGTTGTGACTCAATTAAATACCATCACAATGAATATACATGAAACATAACATCATACATCACTAAGCATTGGAATAATACAACTGGTAGCGTTTACATTTAGTACATTGTTCCCTAACATTACATGCCCAAAAAGTAGATTGTTCAGTACTAATTTAACAAGCAGCAAAACGTCACTGAGTACACTTATCCCTTCGACTTATCTGTTACCTGAGAATACAAGTATTTTGAAAAACGTCAACATATGAAATGTTGGTGAGTTCATAAGTAATGTTTGAAATCCAATGTTTGTATCGTTTCGAAAACCACCAGAAAATCCGATATTTTCTGAAAATAGTATGGTAAAAAAATGTGTGGATCCGTAAGTATGCTTGTTTGTTTTCTATAGATGTAAGCGTACGAGTTGTAAAATTCGGCATAAATGTATTAGTTGAAAACCCTAGGAAAACCCGATGTTTTCCTATCACAAACTAAGTAAAGCAAAGTGATAGGAAAACGTCGGGTTTTCAACTAATACATTTACGAATTTCATGCCGAATTTTACAACTCGTACGCTTACATCTATAGAAAACAAACAAGCATACTTACGGATCCACACATTTTTTTACCATACTATTTTCAGAAAATATCGGATTTTCTGGTGGTTTTTGAAACGATACAAACATTTGATTTCAAACATTACTTATGAACTCACCAACATTTCATATGTTGACGTTTTTCAAAATACTTGTATTCTCAGGTAACAGATAAGTCGAAGGGATAAGTGTACTCAGTGACGTTTTGCTGCTTGTTAAATTAGTACCGAACAATCTACTTTTTGGGCATGTAATGTTAGGGAACAATGTACTAAATGTAAACGCTACCAGTTGTATTATTCCAATGCTTGGTGATGTATGATGTTATGTTTCATGTATATTCATTCTGATGGTATTCAATTGAGTCACAACAGCCCCCGGACGTTTCCGCCGTCTGGTTCAGGGGTGTGACAGTCACTTCATGCGTCATCCGAAGTGTCAAAACTCTCGGCGTACGCGGGGCGTACTCGCTTACGCGGCGCGTAAGTCGGATCGGATTTGTGACTCGTCTTCGGATAATGCTTCCGAATTTTGATTTAAAAATAAATACAAATTAATTAATAAACTTCGGAAATTCGTATCTTCTTCATACGAACTCCATTTTCGACGTTCTTTATATCCACGCGAAGGTGAGACTACGCTCTACAACTTTCGTTTAGACTTCGTCGGCTAATTTTGACTTTATTTTTATTATTTATTTTTTAATAGGCCGGGACAGAAAATTTCGTTATAAATTCATAACTTCTTCGTTTGACGTCCGTTCTCGCCTAACTTTTTATCGCTTTGATACTAACAACGATATCTTCGATTCTCGTTTAGATCACTAAGGCTAAATATCGCTCTAACGTAAATTTCACTTTTTACGTCATTCAACGTTGTCGGTTCTGTCGCGAAACTTCGACAAGTCATAACTTCCTCGTTATAACTCGGATTTCGGCATTCTTTATATCTTCGTAAACCTTGTTTCAACTACTACAACGTTATCTAAAGATATCAAGTTTATTTTACACTTAAATTTTGACGCTTATTTTTATTCTTAATTAATCAAACCACATAATTAAGCAATTAAGCACAAAACACATAATACTCAAATAATACACTTCTATTATTTCAAAACGGGTTACAAAGTTTAACCTAGACTATCACATTGCTAAAAATGGCAAGCCTGGAAACACAGGCGTTACAACATACCATGCATAACATACGAGTCATACATATCAAACATGTAATAGGAGGTGCTATGTGCCAACCATAGTCTTGCCATTATTACATGAGCCGTATCATGGTCTTTTATTGCTAAGTCGGGCACCAAAACTGTGGGTCTTACAGACAAGTGCCAGGAGCCACCACTTGGTCTCCCATGAAAGCATCACAAAGACAACTAGCATATAATCTATAACTAGCGGGATGGCAATCCGTTTTTTATGTTGTGGGCTTGGGAGCAAGTCAATCATGAGTTGTGAGCTAGGAGGGAGCAATCTAGTCTCATGTTGTGGGCTTAGGGGTAATTCAGTCTTATGTTGTAGGCCTAGGGGTAATTCAGTCTTATGTTGTGGGCCTAGTGTTCATGCAGTATATATGTATTGTTGTGTGGGGTATTTTAGGGAACTCATTAAGCTTTGGCTTACAGTTGTTGGTTTCATGATTTCAAGTACATTAGATGAGCGGGACAAGGCGAATGCATGATTGTATACAATACATCCTCATGCTGGTTTATGTTTTGAGAGATTTTTTATACTCTTACTTTATGGATTTGTTTTGAAAACAATGGTTTACTTTCTCATGGTTTGTGGAAATAGTTTACAAATACAAAAATATATATATATATTATCATGATTTTTGGGATGTTACACATCATGTCCATAAGATCTAATGGAATCGCTCGACAATAGGATTATAATATAAGAAATCACACCACTCCTCATCTAATGATCTATTATTTGGATCCATAATTAAGGATTTAATCTCATATACAAGTTTCCACAGTTGTTGTTTACGTTCTCACTAATTAGGTATTAAATTCCCCAATTACATCCCTAGAGATGGAATCAACCATTCCATTGGTGTTTGTTTATGATTTTTTTGTGATTACTTACAAACAACTAGGATAAAAATATTCACAAGGCTAATAATCAATGATGAAATTTGAATTCTCTTCCATAGCCAGGTTTATGGATTCAAACAAGTTCATCAAATAAGTGGATATTAGAGTTTAGATTAATAAACTAATGCTTAGATTGAGTTAGGAATTCGATTTTAACGACTAATTTTATACAAATTAATTTCGGATTGGGATAGAGCACCAAACCCTGACGAAGAAGTTTTATACCTTTAGATGTTATAGTGATGAAAACCGTGTTTGGTTAATTTTTATAACCAAAACATAAAACGTGGAAGCATAACTATAGATCTTTAATCTCGAATCTATCAAAAGAAAACTTTAAACGTGAAAGAATGATTACATACCTGATTTCATTATGATATTCGGATTTGAAGAACTAGGGTTTGGTTTTCCAGTTGATCTCAAGAACCCTCTCTAAATCCCACAGCAAACCCTAAAACAATTTCTTGTATGTATTTTCGTATATCATAAATCTGCTTCTCATCACGTATTTATATAGATGGAGATATAACCGAATGTGAGAGATATTAGGGATTCAGGAGATCTTGAGTCAAACCGGGAACTCAACCCACAAGATAAACATGGTAAGTGTATATCTTTATTTATTAATAAAATCGGTCCATCAACAATTTTATATAATTTCCATAATAATATAAAATTAATGATAACATTATTTATATACATTTATTAGTGGTCCCAAAATATCCAACAATCTCCCACTGGACCACGAATGCATAAATGTATATATAACTGTATAAGCGCTTTAATGAATGTTATCATAGTATTGGTACCCTTAACCAATCTCGTCCACTAATCATACATGTATAGGATCAAAGCGGTCTTCGTTACAATTTACGTAACTAAATCTATCAATGGTCACATATACATATATAACTAACGACATGGATAAACACATGTTTGATATTAAATATGTGACAATTTTTAGGTTACATGTCATTAACAAGTCAATCCAAAGAGGGGCTTATTAATTGACATGATATATTGTTAATTCTTATTATCAAGATTTTATAGTTAATGTGTTTATTAATGCGGGTATTAGTCGACCCAAAGGTAGACTAATATTTGGTCGAATAAACGGTTGAATAAACACATATGTGGTGATAAATATGTGATGATTCTTTGGTTTCATGTGATTAATAAGTCAATCCAAAGAGGGGCTTGTTAATTTACATGATTTATTATCAATGTTTATCTCTAAAATAAGGATGTCTCTTGCAAGTTAGTATTACTGTCCAAAGACTTGATATTAATGTTGTGTTGATACCTTGTAAAGATGTCATAAATTGAAATTATTGATTACGGTTTATGGATTAATGAGCATAAAAGTAGATTTGCCTATATTCTCAAAACAAAATTTTGAATTATGGTATTATACCTGTTAACATTAATCACATTTATGATTGTTACTCAATGAGATTAAATCTAAGGAATGCAATGAGGACATTATGTTAGTTCTCAATTGCATGGATATTGACCATTCATTTTGGATAGAGCAACATTCTTTGAGGATGTTGAGTTTGGGGGAGAAACAAGGTTAAAACATTAGCCTTAAGGATGAATCAATCTTGAATCCTATTAATGCTTTCGGTAGTATGCATATTATGAATCAGTGATCAACAATGTTATTCAATCTCCTATTCGTAATATACAAACTCAACAACCTCAACTTTGGATATCCTATACGTGGTACCACATTTTTCATCAATTATCTCTTTTGGTTTTGAGGTAAATACAATAGATGATTTTGTGTATCACAAATTAAGTGGGAGTAAATTTATCTTTCTGGTCTTAGGCAGATATCTACGCAACTTAAGTTTGGATCACAAAAAAGCAACCAAATGGATTTTGATATATCTATATATAACAAAAGGCCATGTGCTCAACTATAGGAAATTCAGATGTTTTGGAGATCATTTTTATTAAGACTATGATTTATTAGATGCCAAAATGGTTACTGATCCATATCATGATACTTTTACATTTTAGCATGATGAGCAATTTCATGGAATAGACTTAGGTAGCTTCTTCCATAATGGCAGCATAATTTGTAGCATGGAATATGGTTGCGGAAATTTATCATGAGGCTACACATTATTGGTATTGAAAGACCACTAAAGTTGTGATAATAAGTCAGCCATGTTATATTCCAATAACAGAAGTTCTATTAAGTCAAAGCATATTGACATCAAGTTTTCTTCTATTAATACAATAGTGCAAAATGGAAATATATATAGCACATATGAACAAACTCCATAAAAGCGGATCTGCTCATAAAGGGATTACCTCCCTAGGTCTTTCATGAGCATACTACACACATTGGTGTGATATTTGGTTTTAGTGGGAGTTTTATGGTGCTTTATGTTTTGTTTAACAACAGTTATGTTTTTCTGTACAGAATTAAGAATTCAGTTAACTCCATTATTAGTTGCACTTATTTGAAGTTTGATCTCACTTCAATCTAAAGAGGAACTCGTTGGAAATCTATTAAGATTTTAAAACCACACATCATGTTTAATCTATGTCGTTAGTTATATATGTATATGTGACCATTGATAGATTTAGTTACGTAAATTGTAACGAAGACCGCTTTGATCCTATACATGTATGATTAGTGGACGGGATTGGTTAAGGGTACCAATCCTATACATGAGAATATAGGCAAATCTACTTTTATGCTCATTAATCCATAAACCGTAATCAATAATTTCAATTTATGACATCTTTACAAGGTATCAACACAACATTAATATCAAGTCTTTGGACAGTAATACTAACGTGCAAGAGACATCCTTATTTTAGAGATAAACATTGATAATAAATCATGTAAATTAACAAGCCCCTCTTTGGATTGACTTATTAATCACATGAAACCAAAAAATCATCACATATTTATCACCACATATGTGTTTATTCAACCGTTTATTCGACCAAATATTAGTCTACCTTTGGGTCGACTAATACCCACATTAATAAACACATTAACTATAAAATCTTGATAATAAGAATTGACAATATATCATGTCAATTAATAAGCCCCTCTTTGGATTGACTTGTTAATGACATGTAACCTAAAAATTGTCACATATTTAATATCAAACATGTGTTTATCCGACCAAATATTAACCTACCTTTGGGTCGATTAATATCCGCATTAATAAACACAAACCATAAGATTTAAGTTCTCTGTAATTAATTTTCACAAAAGAGACCACTTTGGTGATATATTGTGTAAATTAATTTACTTTGAAAATAAATAAACATGTCATAATTGTAGTTTATTGACAATTAACCTGAAATATATTGAATGTGTTTACCTTTAGGTCGAACACAGTTCAGATAAACAATATCATAAAATCTTTAATGTAATTACAACCAAATTGATTAAAATAATAGAGATTATTTTGGTAAAATTATCATGATTGTTAATATATTAGGTAGCCCAAAACCAAAGCATATAATGCATAAAGATAATTCTACTCCAAAAATACTTTACTATAATAAAGTCTAAAAGCTTAATTTGTAACCATAATTACGCTATTAATGAAACGGCAAAGCAATAACATATTGCTTGAAACATGGAGCAGAAACGTTAGCATTACTTAATCACGTACAAAATCTCAAAAGCATTGTAAAATGCACAAACTTATAAGAAAATTAATCTAATCCAGAATATGAAGCATGTGTGATACTAAAACACCCATTATGTTATTTGATTAGTTTTCTAGAACCCAAAATTTGATATAATCTCTTGTTTTAAATTGAAGTCATATGTGATATAACATATTCACGTGAGTGGTTGTATGAGTTGTGTCATCTTTCACCCAAATTATACATAACACATGTAAAACTTAAACTTATAATAATGCAATACAATAATAATACATGCATATCCATAGGTCCCCAAAATAAAATAGCCTGGTCGAAAAGCACAAGCACAAATACATGTACCAAAATTTCAAAATCAAAGCACATACATTCTTTATCAAATTGGATCGAACAAATAAAATGTAAATAACCAATATGGTAAATTTATAGTATGATTTGTGAATCAAATCCTAGAATTAGTTAACATAAGCAGGTAAATATATTTTAAATATAAATGTAATTTAAACATATATTTAACCAAAGTTGCCATAGTCTAAAGAAAAGACATAATTTCATGAAACCATTAAAATAAAACTTCCATTAAACTCTTTCTCCAAATCCGAATTAATTAGAATGGATCTTAGAGATATAAAATAAAAGTTGTACCGTTTTATGAGTTTAAACCAAATCAAAAGCTAATGAACATTCGGTCATTAAATTAAAGCACAATGAAATTATGAAAGTCCCAATTTACAATGTTATGCAAACATATATTTTGATTAAATCACATATTGCAATCGTCGGGTTAAAGAAGAAAACGCCGGCAAGATCACGATGATTAAACTAGCATATATCATACATGTATATTTTAGTTTGAAGATTAAAAGAACTAAAACCAATCCAAGTTTCTCATAATAGATTCGAATCAGGCTCTGATACCAATTGTTTGGTTAATTTTTATAACCAAAACATAAAACGTGGAAGCATAACTATAGATCTTTAATCTCGAATCTATCAAAAGAAAACTTTAAACATGAAAGAATGATTACATACCTGATTTCATTATGATATTCGGATTTGAAGAACTAGGGTTTGATTTTCCAGTTGATCTCAAGAACCCTCTCTAAATCCCACAGCAAACCCTAAAACAATTTCTTGTATGTATTTTCGTATATCGTAAATCTGCTTCTCATCACGTATTTATATAGATGGAGATATAACCGAATGTGAGAGATATTAGGGATTCAGGAGATCTTGAGTCAAACCGGGAACTCAATCCACAAGATAAACATGGTAAGTGTATATCTTTATTTATTAATAAAATCGGTCCATCAACAATTTTATATAATTTCCATAATAATATAAAATTAATGATAACATTATTTATATACATTTATTAGTGGTCCCAAAATATCCAACAAACCTTACTTCGATTCCTCCAAAAAAAAGCTTTGATTCCACTTCAATCTCCCAAACTCTTAAGATATATCGCCATTTTTCTCTCTTTCCTCTCTTCTCTGGATCGATCTAAGCAATGAGGGAGAGTAAGAGGCTAGTCATTCTAATTACAAAACGGTTAATCAATCAGTTAAAAAGACTAATAACTAATTTATGGCTTAACCTCTACGTTGTTTCCGTTTATCATGCATGCACATATATATGGAAAATTTAGCAATGGACCATTGACTGCATTGTGATTTGTGCTTGATATGAAAACGGATGAAACCTTAAACTTAACGGTTATAATTTTTAATCAAATAGTAGCTAAATTTGAAGTGTGAGCAGATAAATTAGTTAAGGTGTTTTGATGGAACGGATATTATGACAAACAGATAGTCCATAAACCCAAACTCATTCTTTAGGGCTGTGAATCCAATATCTTTTCATGCATATTTACTTTGTTTTTTAATACAAATAGTCATGTAAAATCAACAATGCGACAAGTTGTAGCTAAGTATCCAAGTCTTTCTAAAAGTGCAACTGTAAATAAAAGAAATATTTTAAAATTCTTTTAATCGTGAAGAAAGACAAGCGACTGAGCGTTTTGCAGCTAAGGTTAACACAGGACCACTTGGCGTCGGGGAATGGGATCCACCGCCGATTTGGGAAACTCATCTATCACAAACCATTAGCCATCGGATCTTCACAGCCCTAAAATTACCAACGATTCTTCAAATAAAACAAAAGGATATGTAATAGCAAAAAAGAAAAGTTTGATGTTATGATTAGAAAAACTTTTTTTTCCTTATTATGGGTAAAAAAAGGTAAGAGTACTATTGTTTAATCCAATATCTCAATCTTAAAATATAATGTTCTATATGTTTGAATTTTATTTCATTTTGTAATGCCATTTTTTGCTCATACATGTAAAGTTTAGTTTTAATTTGTAAATTTCGTATTATGTTCTTTTGATAAATATTAAAAAAACCATAACGTCTTATAGATCAACTATCGAAAAGGCCACTATATTGATTGTATGCCTATAAGAACCTCGATTTTCTAAAAACGTATGATTGTATATTAAAGGTTTTTTTATTAAGATGTTCATAAAATATATGTAACGATAAAAGCTTTAAAAAACTACTTAAATTAGTTTTTGGATTAATATTTTTTTGTTTAAAATAGAGGTGTTATGCTCATACTCTTGAAAATGTTTTTATTTACTTATTTATTTATTTTATTTTTATTTTATTATTATTTTAATTTCAGATCAAACATCTTAGATCTATTGATGTTCATGTGTGTTACTGGTAATTACATAAATGATTTACCCAAATCTATAAACTGTGTGTTCATGGTATTTACAAAAACGAGTTTGTGGGGTCTAGAAAGTAAACACAATGAAGATCTGATCTAAGGTGAACATCCAAAAAAAAAAAATCATTACTTTTCTGCAGGTTTTAGTCTTTATTAGATTTGAGGTGAATACGATGAAGATCTGGGATCCAGAAACAAGTATTTGGTTTGTGTTTCTGATTTTTGTTCTTGAGTTCTCAAGCTTCAAAAAACGATTTATGATATGCGTTTCGAAACATTCTTGATTTCTAGAGATGTCATCGGAAATTTAATGTTGGCTTAAGAAGATTATTGGAGTCGTCTGAGGTGCAACTCAAACCCAAAGACCGGTTTGACCTACAATAGTTTGTGGCTTGAAAGAAATTCTTGGATCAACATGAGGAAGTTCTGACCAAAGGGCTTGTAGCCCAGCGGTATCCGGTGTTGCCCTCCCTACTTGAGGTTGAGGGTTCAAGTCCCGTCGTGGACATAGATGGATTTAAGGTGTAGTTTAGGAGTAGGTTAGATTTTCTGTTTCAAAAAAAACATGAGGAAGTTCTGAAAAACCATGTATGGTTGTTTTTAAAAAGAGGCTCCAAAATATTAAAATTAATATGTTGAGGTGAAAATCTTTAAAACGAAATCTATTTCCATCTTAGAAATAAAAAAAAATATATTCTAAGACATTGACAAGCAAAAAAAACTGTGTAAAAGATGGATTTGGATGTTCAAAGTAGAGGTGTACAAGGTGAAGTGGTTTTTTTGAAAACCACACCAATTTTTAAGAACCAGTATGGTTAAAACCGAACCGTCGTTTTAGAATAAGTTTTTCTTAATAACATAAATAATTTACTATTTTTTAACTGAATCAAACTGGTTTTTAACCTGAGAAACCGATTTTATAATGCAATTTCATTTCTCCCACCAAAAAAAACGAATTGATTATAACCGACATCGGTTCAGAAAAAGTTAATTCTTAGAAAAACCTAACCGGTTTAAAACCGATAGACGTGCAACTCTAGTTGGAAGTAATGCCTAGGAGATATTGATCGTCAGTACGGATAATTCAATTTTATAGTTGTTTTACTTGGTCTACCTACATGAGATGATACAACATAAAATCAACTCATTTTTCATAAAAGGATTATAACCGTCACATAGAGTCATCACTCATTACCTATTTCTCCATTCAAAATTATCCCACACTTTTAACTTTCAGGTATCTGAGTGGGCCTCATAAAATTATTATTTTTTTGTTATTTGCAGACACTTTCTAGTTTCTTTGGTTGGCAAAGATAAAACATGCAACAAATATAATTGGGTATATTAAAATGCACTTTATATATTTTTAATGGATCATGAATGGGAGAAGTCAACTAATAAATATAACATGGAGTGGGGCGGTATCCTATTATAGTTCCTGATGCAGTTTTAATGAATTAAAATTCATCAACGCATTTCGTCTAATTACAAGCTTGGACGCGTCAACCGTCATGGCAATTGCATTGTTAGTGTGTCCACTAAGAGACAATGCTTTTTCGCGTTTCTTTTTTACATAGCCAAAATTTTACGCGTCAACCCAAATTTTTCACATTTAATACATTAAAACCATTGATGTATTTTAATTTTCACAAAACAAAACAAATATACACCAAGTATCAAGTACAAAATACGTCCAAGATCCCAAATGGGTATTACAAAGTATTATACAAAACGAATGATAGCTCCCATTAAACCGACCCTTATTTCTCCATGGCATTCTTTCCTTTACTTGGATGATTGCTTTCTGCTTTTCATATATACAATCATAACATAAGCATAAGCTTAACTATAACAATAATATGCCACAAAATAATTTGAACCAAACTCAATAACATATAATATTAACAAACAAAAAATCACTGCAAACTCAAAATACCACGATATAACGGTTCTTATTTAAGAACCAACTGTAACATTCCGATAATGAGGTATTTTCAATTTTAATCCTAGGGTTATTGACATAAAAACCTCTAATTTTACACAATATGTTTGGTTTTGTCCCATGTCCATTTTTGGTGGATTAATACCCTAACAAACCAGAAAATTGGTTCACTTTTACTCTTTAACTAGTTTTTACCTCTTACAGTCGGTTACATTCCCCACCCACCGTTTCATCCGAAGGGATAGTGGTGAAGGCAGAAAGGGTGTTGAAGATGGTGTTGGAGATGATGACCATCAGAGACCGTGAAGGCAGGCAACTAGGGCTACACAAGAAAATAAAGTTGTAATTTGTGGGTGACTGTAATGGTGAAGTCGTAGAGGGTATTGAAGACGCCGTCGGAGATGGGAGGGGATGTTGTCGGAGCCAAGCCCGAAGGTGGTGGTGGTGATGACACCGTCATCAACCACCAAGTTTTTGTTAAGAAGGTGACCAAGTGAGGAGGAGACCGACTACCTGGTCTTAACATGATAAAAAGCCCTAAGTGGCAAAATTTACCTAAATGTTAGGCATTAATGAACATAAATTTGGACTTAAGACAAAACCAACTATTTTTTGTAAAATTAAGGGCTTGTACAGCAATAACCCTTAATCCTAAGTACGAAGAATTATTGTATTTTGGCCTTTGTGCATGAGAAAGCTTGAAAAATGGCCCATAGTGATATTTTTGTAATTTTGGGGCGAGCTCACGTATGCAGGGCGTATGCGTCTGATCCACAAACCCTAATTTTTAGGGTTTGGACCCTATTTACCTTCTTTCATCGCTTCCAAATTGCCTTCGTCCCCAAACAAACCCTAATCCACTTTTGAGCACTCTTGAGCTTTGTGTGTATGTTCTGGTTACCTTGAAGGAGAGAGGAAGAAGAGAAGATCATCTTGAAGGAGTAGAACTCTTTGGATCCAAAATCATCACCGTTTGTCATCACTTAGAGGTAAAACTCTTTGAAATTGATGAAACAATGCATATATCTAAGTTAGCCATGAATTTTGTGTCCTTTTGGTCCCATTGGTTAGATATTTTAAGTATGAGCTACTCCAATCCATTTAAGTTGTCCTTTCAGATATCTTGAGGTGTTTAGAAGTATAAAAATATGGTCTTGATCATTTCTTCCCTTCCATGCATGTGCTACAAGGTCTTAATGGGTTAATAAATTAAGGTTTTAGTGTTAAGAACTTATTGGCCATACAACACCATAAATTTGGAAACGTATGGTCAAAGACGACTTTTGGGGCTTGATCTGACTTTAGACGTATGGACTTGATGTTTTAAGCTCTTAATAAGAAAAGGAGCTGACTAAGTGCGTATGTTGGGCGTCCTAAGCGATACGTTGTGCGTATGCGGTCAAACCCCCGACTTTTGGGTCAAACGGAGTATGCCCTGCATACAGATGAGTACGCCCAACATACTCAGGTGGGTTGACTCAGCTGGTTTGTTGACTTTGACCTTTGACCAAGTAGACCTAAGGGTATTTTAGGTAACTTGAGTGGTATTTGAGATTGGTCATTATTTGTTGTTTAGGTGATCAATTGAGTTTGATGGGTTTTGAGCATAACAAACAACCTCTATGTGTGCATGTAACCCTAAATTATAAGATCTATGTTTTCACTATTGGACATGCAAGTATTGAACAAAAAAACCCTAGGATACATCAATGACTTTCGAAATTAACAAAACTAGGGTTAGAATACATACCTTGATTGTTATGATTTAATAACAATAAAATCCTTGAAGATCTTGGACTTGAGAGCAAGTGTTACAAGTGTAACACCTCTAATGGCTCATAAACACACCAAGTAATAATTAATTCTTTTAATCCCAAAATTAATTCCAAATTAATTTCTGATTAAATATTAATTAAATAATATGATTTCTAATTAATATATTACATTAATAAATCATTTATATTAATTTATCATTCCAAATAATAAATTCTTTCTCTTTCTCAATAGGTCATCCTGTCTAGTTGCCAGTATGAAGGCAACCCAAAAGAACTGTGCTACTATCAATTCAAGTACATATCAATTATAGTTATGGGATTAGACACCTAATCCAACATATTTTTCATTCAGGTTTGTGTTCTGTCATATACATTTTCAGACTGAAAGGTGAGTTTTTCTTACTGTACTCGTAGGTCGAAGGCACCAATGTCGTCCCACTAGATTATTTATCCCGGTTATAGGATAGTGTTATGCTAGCATGTAGTCGAGTAGTAGATCTACACGGTTATCTATATTTGTTGGTTCTGTATTTATGTGTGTTTGTTATATATGTTGACATATTATGGTTGGGTTGAGGTGGGCCAAAACCCTATAATACCTTCTAGAATTCGTCCCCCACCTAGGCAGGTTATAGAATTGCTCAATGTGCAAGGCACACTTAATACCAAAGGAAACCCTAGAATACATTTCCAATTAATATATTTTTCTCATAATATATGAAAAAATTATTTATTTTGATTTCTAATTAATTTATTAACCATATAATAAATTAATAAATTAGTCTCTCTCTCTCTATCTCTCTCTCTCTCTCTCTCTCTCTAAAGGTCATCCTATTCAATTGTTAGGTTTGAGGGAAACCCAAGAGGATTGTGATACCATCAATTCATGTTTATACCAATTATAGTTAATGATTTAGACACCTAATCCAATAGTCTTCTACCCTAATAAGTCTGTAGCTATAATTGCCAGTATAACTACCAAATTGATCAACAAATTGTAGCTACCAAAAGTTATTGTTGAACTCTGATCCAGTCAATTACGTGTCCTAAGATAACTGATCAAATATTTCTTCGTTGTTTCCTGATTTATGATGACTAAATTCAGACTGTAATTAAATACATCAATTTAGTATGGGCTAGGCCAAGCACTTCAGATGTCAACATCAAATCATTAAGGGGCCCAAAGATATCGCCCATTAGGGTAAAAGGAACGAATAAACTTTGACTTATATGTTTGTACTATTTACTCATCAAATCATGCACAACAATACATTTTATAACATCAAGTTACTGATGCATTTAGATATTATCAATGCACAACTGACTTGTAAACAACAACTCATATATATATATATATATATATATATATATATATATATATATATATATATATATATATAGGTTTCAAGTATATAAGATATTATCATCTTAGAATTACTTGTGATAAAATTCATTAAGTAATTCTTTGAGTGTGGGTTTATCCAATACTTAAAATCCCCATTACTAAGTACTCATGAACATTGCAGCAAAATTATTGTTATGTCTAATCTCCATAGACAATCTACCATTCAATTCATGACAGTCTTAATTCGTTATTTACTTACAAAAGCACGAGCGACTGTGGAATTTTGAATAATCAAACTATTCATGAAGTAAAGCATGCAAAGTTAAACACAACAATAACCTAATTAACTATGGTCTCAAAACTATTGAATATAAATAAAACTCTTATGATTTAATCACCATATTAATTAAGACTTTATTCATTATTAAGACTTTATTCATTGCATAATGTTTCGAGTAATCAACTAACCACTTGAATTAAACATCAGTCATGGCATGTTATAAACATGCATGTTATGTCTCTCTATGGTCCTTCATTTGTGAGCATATTGACTGGATACTATTCCAATGATGATCATTTCAAATTCTAAATTCTTATCACTACTAAAAGTGCTAGAATTCCAACCTTACATGCATTGTGCTTTTGTGATGTCGAGACTTCAAAGTCACAGAAACTTTTCCAATGATTTTACATTTTAGGAGTGTACCTTGAATTTGAGATTTCATTACCATGGAATTGTTTTTAGTAGCAAAGTTCTATATGACCATGAATTGTAATCAAGAATCATCTCAATCCAGAATCATGTCAATATGGTCCTTCCAAACAATACAATACTTCCAATCGTCCACAATCAATCAATCTTTTGGTATATGTAACATTCGGACTCCCAGGTATCTTATTTTAATTATTTATTTTGATTTTTGTGGAGGGACTCGGCGAGTTGACGCTCAGACTTGCCGAGTAGGATAGCGAATTTTTAATTAAATTAATGATTAGACTCAACGAGTCGATGCGTGGACTCGGCGAGTTCGTGCTGTAAAGTGAAACCCTAAATCCCAGGGCCCGAGACCTATTTAAAGGCCCTTATGGCCTTCATTAGTGGCCACTACTCCCCTGTGAAAACACTAGAGAGCAAAGAGAGCTTAGAGAGAAATTTGGAGGCTAATTCTTCATCCTTTGGTGTGATCTTGCAAGAAGGAGTGGGAAAATCCAAGCTAGACCGCTTGTGGAGCTTAGATCTATGTTGTTCAAACTAAGATTCACGTTTTGAGGTACAAGTTCCTTACCATTTCATGTATTTGATAGATTCCTTGAATCTATGGTTTCCTTTTCACCATTTTGAGTTAGATCTTGAAGCATATGATGTCCCAATGGGTGTAGATGATAGATTTGGACCTTAAGAAGTCCAAAAGGTCCCAAACTTCTAGCTTTATGTTGTTTCATGTGAGTCTTGAGAGTAGATCCCCATTTTAAAGGTTATTTCTCCATTTTTGGTCTTATATGTGTTGCATGAACGTAAAGTTTGAACATTTACGTGACTTTTGAGTGCTAGAAGGTTAGATCTTCTAGTTGGAGAAGCAGATTTGACCTCAGAAGTTCGTTTGAGTGTTATCATGGGAGGAACTCGCTGAGTCCATAAGGGGACTCGACAGGTCGAGTCGGGTTGCCCTGCAATTCGCGGCCTGTGATAACCCATTAAGTGAAGGGTTGACTCAGCGAGTCGAGTAAGGATTAGGATGAAGAAGACATGCTTGGACTCACCGAGTCACACGAGTGCACTCGATGATATTGCCATATTTATATATATTTTTAGGCAATATTTAAGTACATTTTTATATATATTTTGGTCATTTGCATAAAATAATGGTACTTATAAGGGTAAATTATATTTTGCAGCCAAAAAGAAGACATTTTGAAGAAAATGGACTAAAAGTGATAAAGAATAGAACTTTGGAGGTTGAAGGCTTGAAAGACAAGAAAAACACTCAAAAAAGGTGTACTCACGAGGTGAACAGGTGATGGTTCACGCCGTGAGTAGAAAGAGTTAGAAGATAAGAAACTGGGTGAAGAAATCCTTGCCGATTACGATTACTTCGATTTCACGACGTGAGTTTTGAATTCTCACAATGTGAACGGTAAATTTGAAGAGTATATAAATATTTTTATCCATTACGATTGGGAGACTTTCAGGTTGAAGGAAGAGGTTCCAGGAGGCGATTTACAACATAAGAAATGTCTTGGAAAAGGGTTTTCAACACCAAAAGAGTAAAAGTTCATAATTTGTTTACTTGTTTAATACTTATGAACATGTTTTCTTATTTAAATTATGTTTATGTGTTAGTTCCTACTATGAGCAGCTGAATCTAGCTACTTTTATCTAGCTAGATGAAGCTTCTAACTTATGAATAGCATAATTTTATATGGATTTATTTAGTTGGTGAATTTCTTGTGTTTGATTTATTGTTAGCTAGCATGCTCATGTTATTGCTTTAAGTTGCCTTAATTCATGTTATGTGTAGCATAGTGACCATTAACTGCATGAACTTGATAACTTAGTAATTTAGTGAACATTGAATTGCTAGAGCTAGGATCAACCAAAATCTTAGTTAGTAATTGAAGTAATTAACTTTGTTGTGCTAGAGAACATAGATGATGACCATAATTGTGTTCGCATGATAAATCTTACATAGCATATTCATAAACATAATTGGTTCTGTGTTTAACTGTGTGTGACCATACATAGTTATACATGAATTAATTAACTATTGGTAAATTTAGACCTAAATTACTAATATAATAACATCCAACTTAATAATCCATAATTATTAGCTAGCCATAAGGACGAAGTGGATTCAAACTAGATAAGAGTGTTTTTAATTATTGATTGAATTTGAGTTAAGTTAGTCTAATCTTGCAGAATCAGATAAAAACCCCTATCTAGCTGGTTAATAATTAGATTAATTTAGTAGTAAATAGAATAAATAAACACCATTCCCTGTGATCGACACCCGAATTACCTAAGCTATATTGTAATCCAACTAGGTACACTGCCTACAAGTGCATAGTTAGTCTAAGTTTGTTAGGTTATAAATATTAAAATTATTGGGTACTTCCGTGCACATCAAGTTTTTGGTGCCGTTGTCGGGGAACGGCTTTGTTAAGTATTAGTTTGTTTGCCTTAAATTAATCGATCCTTTTTGTTGTGTAAAACCTGCAAGATGTTACTTTTCTGTTTTATTTTTTTATTCTCTGCATTACAGGATTCTTGACGTGAACCTTTTAGATTCACAACATGAATTCTGAAGTCCTTAGTTTTGCTTATTTCAGTTCGTTTTTCTTAGTTCAGTTTTACGTTTTATTTTTTTGTTTTTACAGGAGTTCATGACCAGAGGCTGTAACACCCCTTTGGTGATACCACTTGAAGAGCGTGAAAGAAGATCAAACACCAAAGAAGACACCTTTACAAGAATTTAAATCAGTGTTCTCAAAGAAATCAGGGAAGAAAACGGGGAATCAAGTTCATCTTTAAGGAACAAGAGCCAACTTGAACACTTGGATCAAATACCCGTCCAAACCGAATCCAAATACGATACCGAGCCTGAATTTGAAGAACATACAAGTGAACCCGAGAACGAGCCAATGAACGAGATGGAAAATATTAAAGAAATGTCCATGGGAACCTACAAAAAGAGAATTCGAGATGATGTTGTTCCAGGCTTAGTACAACCTGCAATCCCTGCCACTGCCACATTCAAGCAGAAGGGACATATCCTTTCCGCACTAAAGGATATCCCATTCTATGGAAACGGTCATGAGGATGCGTTCAAGCACTTAGATGAAGTGAACAACATTGTTGATTACTTCAATGTCCCAAATGTTAACAGAGACACTGTCTTGCTAAGGATGTTTCCCGTTACCTTTAAAGGAGTTGCAAAGGATTGGTTAAAAGCACTCCCACCCGGTACAATAACTGCTCGGGCTCAAATGCGTGAGCAGTTTCTAGACCAATTCTGTCCACCATCCAAGATTGCTAAAATCAAAAAGGCAATAGTCAATTTTGAGCAAAACCCGGGGGAGTCACTTTACGAAGCTTGGGAACGTTACAAAGGGTTGTTAAGGAATTATCCTCAGCTTGACCTTAACAGTCAACAAGAGGTGTCCATATTCTATGACGGGGTCAATGTGATGACAAGACAACTCTTTGATTCTCAAGGACCACTTACAAAGAAAAATTCGGGTGAAGTCAAGGAATTAGTTGAAGAATTCGCGAAACACTCTCGTGAATATCATAGTCCAAGGAAAGAAGGCATTAAAGGAGTTGGGGTGCACAAACTGAAGAGATGGTTGCAGTGATGGTGATGCTTAACACTATGGAGAGGAGATTGACACAAATGGACCAATCAATTCATGTAATTAGAGTTGGTTGCGAGAGATGTAGTGGCCCACATTTGACAAAAGATTGCAACTTGGATGAATAAGGAAACAAGAAACCTCAAGTTTGCTATTCGAGTGGGGACAAGTATGATGAAGACTGTAGGAAACCAAAGAAAGAGTGGCTGCCCTATGATGAATACAAGAAGCAAAAGGAAGAAAAATATAGACAAACTGGCAGAGGCTTCTACCAAAAAGAACAACCACCAACTGAGAAGAAATCAGAATTAGAGATCATGTTAATGAAATTTATTGAAGCTTCAGAAAAAAGACATGATGCTACTGACGCTGCAATGGAAGAACAAAGAATAATAATGAAGAATCATCAATCAATGATGATAGATCAGCAGGCATTAATGAAAAATCAGCAAGCCTCCATCAATAACCTTGAAGTACAACTTGGTCAACTTACCACTTTGGTTAATGAAAATATGTTCCCGAAAAATCCTGAAAAGAAGACACAAGCTCATGTAATGGTCATAGATACTAAAGAAGAGGCAATCTCTGAGTTCCTAGAAGCATTAGAAGAAGAGCCAAGGCAGCCCGAACTAGAGCCGTAGAAATTAAAGATCGACAGTCAAAATTATGCTACTTTACATAATTCACGTCGTGAACCGACTCTGTTCATGTCGTGGGACCAATCTGAATTGAATAATTTAGAAAATGTTCTGGTATATCGTCCGCCTCTACCGTTTCCTTCCTGAGCTAATCTTATTCTACAGGAAAGAGAGCATTTGGAGTTTATTAAGCACGTGAGGGGTATTCCAATTAATACTCCTTTTGTCGAGACATTATCCAAAAATCCCGAATATGAAATTTTTTTAAAAGACTTGTTAGACACTCGTCAGCAACTAAAAAAGAACTCTAAGGTGATTCTAAGTGAACAAAGCTCAAAATTTGTATTGGGAGAGATACCTAAGAAGTTGGGAGATCCTGGACAACTCACTCTTCCATGTGAGTTTGGGAATAACATGAAGGTTTATGCTTTAGCCAATTCTGGGGCTAGAATAAATTCGATGCCTTACTCGTTCTATGAAAAATTAAATATTCAGAAGTTGAAGGCTACAAACATGACTATTCACATGGCGAACCGTTCAGTGACACAGCCCTGGGGCATTGTGGAGGATATTCTAGTAAAAATTGGGAAATTTGTTTTTCCAATAGACTTTATGGTTTTGGACATGAAAGAGGATACCGATATACCAATTATTCTTGGTCGCCCGTTACTTAACACTGTTGGATCCCTTGTTGATATACATGAGTCTAATCTCACCTTAAGAGTTGGTAATGAAAAGGAAATTTTTGGGATAGAAAATGGCTTTCAAGGGAATCATGCTCAAGAAGAGGTTTTCAACATTGATGAAGAGAATGAACTTGAAGAATTAGAGAAGCTCATGGAAGAAGAAATCGAAACAATTCAACAAGTTAAAAGAACAAAACCAAGAGCATATGTTCCAATTTTAGTTGAAGTCATTGCCTACACGAATCCAACTTCTTGGGTGAGCAAGGATGACGATGAGATGGTGAGTGATGAAGAGGAGGTTACTTCAAAAGTAACAAATCCAGTAGTGAAAGAAGAGAAGGATGCTATGTAGTGTAAGGTAGACACTAAGGGGACCAAACGCAAGCTTGATGGAGACGAGGTAAAGGCTAAAAAGGAAAATTCGAAAAAGGCGTACAAAAGATGAGTTCAAGCTTACAAAAGGCGTTTCAAGGAACAAAAGATCCTAGTGGTGGACTCTTCAGATGATTCAACGTAGGAGGCACGGAGTCCAGCTCAAGACTCCTCAAAAAGAAGTGCTTCTCAGGAGGCAACCCGAGTTTGGTTTGCATTTTCTTTCTTTTTCTTTTTAGGTTGTAGCGTGTTTTAGTTCTTAGGAAATCGATCATGTCATCCGAATTATTATCTGCCTAGGGAGTCATTAAAGTAAAGTGTTAACACTTATTACATATCTTATGAAAATTAAAATTGGAGAAATTAATGAATTTCATGATTAGACAGAATTCACGTCTTGAATCATTTCGGATTCACGACGTGAATTTAGATAAAATACGGGGAGGGTTGTTTTATTTGATAACTATATTTTTGAAAGCATGCCCCAATTTCATTAATTACCCACTATATTCTTTAGCCCACTTCCTATTTAATTGGCCCAATTTTTTAGTCCATACAAAACTCACGACGTGAACCATTCTGGATTCACGACGTGAGTTGGGAATTATTCGGGACCACAGATTAAAAGATAAGGCATCAGTTTGACCAAACCACTCTCCCAACCTCACGAAGTGAAGGTCGTTTTCTGGTCCCCCACCCGATTTTGATATAACTTTACTTAACTTACTCATTTTACTTACGTAATCTTCATCACAAAGGTAATTGTCTCTTATTTCTTTTGGTTAATTGTCACTAAATTGTTGATTTAGGGGCTAGGGTTTTTCATATGTGTAAATGTCAAATTTTGGCCCAAATTGTGTTATTAATCCATCATATGTTACTTGCTTGTGCTTAAAAATGGTTTATGCGTAAACCCTAACAAAAAAAAAAATAGTCCCAGCCTGCGATTTTTTAGACCATTCGTTGTTGTGTATCGTGAACTCATGACGTGAGTTTCATGTGACTCACAACGTGAGTCCTGTGCAACAACAAAACTTTTCTGTGGCTATGTAAATTATTGGATATTTGGTTTTGTGTTTGTTTCTTGTTTGTTTTTGCAGATATAGGTTCTAGAAGGGATGCACCTCTTGGAGTTGCGAGTTTACACCCGTTTTACAATTTTCCCACAACAATGCCCCGCGACATCTTAACCCGATGGAACAACAAATTAGGGTGGCTCTACAACCGAGAGATTGAAGTTGCTCCAACAATTAATTGGATGCGGTTGAGGGAAGTCGGGCTCGTGGACAAGCTATCCTCGTTTTTGACAAAAATGTTTATTGGAAATGGGTATTCATTCACTTGTTCTGGATGGCGCAACCTGTTTCGGATCCAAGAGCGCGTGTATAAGGAATTTTGTGTTGAGTTTTTCTCAACAGTGACATTCCAGGAGACTGTCAAAGACCCGCATTGGCCAAAAGCTTTGGTATTCCGATTAGGGGGTGAGTATCAGGAGTGCAAACTTGTTGAATTCGCTTGGAGGGTTGGAATATTTGATCGACAAGAGGTAATGACTCCCGAATTTGGTATGTTCTTGAGCGAGGCATCTATAGGGTAGACGGAGGGTGTCACTGGATAAGCTTTCTGGCATGGTACTGCATCCAGGATTTTTAATTCCGGAGTGTCTCCCGAAAGTAGTATTCGGTCCCCTATCCACCGTTTAATCCACCGTTTCATCACATTCTCCATCAATCATAGGAGACATGGAGATAATTTAACCAAGAAAAATATATTCTTCATATGGTGTATCTTGCAGTCAGGACTGTGTTGCAACATTCCTTATTTTTTGGCACGTTTTCTGGGTGGGCCAGCAGCTAATTCTCGCCCGGGGAGCCCTATTTGTGGAGGGCAATTTATTATGCGTTTGGCCCACTCATATCATTTACTTGTCCCTGATATTACTCGTTCTATGACTTATGTAGATGAGCATGATTTTGGCATGGGGTATTTGGAGACTTTTAGGCTGAAGGAAGAGGTTCCATGAGGTGATTTACAGCATAAGAAAGGTCCTGGAAAAGGGTTTTCAACACCAAAAGAGTAAAAGTTCATAATTTGTTTACTTGTTTAATACTTATGAACATGTTTTCTTATTTAAATTGTGTTTATGTGTTAGTTGCTACTATGAGCAGTTGAATCTAGCTACTCTTATCTAGCTAGATGAAGCTTCTAACTTATGAATAGCATAATTTTATATGGATTTATTTAGTTGGTGAATTGCTTGTGTTTGATTTATTGTTACCTAGCATGCTCATGTTATTGCTTTAAGTTGCCTTAATTCATGTTATGTGTAGCATAGTGACCATTAACTGCATGAACTTGATAACCTAGTAATTTACTGAACATTGAATTGCTAGAGCTAGGATCAACCAAAATCTTAGTTAGTAATCGAAGTAATTAACTTTGTTGTGCTAGAGAACATAGATGATGACCATAATTGTGTTCGCATGATAAATCTTACATAGCATATTCATAAACATAATTGGTTTTGTGTTTAATTATGTGTGACCATACATAGTTATACATGGATTAATTAACTATTGGTAAATTCAGACCTAAATAACTAATATATTAACAACCAACTTAATAATCCATATTTATTAGCTAGCCATAAGGACAAAGTGGATTCGAACTAGATAAGAGTGTTTTTAATTATTGATTGAATTTGAGTTAAGTTAGCCTGATCTTGCAAAATCAGATAAAAAAAACCCCTATTTAGCTGGTTAATAATTAGATTAATTTAGTAATAAATAGATTAATTAATAACACCGTTCCCTGTGATCGACACCCGACTTACCTAAGCTATACTGTAATCTGACTAGGTACATTGCCTACAAGTGCATAGTTAATCTAAGTTTGTTAGGTTATAAATATTAAAATTAGTGGGTACTTCCGTGCACATTACTCGACGAGTCTGGTCAAAGTTTAATCATTGACTTTTGTTGACTTTTAGGGTTTGGTCAACAATTGGACTTGTGGACCATCTGAAGGGTAAAATGGTCTTTTAGCCTTCTTAGAGGACATCAAAGAGGCTAGTCTAGCCTGGAGAGCCGTTATTGATTTAAGATAATTGTTTATGTGTTTATGCAGAGGCTAGATCAGTGTATACGTCAATTTGGAACTCAAAATCGCGAAGTCCCAAGGAGAAAACTAAAACAAATTGGAATCAACTCCATACCATATATCAAGCGTTACAACCGAAATGCTCCAAAACACAAAATAAATACCCAAAATATTCAAATTACATTATCCAACTTCAATTGGGTCCAAACCTCAATTCCGCAAGGATCTGAATCCTACTAATACACAATCCCTGATCACTATCCCCAACATGGGAATAATTCGAAACAAGGCGTTACAGATGTCTTATTCAATAAAGACATCAATGTTAAGCCTTTGCATGGCTAGAAAAGTACCAATGCAACAAACTTAAACTTCCCAACACATTCTAAGCTACTTTGCTCATGCATGAGCCAAAGGAATTGATCAAGCAATCATTTTTATGATTCTACAAGTCCTATAATGCATGAAAGGATAGTTATAAGCCCATGGAGTGCTCCAAACTCATAAAGGTATAATCTTGGTGACAAAAGTTTATAAAACTTCAACCATATAGATCTAATGGAAAACTTATCCAGGTGTAACGCCCACGTTTCCAGGCTAGGCATTATTGTTGATGTAATAGTCTATGTTAACCTTTGTAACCCATTTTGAAATAATAATAATGTATTATTTTAGTATTATGTGTTTTATGCTTAATTGCTTAATTATGTGGCTTAAATTAATTAAGAATAAAAATAAGCGTAAAAATGAAATGTTAGATAATCCCGATATCGATACATGAAGACGTAGTGGTCACGACGAGGTTTCTGAAAATATAAAGAATGTTGAAATCCGAGTTATAACGAAGAAGTTATGACCTGTCAAAGTTTCGCGACAGAACGGGTACGACACAACGCGGCGTAAATAGCGAATTTACGATAGACGGATATTTAGCCTTAGTGATCTAAACGAAAGTCGTAGAATACGTTAAACCATGAGTGTGCATAAAAAGAACGCCCAAATCTGACTTCGTATGACGAAGTTATGATTTTTCGAAGTTTTGGCTTAGCAGTAGACAGCCCGAAGTTCGAATATGAGATCGAGCGATATTTCGCCAAAATTTTCTAAATGAGAATTGAAGGTCTCATCAATAGTAGTGCAACGACAAAAAGACAGACGAAAACGGACGTCAGACGAAGGAGTTATGATTTTCTAACGAAGTTTTCCTGTTCCAGCCTACTAAAAATAATATAATAAAAATAAAGTCAAAATTAGCCGAAGGAGTCTAAACGAAAGTTGTAGATCTTGTTTTTACCTATGCGTGGAAAAAAATGTCGAAAACGGAGCTCGTATACGAAAGTTATGAATTTCTGAAGTTCGGGGAGCGAACCCCAACACAGTATCAGAGTTCACGACGTGAAAACAGTGTTCACGACATGAACTCAGTACTGACGCCTTCTGGAGCCTTCCAGAGCAAGTGGACTGATGACGAATGCAATGACAACTGCCTGACTGAACATACGACGTGAATTTTGAGATTTCACGATGTGAATTCAGTATTTCATCCCTATAAATAGAAATCGAAGGGCAGCCGATTTTGGTTCCTATTCCCTTCACTCTCTCACTCTGTAAACCCTCTCTGGTCATCTTGAAGTACCCCCGAAGCCCCGGTATAATCCCGAGACCCGAATCAAGTCCCAAAGTCCGAAGATCCCGAGAAGAAAAGAGTTTCAGAGCCGAAGTTCTGCCTACGAGAAGCCCGGTGTGTGAAGATCTTTCAGATCTACCGAAGAAAACTACTTCTGCAAACCGTAGTGTTGTCTGATCATCTTCTAATCAAGTGAGTGTGTGGTTACTTCTTCTAACACATAAATATGAAGTATTTGCTTTGAAATACGTGTTATGTGTATATATATTGTTGTTATTTGAAGTGAGTGTATATTTCTTTTCTTCTAACACACTGATACAAAGTATTCTATATAAAATACGTGTTATGTGTTTATACATTATTTGTTTATATGAAATAAGTGTTGAATAAATGTTTTATACAAATTTTAAACTGTATATTTATTTTATCTACAAAAGTGTTAGGTAAAACATGGGTAGATAGTTGATGTGTGTTAAAATGAATAGAGGCCTCGATGTTATAGTTTTTTATTCAGTCATCTAGCGGAGTTTAGATGACGACCACGAACTTTTCTAGACAGTCCCGTGGAACGCTAGTAGGCTCGCCACCTGTAGGTGTTAATGAACTTGGGTGTTCATTCGATGTACTCCATCCCCCTCATGGTTGCCTTATTTGACATATATTGCTGGGAAACCCCCGAATGCATGTGTTGTTGCCCCAATGAAATATTCTTAAACTAGGTCCCTTAAGTTAGATGTTTTACGGACGTAAAGTGAGGATAACGGGAATGGGTAATTGGGTTTTTGTTGGTTTATGGAATTAAAAATAATTATTTATTGTGGGTTGAAGACCCTATATGCTCACCTGGCTCCCAAGCTTGACCCACTCAATATTCTTTGTATTACAGGTAGTGGCGCCAGAGCATAAGTTGGATGACTTGTCAAGTTATTTTTGGATTATGGACATGTTGTTTTATATAACTATTGTAAGGTCTGTAATGTAATGTTTATGCTTTTGGTCTGTTTATCGGAACATGACATCCCGAGTTTTGTTATATAATGAAAATACATTTCCTTAAGAAATGTTTTGGTAAATCTTATTTTATCATATTTCGTTTAAGGAACAAATTCCGCAAGTCTTTTAACAAAATGATTACTTTGAAATTATTTTAAAATCATAAATTAAACCGGTCTTTTCTGGCCGTGATTTTGGGGATGTTACACAAGGTATAAACTTTATACCTAAAAATGATACACAAAGATGAAAGGTTTCTGGATCTACAAGCTTGATAGCACCCACTCCTTTTCTAGTCTCCGTCTTCAACTAAATGCATTGAAAACACTCAATAAGCTTGAAAAACTCACACAAGCAACTCAAACTCGGAATTAGGGTTTAGAGAGGGTATGGTGGCTGATACGGGTGATCAAATTAGGACATAATATTGTTAAATAGGGAGTAACCCTTAATATTAGGGTTTTGAGTCTAGGCGAGTACGCGCGACGTACCACACGTACGCCCATCATACTAGTTGATCATCCGTGATTCCATGCCGCATGAGTACACTGCGCGTACTCTTAAGTACGCCCAGTGTACGACCACAATCACAAGCCATTTTACTCAAGGGACCAATTATGCAACTTTTGATGAAGATATAAGAAATAATAAAAAAAATTACATGATATTGGGATGTTACGGAATGAGAGAAAATAACAAGGTGAGTATAAAATTGATCTTTGATAATGAAAAATTACACACATCTTCAATATATACTTCAGGAAGAAAGATAGGTCAATTCTGGGTAACATCCACTTATATAACATATATAACAGGATGGGTAGGCTCCGCGTGTTTATCAACCACACCAACTTTGAGATTAGAAGTTGCAATCCAAATATTAATCTACCTTGACACTTCCAATCCTTCCTGTAAATTCTAACAAACAGGTTTCCAATTATATATACAATATACCTTAACTTAAATTATAAATATTAACAAAGGATATAAAAAAGGATATACAATTCAATGACAAGTTTGTGAAGGTTTGTAATTCTCAACACGTTCATTCTATTGAATACAAGTTTGTGAAGGTTTGTAATTCTCAACACGTTCATTCTATTGAATATTGCCCGCCTATAACTCACTAGGAGGCTCTTGATTTAATTAAGGATATCACAATACTTATATATGACCCTAATCATCTCATATCCTAAACTCCTTATATACTCTTAGTATAATGAACTTATACTCTTTTTAAGTTATACCAAGACATATTTCATTAAAGTACTCTTAAATTTTATCAAGACATATCTCATTAAAGTACTCTTAATGGCAATTCATAATATAGATACTATTAAAAAAATCTAGTTTGTATTCCACAATATATCACAAAAGTTAGAGTTAAATTACTCACCTTGAATTGTTTGAGAATAACTTGTTCTAACTTCTTAAGATCATGTCGTGATCCTAGTCCTTGCTTCAGCGAAACCTACGTAATAAGGGAAATCTACAAAAAAATCCAAAAATTTTGGGAAAATTTTCAATAAAGTCCTAAAATTTTTCTTTTTTACCAGAAAAGTCATATTATTTTGAGAAAATCATATAATATGTCATTTGCTAGTCAAATATAAAAATTGACTTTTTCGTTAATTTGGTCAAAATGTTAAATAATTAAAACTTTTCTGTTCAAAAAAATTTTTTAGGATTTTATTGAAACTTTTCCCAAAAGTATGGGACTTTTCTGTAGATTTCTCAAGTAATAACACACCTCTTAAGTGTCCTAACTTATTATGTAATTTCTCTTATATGTTCTATAACATCACTAACATTAAAATCATAACACTCAATTATATAATAACTTCATATTTGAACTCAATTTATCAAAACCCTAAATTTTAATTTCTAGGGTTCATAACAATTTCATCTCTGAATCAAGCAATTAGATTCAATTTACAACTCAATGGGTTTAAAATCATGTTATTATAGCCTTTATTTATTATTATACATCAAAATTTCAGCATAGGAATCGTTTACTATGATTAGGGTTATCACAACCCAAGCTCATATCAACCCTAAATCATGAGATTGTTTTTTTTTTAAATGGCAGGGTTAGTATATGCTTGGGATAGAACTCAATACCTCCTTGTTAGACACATCATTAACCAAGTGGTCTAGCCCCAACTTCAACAAGATTAACTAGTATATAGACTCTTGATTCTAGAAGTGATTAACACATTTTGGAAGCTTGCTCTTGATCTTCCCTTGTTTCTCCCTTGAAAATCCGATCAAACCCTCTTTTCTTTGTGTTTCTCTGCTGTGGAACGAGGAAGGTAAAATAATGGGATTGAAAACGACTCCTTTCTGTTTTATCTGATTTTTACCCCTTTAGCGACTTTACTTCGCGGCATATGTTTGTTTGCGTCGTGTCCTCTTTGTCACGTCACTACTTTTTCACTGTATACAACACTTTTGTTGTCTGTCATTCAAAACTTATCCTTAAAAATTATGGCATCCTGCTTCCATTGGGTCGTGTCTTACCTTGATTTTATGAAGGTACATTGCTGCCACTGTTCATTTTACATCAACCACTTTCTCGCTTTGAAATCGTGTCATGACACTCACTCGTCGCATCACTAAGGTGTTGTTTGATTTTCTGAAGCAAAAATTCATGAAGTCTGCGGACCACCTCTGCAACCCTCTGCAGTAGAAGAGGTGGACCAAACGGCTGCAGACTATAATAAAAAGCGTATTTGTTTTTTTAACATCTGCATACTGCTGCAGATATTAAAAAATTAAAATAAACTAATTTTATAAACCGAAAATAACTTTTTAATACGTAAAATTTAATAATGTATAACATTTCGGTAAAAATTAATGATATTTCAGTAAAAAAGAATGATATTTCAACAAAAAATAAAGATATTTTAGTAAAAAAAATAATGATATTTCATCAAGAAATTATCATTATTGAATATAAAAAAATGAAAAATAAATTCAATAAGAATAAACGAAAAAAAAAAAACGAAATAAAAAATATGAAATAAAATTTTAATAACATATAATCAAAATTTCAGCAATAAAAAAACAAGAAGAAAATGTTGGAAGAGGTTAGAAGATGCAGTACAAGTGCTGCGCTAAACAGAGCTTGCGCAGAGGTTTTTGACTTAGAAGACTTCTAAAAAACAAACAACTGCGATATGAAAAGTGCTACGCGTGTGCTGCGCCGCGCAGCAGTAAGAAGTTTGAAGAGGTTTTTTTTCAAAAAACAAACAGCACCTAATAATGATACCTAATAATGATGCATGATATAATTTTCCCAAATTTCCTACTTTACCCCAGCTTATAATTTCTACTTGTCAACACATTAAGCTCTTTACTCTGGAAAATGTTTCTTTAGCAATATATGTCGGAATCACACACTTCCAAAACATCATTTTAGTTTAAGCACACATTTTTACATTCCAAGTTTATGTTACACTATAACTTATATTTTATCCAAAAACGAGTGTCACATATACGTGGGTTTGAATTTGTCTTGGACATCTTCCTTCGATCCAAGGTGATCAAAAACGTTTTGTTGATTCCCATGCTTCCTTCGGTTCACTTGAGTCCACCCTTGACTTCATTCATCCATTGCAATTGACGCGCATGCAACCCTAACTATGTGTTTGAACTACATGCAATTGAACCCATGAAGCCCTAGTTGCACCCTCCTTCATCTCAGCTTGTCCATCATACCAAACCCTCCTCCATACTCCGGTGATGGAAGTCGGACCTAGTAACAATCATCCTCTTGCACCCTACTTGTAGTAAATGTCAAAGTTTATCACCAAGAGAGGCTCAACTCTTAAGCTAGAAATTTCACGAACAGTTAAACAGAACAGGGTAAATCCAACTTGAAAACAATATGTAAAAAAATCATCCTGGTAGTAAAACGTGAGTTAAAATTACATCATAGATCAATATAATAATAATACCCGTTGATAACAAACGCATTACTAAAATTCCTTTTTTCATACCAACAAGATTAATGGACTCACACCTAGACAAGTATACGTTGAAAATTCATCTGTGTTCATTTGCCTAGCAAACTAAAACAAGAAAGAGGGTTGTTAGATTTACACGGTTGTAGTAAATTCATCTCCGAGGGGATAATCAGGAAAAGTGTAAGGTGGTCTTGTAATAATATGCATATGCATGCCTGCCTCTCTCTTGTGTAGTTGTGTATAAAAAATGGTTAACAGTGTAAAAGAAACTAATTCATGAAATTTCTACAATTGGCAGCCCTACATAAACAAGGGACTTTAAGTTCATCCTGCTCATCTTGATCAAATTTGTAGTCATACCTGAAGCATTCAGAATTAAATATTTAAACTAATGAAGTAATGAAGCCTCCTTAAAAGCAAGATATGCAATACATACGTTAACTCATCGCCAGCAGATACATTGGTTTTGGCTATAAGAACTATTCGGCTCTCATCAGCACCCATACTCAATATCCTAGCATAGCAATTTGGCATGCACTGCAAGAAAAACAAATGTTATTGCTATTATTATTTATTTATTTATAATTACCACGGAACAAAAAGAAAAGAAAAGAAAAGAAAAGGGTGATGGTTTGGTTTTCAATTACCGAATGATTGATTAATCGTGCTATATTCCCTTTATTTGTGGCATCAATTACAATGTCATCACTGACCTTGAAGAGCTACAATGCAAAAACAACAAGAAATAGAATAGTTTATAGTTGTTTTACTGTATACTAATTATTAAACAAATAAACAACAAGATTGCAGAATCGACTCACATAGCAATCCTTGGCTTGAGAACGATACTGCACCTCCCTCAAATCTGCAACACTGCGCCTCACCTGCTCACCACGATATTCAAGCACCTGCATTCCCACAAACAAAAAAAATAAATAAATAAATAAATCAAACTTACCATTATTATTATTTAAAAAAAAAAAAAAAATACTGCTACCATTTCTCCTTCTTGAATCTTGCGCCTTGCAAAGAGGCCCCATCCATGTATGCCGGATTTACCAAAACAGACACGCTGGTTTTCTGTGCTCTGGATTAATAATTAAAAATAAGAAGAAAAGACATCACATGGATTGCAAGGGAAGGGTAGACGAAAGACAAGTAATATCGACTATACCTACCTGCAAACAGTCAAGTCTTTCCTTGAATGTAGAGAAGTTATTCAAATCTTCCGCTTCCTGCCAAGATAACAACAAAGCAAGCTTTGCTTAATCATTCCCTGTCCCACCCAATGCAGATAGAAATTAATTAATTACTGTGTGTGAGGTTAAGCCGTCTATTTCATCCACTGAATGCTGGATCGGCCTCATTAACCGATGGAATATTGCCTCCTTTACACCATTCTGAAACCAGACAGAGAATAATAAACAAGTGAATATAATAAGTCTTAATTAGTGGTGATTGGGGGGCCTACCTTGACCTTGGTGCTTGATCTTTTGTAAATGCGACACCTGGCAGCAGAGAGTGGTTCTGGTTCTGGTTCTGGTTCTGGTTCAGGTTCGTCATTATCATGCTGTGGTTGTGGGGTTGATGAATGGGAGACAGAAAGATCCCTCAACAGAAGCCTTGAACCCCTAAAACTCTCCTTCTCTTTCTGATGCAACCTCTTTGCACGAAAAACCTCAGAAGACGTCCTGATTACAATGCCAGTATCTGCTGGGGTTCTGCATAAACAACATCTCACTAAAATGCCAAAACGACAATAATAAAGGAAAGGAAACAAATAAACAGCATCTTACCTGTGGACAGCACAGTATGGAGTCCATCTGGTGTTATATATGCCGCCCTTCTCTGATGAGTGCAGCTGAACACAAACAAACAAAAAGATAAATGAGATACGTATTTTATACAAAAAGTAAGCAAGCAAATTTATTACCTCCACACAGTAGCCAGCCCTTGAAGCACACATTGCATGAAAATAAGTAGCACACTTGCAACATTGTATACAAGAACCATGAACCTGTTTGCAAACAACACATGCCTGCATAAATTTATTTCATTTTCAGCAAGACAAGAAAATGTCAGAATTAGATGATGATGATGATGAGTAACATTATTCCTAATCCTACCTTGACAAAAGATTCAGGTGGAATCCGGAGCAGACCAGTTGCAGGCTCCATTTTCTCATCACTTGCAAAAGCAACCTCCGGCCGGAACCATGCACAGATCACATGAACCCATAAACTCTCTATGTCAGTTGGCTTCAAAGCACCACCTGCATAACATAACATATATTTTATTATCATATGACATTTACAAACAACTCAGCTCAACAATTGTATGAGTGGACCTTTAATAGGGCAGAGACAACAGTCTCTTTCAACTTGAGGCGTTTCACATGCTCTACAAACCCAAGATGTGAAATCATGGATGTCTCTCACCCCATAGCATTCTTGATGCACAGCTATTTCACACCTGTTGCATATAATAATTTTGTTCACCTCATAGTCCTCATCCCATCTACAGATAGCACAGCGTTCACTCGTCCACTTTGCATTCACAGCCTCATACTTGTCTGTAATTTCATTTTTCCATATTATACTATCTATCTATCTATCTATATATATATATATATATATATATATATATATATAAAACATAACACAAACGCAAACAAGACAACCAAAAACATATATATATATATATATATATATATATATATATATATATATATATATGTACTGTACGCTACCTTGAAGAAATGAAAACAATTGTTTTTCATCTAAAGCTACTACTACAGCTGAAGCAGCCTTGACACTATTAACATTACACCCTGAAAGCTGCAATATTTAAAGTTACTAGTTTAGTAGTGTGAGTGATATAAATGACAACATTTGCTAATTAACACAATGCTTTCTTGAAGTTGAAGTTGTACAAACCATCTTCTCCAGTGGTAACATTGAACCCTTCACTTTAATGCTGACCTTCCACTTCTTTGCTCTAGAACCAGTATGGCGTTCCCATTCACCAAGGCTTTGCTTTCTTGTTCCACATGAACCACACTTACACTCAACTCTAAAACAAAATCAAATAAACATATATCTTACATTAGGTACCATACACCATCATTCAACTAAACTGACAAGTTGCTAAATTCACCACTCACTTACAGATGAAGTTTTGGATAGTAAATCCCTTCCATGCCACTACAGATGACACTTATTTTCTCAGCCAACACACTCTCTGAACATCTGTTCAATGACATCATCAGATAATATATATATATATATATATAAACCCAAAAAGAAAGAAAGAATAAAGAAACTGATACCTACCTGAGTTGTACTTCAGATTTATCTACAACAGTGGATTCCCCTTTGCATTCTGGACAGTAATAGTCAATCTCCTCCAGATCCTTCAGGTGATATAATCATGTAAGATGAAGATACCAAATAATAACATCATTAAGAAATCAGATAAACACCTTAAGGATTTTGCTGGAAACTTTGGCACATTCTGCATGGACCCAGACATTGCAACCATCGCAGCATATCTAGACAAAACAAGATATAATAAAGAAAAAGTTAGATGCTACTCGTTATTTGTAGACAAAAGCTGGCAATGGTTTTTTAATAATGCAATGAAAAATAATCTCACCCAATCTCCACCATCAGAATGATGCCAGATCTTCTTGCAAATGCCACAGTATTGTCTTGATTTCCGTAACTGCAGCAAGTTTGCAATTAGGTACAACAAGTAACAAAATAATGAGGTGAGGCATGTAAGTGTAGAAACCTTTGAACAGTGTTCGCACAAACCCAGCTGTTGAGAGGTTATTCCCTTAGCTTTCTTCATTGTTTTACAAGGAAAAAACAAACCACAGCTGCCACAAGCTTGTGTATCCTTCTTATTATAGGCATTCTACAAAAGGGTATATACCATATACCAATCAATTCATGCTACCTTTCAAAGACTCATATGAATGTCTAAAAGAATTACTGATGAAAGCAATAACTTGCCTGCTTATGACGCCAAGACTCTTGATTCGTTGCCATTGGGATCTTAATGCTACAACATTCCTCCTTGTCTGTATAGCCTGAATCCAAGTAGCCGTTTTCTGCTAAGAACGCTTCTTCTATTGCCATACGAAAATCACCTGGCTTGCAGCCATATAATTGAGTCTGTCCCCGATACCTGAACAAAAAATTTAACTTGATTAAAAGATCTTTATAACACACACCTAACAAACTAAGATATGGCTCATAGCCTCAATTGTATAACACACACCTTTCCATATAGTCTAAAAAGGGATAGATCATCCCATCCTTCACCCATGCATAATCCTAAACATCAAAACAACATAAGCTAGACCATAAATTGCAATACCAAAGTATACCATCTTTACATGAGTGTTTCCCGTGTACAAGAAAAGAAAAACCAATCTTTTATAAGCATCTTCACAGATATTTCAGTAAATAAGGCATCCCGAGTTAAAAAAAATAATAATAATAATAATAAAAAAAAAAAAAACAAACAAAAAAAACAAAATAGAGGGAAAGAGACTAGATTGCAAGTTTATTAAGTAAACTAACGAGAGAATTTAAGGAAAAAAAAACATGCAGGATGCAGCTAGCAAAGAAAGCTTACTCTTTGACCTCTCTTTGAATAACCATAAAACATGACGCAAAGAGTGCCGGGAACACAAGCCCTTAGTACAGATTTAGGAGCTTCATGTAGTGGGTCAATTACAATCGCCGGCCAAGCTGGGAACCGATTTGAGCATTTTGCCCAAACAATATCACCGGTAACAAAATCTTCAACTCCATAAAAACCCTTCTTTTTTTCATTCTTCAACGTCTCTATGGCTCTTTCGTGGCTTTTATCAACTGTATTACCAAATAAAGTTGCAGAGCCAGGTGAACTGGTATAAATTCGACTTGCAGCATTGTTAAAACCCCCCTGATACCCTGTTTCGAGACACTGTCTTTTAGATATTAATTCCCTGTCAGAAAACGGATTCCCACGCTTTTTCAAACTCTTGTTATCAGTAAACCTTAAAGGGCGAACAGCAACACGGCCTAGCGAAGATTTCAGTAACGAAACTGAACCCAAATTCGATTTCAATTCACCAGGGATATACGGAACTCCATCGCACCACGAATTAACAGCATTATCGTAGCCTAAAAAACCATCCTCGTTATAAGAACTTGCAGCAAACTCAATTTCTCCTCTCTGTTTCTTCGTAAAACTCTTAGCAAGATGATCATATTCATCTTCCGTTTCTTCGCTATCCATTTCCTCCAATTCGCAGCGTTTGACGTTAGGCATTTTGGATCTCACCGTCTGCTTTACCATTGTCGCACTTAGAAACAACTCATATTCATCGAAAACCGCTTTTTCATACCAAAAGAAAACCCTAACTTCGCACCAACCTCGAGACCAACGAATCAAAAACGTCTGGACTTAACAGATTCAAAAAACGAGTCGATAATTTTTCCGACCACCGGAAGATCAAAGGAACGAAAGAGTACTCCGACCAATCCGATGTACCCAGTCCATACAAATTCTATAATTTCCGAATCAACCGGTTGGAATTCGAGATTACTCAATTTAGCAACTCGGTTCACCAGAAGTTGCTATCCAAGAACAAGAGAAACCCTAATTAACTGTATCGGACACTGAAAACAACGAAAAGACAAGATTGTGAATCAACCGAATTCAATTTCTATTCTACAACAGACACTCGGAAAGAAACCTCCGACTATTTCCTGGAAAACATCAGCATTCCACTGAAAAAATTGTAAGATCAATAAATTGAAGCTGAAACAAACGAGAACAGAGATTCGTGTGTGATTTGCCAATGTATTCGTCTGCCTCTCGCGGGAGAGAGAGAGAGAGAGAGAGAGAGAGAATTGGAAGCAGCAGTTGGAGGAAAAATCAAACGATCTGCTTTTGTCAGCCGTGAATATGAAGACTAACATAATCTTTCTTCTTTTATATTTTTCTTCTTGTATATTTGAAACTTGACAAAACTTCAAAAATATGCATGTGGTTTTTAAAAATATCATGTTTAATCCTTAAGTTCAAAAAACCTTACAGATGGTCCCTGTGGTTTCAAAACTTTTAACAAATGGTCCTTCTGCCTAACTCCGTTAGCTTTCTACCGTTAAGTGAGGGTATTTTCGTCATTTCAATACACAGGGACCATTTATGAGGTTTTCTCTATTTAAAAAAAATAAAAGAAATATAATTATTTAATTAAAGGGCCCCACCTCTCTCTCTCTCTCTCTCTCTATCTATCTATCTCTCTCTCACCTCAAAAAACATTGAAACTCCACCTACAAATACATTTTCTCTACTTATTCTTAGAAAATTGAACTTTATGGTTTGTGAAATCGATGAAGAAATAAAAACTTCAAGAAATATCAATCAGAACTGTAAGAAATCGACAAATGTGGATGTCTTTCCCTCTTCCGATCTCGATCTTGATTTTTCACTTTATCTTTCCAATTACCAATCACCACCCACCTTCTTGTTGTCTTTACCGGTGAAACAAATCGACGAAGAGGTTGGGTCTTAGGGATGGTCTGGATCTACCTTCATAAACTCGGATTTTGAGTCTATTTCTACCTCTTGTTGTCCTTACGGTTTTTATTTCAGGTTCTGATTTATGGTTTCGAGTTCACGTGGAGGATGACAACGATGATTTAGCTTGGGTTTAGTTTTCCTAGGTTTTTCATTTCAAGTTACGTTGATGTTTCGTTTATGGCTTATAAAGGAAGAATACACATGCGAAGAGAAAGAGAAATCAGAGAAAAGAAAAGGAAGAAATAGAAAATGAAAGAAAGGAGAAAGAAGAAAAGGATCAATTCAATGTTTTGTTTATGGGTTACAGGGGAAAACATAGGTGAAGGGAAAGAGAAATCAAAGAAAGGAGATATTGGCGATCCGAATGTAGATGGAGCAAGTGATAACGGGCATGAGGTAAACGACGATAGTGATGATGAGGTTAAAGAACTAGTGGCGATGGAAAGCTCGCAATTGTTGATCCTTTTTCTTGGTAAAAGAAATTTTAATTTTGACAAGAGAAATCTAAGAAAAGCAAAATAAGAAACAGAAATGAAAGAAAGAAGAAAGAAAAAATGGATCAATTTCAATGGCAAGTACAAGCTTCAATTTCAGCTTGACTTGATATATATATATATATATATATATATATATATATATATATATATATATATATATAGAGAGAGAGAGAGAGAGGCCCTTTAATTAAATAATTATATTTTTTCTCTTTTTTAAAATAGAGAAAACCTCATAAATGGTCCCTGTGTATTGAAATGACGAAAATGCCCCTCACTTAACGGTAGAAAGCTGACGGAGTTAGGCAGAATGACCATTTGTTAAAAGTTTTGAAACCACGGGGACCATCTGTTAGGTTTTTTGAACTTAGGGACTAAACTTGATATTTTCGAAAACCACAAGGACCATTTTTGAAGTTTTGTCTTGAAACTTTTATAAACTATTAATTTTTAGAGTAAATTAAACAGACGACCTTGTGATATTGTGTTACTCTCACGTTTAGTCACTAAGCTGAATTTTTCATCTATAGAGTCCTTAAATGATAAATTTGTTACACGCTACCAGTTTTCTTTATTTATTTTTTAAGGGAAAGTATCAGAAAAGTCTTAATATTTTCGGAAAAGTTTCATTATACCCATTTTTAACAGAAAAATCCTAATTATTTGATTTTACACGATAATATGTCATTTCTTACTATTTTTTTTTTTATTTGTTAATTTGAGTCAAAATGAAATAATCGGAAGTTTTATGTTCAAATTTTTTTTGGGGCTAAAGTTAAACTTTTCTAGGACTTTTCTGATAGTTTCCTATTTTTTAATTGTTTATTATTTACAGTTTATTTTTAAAATTTGTATGTTAAATGAAATAACACCTACCCTTCCCCTTTTTACTAACCATTCCTTTTTAATCGGTTTTCTATATGATTTTTATGTATTTGTAGAATTTCACATAACAATAATGGGCACATGCAACCTATAAATTTATAGTTTTTTCATAATAGCAACATACTTTGAAAACCTAAATATATTGATGTAAAATTGAAAAACACAAAGTTTAGGCAACATACATTTCGCTATAATCAAATATAGCAACCAACTTTGAATATCCATTTTATGGAATGCAAACTCCAATAATGTGGAAGCCTTTAATGTGTCACACCAAACTCATAGGAAACCTTATGGTCGAAAATTATAAAGATAGGGGATAAGAGATTTTTTAAAATTCCTTATGAATTATGTAGGGTTTTCAAGCCTTCTAAAGCTCCATATTTATAGATTTAATAAACATTGGTTTTAATTTACAATATTTACCTATCAGCAAAAAAAAAAAAAAAAAAGGCTTCCAGAAACCCTAGAAATGACTCCCTAAAACTGTCCCCTATAGGGGGTTTCTAGAAAGTCTCTCTTGTTTAATTATTGAACAATTGCATTCTAACCCTAGTACCTTTAATTAATTCTAATTAATCTATAACCATTAACTTAGGTATTTATAATTAATTCTTAATTATTTATTTATTATTTCTAATGAATGTATTAATCATATAATATATTAGTAAGTCATTTATCTCTCTCTCTCTCTCTCTCTCTCTCTCTCTCTCTTAATATCAATCAAAATTATTTCCTAGTTAAGAGTGCAACCCAAGAAGGACTTTACTATTATTCACTCAGCTATACCAATTTAGTTAATACCTTAGACACCTTAATTCAATAGTTTCCCACTTGGATAAGTCGATAACTATAACTGCAAGTATAAATCTTGAAATAACTAGTAAAGAATGTTTTCCAAAGACACTGTCAAAATCTGATTAAATCAAACGTCGACCCTAAGATAAGTGATCAACTATCATTTCGTTCTTCATGATATCTTATGGACACGAGAGATGGATAAGAATCAATCTCATGATCCAAGATTATGTTTCTTGATTTCCCGATTTGTGATGACATCATCAGAGTGCTTTTGAGTAATGGATTTGAAGTTTAGGCTTAAAGACTTAATCCATTAAGCACATATGAGGATTTTAAGCTCTGTGAGGGTATGCCCCGCGTAAGGCGACGTACACCCCGCGTACTGAGTCAACCACCCCATAGGTGGTCAATGTGAGGCAAGGTACGCCCAGTGTACCGAAGGAGTACGCCCTGCATACGCCTTCTGTTTGGGTTTCGGACTTTAAGCTTCGAGTATTGGGCCACCTTTCAGGCTTGGATGATTGGACCCTCTTTGGACGTATGGATATGAGTGTTTTGGTCTGATTGGAGAGTTGGACATTAGGATAAGGCCCAATAAGGAGTTGGGCCCAATTTGGAAAATTAGGCCAATTATGGACCTTAAAGTAATTTGGACCTTTTGGATCAAAGATTTGGACTTGGGCATTGGCCCAACTAGGGGAAGGGTAAATGGACATTTACCATAAGTATGGATCCTTAGTCAAGTATGGTTTTCCAATTGTTAATTTGATGTTGTTTACTGTGATAGTTCGAGATTTTTCGTGGGTCAGCAGTCGGAGGTTTCAGTGTAGTTTGACATTACGAGGTGAGTTTTCCTCACTATACTTAGGGGTCAACAGCACCAAGTCCAACCCATTGGATTAATATCCTATTGTGCATGTTATGTTATTGTGATCTATTAGGTCAATATCCTGATAGATAGGATGATGTTATGATTAGTGATCAGTAAGATATGTTTATTTGTTGCTAGTTGGTTGCTTGTATGTTTATCTATATTATGTGCACATGTTTGGTTGGTGGCTGTGGCTTCACTTCTTTGTAGGTAAGCCAACATGTCGGGGCATTCCAACCCAATTGTTGAGGACCCAGAGTATTCCATCCCGAGGATAATTAGACTCATAGTATGTTGGTATTCCAACCCGATGGTTGAGGGGTGTGGGGTATTGCAACCCGTTGGTTGATTGGACCTATAGTATGTTGGCATTCCAACCCGACATTTGAGGGACGTGGGGTATACCAACCCGATGGTTGATTGGACCCATAGTATGTTGTTATTATGTTTGTGCTAGTAGTATTGTATCGGTAATTTGGGGGAACCCACTAAGCTTTGGGCTTATAGTTTTGGGTTATGTTTTAGGTACCTCAGAGGATCGCGGGAAGGCGAATGCATCATCGTGCACCTCCTTATGTTTTTGTTTTACGATTTTGGTATTTCTTTGATGTGAAACTTATTTTGAAAACAATTTGTAAACAATTATTGTTTTGGGTTTGTTTTAAAAAGTTTAAAATTTTCAATAATTTTATGAATGTTACAAATTTAGTCTCGGTTGGGCCCAACACTATACTGTCAACATCAAATCACCAAAGGGCCCAATGTAATGTCCCAAAACCTAAAACACAAAATTTTTTGTTTTTATATTAAATAAAAGATCAACCAAACATGTTTATCAAAACCATAAGAAAATAAAAGTATGTCAATATCCATTCAAAAGTATAACAGGGTCGATAAATTGGAAATCATGGTGTGTGCAATGTGATCATCCCGAGATCTTCCCCTTCGAACCACAAGTACCTAAAAGATAAACTTAAAACCATAAGAACAAAGCCTAGTGAGTTCCCTAAAATACCCCATACCATACATACAATGGGCCTTGCCCAACAACCATCGGGTCTCACCCGACATCAAGGCCCACCCGGAACAGATCTGTCAGTAGCATGTGATGGGCCCCGCCTAACACATTCATTATGACCCGCCCTGGTATCGGTACCTGCCCAACATGCATACAAACACATATAAAACATGAAAGAGTCACAAAGACAACTAGCATTCTATAACATAATCCAATGGGTCGGTATTGATGCCTTCGACCCGTAAGTATTGTGAGAAGACTCACCTCAATCTGTTGAAAAATCAGATAAATGCTCGGATTGCTGATCCAAAAATATCTACACTAAATATAATCAAATAATACTCTAATTAAAATTCAGTCATAAACCATAAGCGAGATCCCAAGTCCATAAACCCAACTCTTAGGGTAAATATCATTTTATCACTTAAAGCTAAACCCATTCAATCAAAGCCCAAATCCTTAAAATGGCCTAAAAAGAATCCTAGGCCCACAACAGGTAGTATGCCTTGCATACCTGACCTGTAGGCCCCGCGTACTCAAGTGACCTTCATCGGGCCTCATATCTAGTACGTGCAGTGCACTAAGAAGTACACCCGTGTACTGGCCAGGGTCTTATTCCTTAACCAAAAGTCTTAATCAATTAAGACCTTAACGTTTAAACCTCATATTTATGTCTAATTAAGGTCTTAATCAATAAAGTTGGCAACTTTACTCCTTTGCATGCTTTAATGGGACCCTGTAACATCCCAAAAATACAAACCAAAAATTTCATTTTTGATATAGCAATTCATAAAACAATTTATAAAAAACATCATCAAGTTAATTAATTTAATCATAATCCATAGACCATAAGTCTAAAAAATATGCCATAACATAGTATCAATGTGAGAGTACAATCCCAAGAATATCATATGCGGAAATCGTGTGTGTGATGCGTTGCTACCGTGTCGGCTTCTTTCCCTTTGCGGAAGAAGTAGCTAAAATCAAAACTGAAAACCGTAAGCACAAAGCTTAGTGAGTTCCCTCATCATACCACATACCATACAATAAACATACGGCCAGGAATATATGGGTGCCCAGCCTACCCTGCTGAGCATATCTGGGTGCTCAACCTACCCTTGTCAGGCATACCGAGGTGCCCGACCTACCCCCTGTCAAGCATATATGGGTGCTCGACCTACCTGTTAGGCATATCTAGGTGCCCAACCTACCCTCCGGTTTATTTCAATCGGTTACAGGGACTAGTTCACCCATACCACTACCACATAATAACATAGCATAATATATTGTCAGACATATATGGGTACCCGAACTACCCTGTCGGTCCTTACAACCGATATTGGAGTCTATCTTACCCTCCTACCACTATCACATAAAACATAGTATACTAGCACATAACACATAACAAATAATGCTATACCAAATAATTATCACAAATACAATCATCTCTGCTATAATCAACTACTAGTGGGTCAGCATTGGTGCCTTCGACTCACCTCTCCTAGAAGATAACTCACATCGACGTCGTGAGGTAGCTGAACTGTCCTCGGTGCTGGGATCAACTCCTCTCAAACTCCTACACATAACAATCTCCTTTAATTATCCTTTCATACTCATAACCCCTTTAGGGTCAATTATAGTCAAAGTCTAAGTCAAGGTCAACACCTTGGTCAAAGTCAACCTTTAGTCAAAGTCAACATCTGGTTGAATCAACTCGCTGAATTGGTCAACAACTCGTTGAGTTCCATAAATTAGAGAATCTCGAACTCGCGATCCAACTCGTCGAGTTATCCTCTAACTTGCCGAGTTCTCCCTTGTGACAGAATTGATACTTTTCGATTGAACTCGTCGAGTCCTTATTTGGACTCGTCGAGTTCTCCTTCATACAGAGTTGGGACATTTGGCCCCTAACTCGTCGAGTTCCTCCTTGAACTCTTCGATTTCTCCTTCAATCTTCAAGCCCAAGCATGTCCAACTCGCCGAGTCATCTCCCAGACTCAACGAGTTTACTCAGTAACAAAAAAGGTTAGGGACCACGACCCAAGTCACCGAGTCGTATGAACAACTCGTCGAGTCCCCCATAGTCTAATTCCATACAGTCAATTTTAGTAAGGCTTAATGCATCCAAAACACAGATCTAGTTCCCTAGGGTTGATATATCACATAAAGTTTCTAACTTTACGTGCATGCGTGGGTTATTTAGCTCAAAAAACCGTAAAAAGTGGGTTATATGATGCATGGGATTCCTATGGCCACAAAGTTGGCACCTTTATGCCATGGAGTCCCTAAAAGACTCTGGATCTGAAGTTATTATCCCGAAACATTCTTGCATCCATGAATGGTTCCATAATATGCTCCAAACAGCCCTAAATTACCCCATGAAGAGATCTAGTAAACAAATAAACAAGGTACAAAATTTATACCTCAAATGAGCTGGAAATGAAGCACAAACTCTGGATCTACTTGCTTCTTCTAGAAACCCCAAACTTCCTCTTCCTCCTCAAGCTTCAAAATCACCAAAAACACATAACAGTAGCTCAAGAACACTAAAAACAAGTTAGGGTTTCGTGACTACGGTTTGGAGGTGATGGATGCTTTAGTTGAGGCAAGATAAAGTGTTTAAATAGGGTGCAAACCCTGAAAATTAGGGTTTCACTATGGCAGCCCTACTCGACGAGTTGAGAGTTGAGGCTCTCAACTCGTCGAGTAGACTTCAAGTCCCGCGTCCAATAATTACATTCCTACTCGACGAGTTTGGGGCCTCCAACTCATTGAGTCCCTTCAAAAATGAGTAATTCATAATTAAAAATATATAAAAAGGGAATTTAATGTCAGACAAATCATATATCGAGAAACAAATTGTTGGACAATAAGTATGACTATGTTCCATGTATTTGTCCACAAGATATATTGAGAACGGATGACTATATGATTCCTTATCTAAAGGACGTGTCATTGACTAGGTCAGAGTTCGACAACAACTTTTGAGAGTTACAATTGCTAATTGGACCTTGAAGTTACATTGGCAGTTATAGTTATTAGACTTATCCAAGTGGGAGATTGTTTGATTAGGTGTCGTAGCCCATAACTATAAATGGTATGTACTTGACCCGATAGTAGCATGGTCCTTTTGTAATCATTTGATAGTTGAGGCTTTGGGCCATTGGATCACACTTATTAGGTCTAGGCCGAAAATCCTAGAAGGATCTAGGAGTTTTCGTCCAAGGCCTAAGGCAAGAGGTCCATGGACTTGCTTAGGCCCTAAGCTAAGGGATTAGGGTTTCCACCCTGAAACCCTAGCTGGCCTAAAGTATAAATAGGACCCCTAAACTTAATATTTCATCCCACCCCTTGAGAAACCCTAGAAGAGACGATTTCTAGAGCAAGTTACATTCTCTTTCCTCTCTCTCTCTCTCTCTCATATTCATCCTCTCACTCTTGTGTGTTTGTGAGCCATTAGAGGTACTACAATTTTGGTACTTGTTCTCAAGAGCAAAGGAACTTCAAGATTTAGTTGTTGTTACTACATAGCAACAAAAGTATGTATTCTAATCTCTTTTGTTTGTGAATTTCGAAATATTAGATGCATGTTAGGGTTTCCTTGTGTGTTAATTTGTTGTATGTTTAATAGTGAAAACATATATCCAAATTAGGGTTGAATGCACACATAGGATTGTTTGTATAAACCCCAACAGTAACCTCTTAGGTCTTAAAATCATTATAAGTGCTTAATGGATTAAGTACCTAAGCTCAAAATTCAAATCTAAGACTCAAAAGCACTCTAGGACCATAAAGTCTCAAACTTTAAGACTTTGGTCGTCCAAAAAGGGCTTAATACATGGTCTTAATCCATTAAGACCACCTACAAAGAACAAGGGACCAAACCAGCTCAAGGGACCTCATTTTTATTCCTTAGGACCCATCCTAGGGTCTGAAAGGGCAGCCCATCATGTATAAAACAAAGCATGCACAATATTGGGACTCTTGGGACAATAAGAATACCAAAAAGCAACCAAAACAAGATCTAAACAATCCAAGCATAAAGGTAGAAACTTTATTCCTTCTAGAGCTCCCTTAGAATATGATAATCTCATATTTGTAACACCGTAAAAATTTAAACAATTTTTCACTTTTGGAACCCATAAAATATCAATTGAAATCACAAATAAAAACATTGTATCAGTACAAAACCCAAGATCAAAATATATATAAACTCCGGTGTGCGTGTGTACGAATCATGTCGGTGCCTTCCCACAATCATCACTGGTACCTGAAACACATAACACTGTAAGCATAAATGCTTAGTGAGTTCCCCAAAATACCACTCTAACACATAATAGCCACTCGAGGTTGTAACTTTGTTGACCCTCAGGTCTAGGTGTCTCAGTGGGGCCCTCCAGCCCCAACTCTCTATGGGCCTTCTGGCCCTAACTCTGTGGACCCTAAAGTCCTAACTATGTGGACCCGAAGGTCCTAACCCTGTAACTATGAATCATGCATAACACATATCACAATAAATCATAACACATAAATAACATGCAATTACACTGGCATATAACTCTAAAATACTCTATCACATAACTCTGTTACCACACTAGGTAAAGTATAGTGAGAAGACTCACCTCGGGTATCTCGGTAATCTCTGACTCGGTTACGCTGGTCTAACCTCCGCCTAATCAAAATAAATACCCTAATTATTATAACTCTCAAAAGCTAGACTATGACCTCTTATGACACTCTCAGAAGGGTAAAACCATTTTACCCCTCCCACAACTCAAAATCCCCACGATAGACCATACCCAAAAAGTCAACTTTTCGGGTTACGCTGCGCGTACCAGATGTGTACGCTGGGCGTACCCAGCTGCCTCTCAGGATCGGGGAACACCACCCAGTACGCGGCGCGTACTGGGATTACGCCCGGCGTACTCCCAACTTCAGCACCGTAACTCTTTTTGGTCTTAAACGGTTAAGACCCACGTCCAAAATTTAGATCTGACCACATCTAAGCCTCTTAATCCATAGAGTTGATGACTTTATGCCTTTGCATGGCTAGATAAGTCACCAACTTTCACAATGTTCTATCCTTTAACTCTAGAAGGCTTATACTCAAGCATGACCTCAACTAATCACTAAAGATGGAAGCTTTATGGCTCTAAATCACTAATAGCACTGAATGGGGATAGATCTCGGACCATGGAGCACTTTACACTCATAAAGTCTCCACCTTTGGGGTTTTTATCCATAGCAAAAGCACATGCAACAACAATCAAAGTAAGAGGAAAGTTTTGAACTTTATACCTCTAAGAGTAGTCCCTTGCTCTGTAGATCTCAGATCCAAAATGGCACCTCAAGCTTTAGCTTCCAAGAACTCCTTTCCTTCTTCTTCACTAAGTCACCAAGGCACAAAAAGCTCAAATCAACACTCTCACACACTAAGGACGATGGGGGCTCTCTTTTAGGGTTTCACTCACTGATTTGGAGGTTGAGAAATGAGCCTTAGCACCCTTTAAATAGTGCATAACACATAATTAGGGTTTTGCACCTGGGCCGAGTACGCCCGGCGTAACTCTTGGTATGCCCAGCGTACCTTGGCAATAACACGTTCTTTTTAAGCGCTTGAGTACGCGCAACGTACCCCTATGGTACGCCCAACGTACTCACTTGCTAAACAAAAGTTCGCTCAAGGGCTAAACATGGCCAAACACAAAGAACAAGGATGAAAGAAGTACCTGAATCTCGTGGTGTTACAATATCTACAAGCTTGCTTCCTTCCTTGACTCCTTTGATGCACTGTCTTCACCTTCTGGCACATAAAGATCACAATATAAGCTTAAAATGCTCACTTATGGGGTTAGGGTTCTCTCAAAATGGCTAAAGGACTTGGAGGCTGAAAGAGTAAGTCAAAATGACACATAATGGTGCTTAAATACTCCACAAACCCTACAAATTAGGGTTTCACCCTGGCATGCGTACGCCTTGCGTACATATTTTTACACCCAACGTACTTAGGCCTGCCCTAATACACTTAGCGTATCCACATGTACGCCCAACGTACATCTCAAGCTCCCAAGAATTACCAGTTTGCCACTAGAGCTTCTTAGGGCCAATTCTAACAAACATCAAGGACCAAAAATGACATTTTAAAATACCAAGGGAAATATTTGAAAATATCTGAAAACGAGGGATGTTACAACTTTCGTTTAGATCTCGTCGGCTAATTTTGACTTTATTTTTAAAGTTATATTTTAATAGGCTTAGACAGTTAAAGTCCGTTAAAAATCCATAACTTTGTCATCCAACCCCCGTTTTCGATTGTCTTTATATCATTGAGCTCCTATCAACGAGATCTTCAATTCTCGTTTAGGTTGTGTCGACTGAAAATTGATCGATCTAAAATTTGATTTACGGGTTGTATACTGTTATGCTAAATCTTAGAAACATTATAACTTCGTCAAACGAAGTCGAATTTGAACGTTCTCTATATGCACGCTCTCGGTTTAACATATACTATGACTTTCATTTAGATCTTTAAGGCTAAAATGTAGTTTATCAAAAATTCACTTTTTACGATATGTGGTGTCTTGTCGGTTTAGTCGCAAAACTTCGACGGGTTATAACTTTTTTGTTATAAGTCGATTTTCAGCATTATTTATATCTCTAGAATCCTTGTCACGACTACTTTAACTTTCTATAAAGATATTGGGTCTAATTTTCTTTCCATTTTGATGCATGTTTTAGTTATTGTTTTATTATATCGTTATAAACACGTATATTGCACATAAATCACATAATATTCAAATAATTCTTCTTCATTACTTCAAAATAGGTTACAGTTATTGACCATAACTATTCAATCATTATAATAATGCTTAGCCATAAATGTGGACGTTACAGGTAAAATGTACTTACTTTAAAGAGCTTTTAGAGTACATAGGGATGAAGAAGATAGGCAGTACAAGAGAAAGGTATAAGGAGGCTAATCATGAGGTGAAAAAAGTTATGGTTATAGTTAAGGACATGACATACAAGGAGATGCATATAAGATTAGACACAAAATATAGAAGGAACATGAACTTTACAAGCTAGATAATGTCAGAGAAAGAAAAAAATGTGGACTTGAGGAACATTATGTATATTAAGGATGACAAAGATAATATATTAAGACAAAGACAATATATTAAGAGAAAGTAGGACAACTATTTTCGGTCTTTATATGATAATAGTCCTTTGATATGATTGTAAGACTTTTTATGGGGACTCTAAATCGATGAAAAGGGTTCTTGCTTTCTTGAAGATTACATCATGTGTCTTGTAGATAAAATGTTAAGTGGCTGACAACTTGTATTGTACTTTATATTAAAAACATAATTAACTTTGTTTAAAATAAATTATTTGTTTTATACTTTTCCTAATAATTTTAAATATATAATATTTAATAAATCAATTATTTAGAAATATGAAAAATATTTCAAATTAAACCAACTTATTGGCCCACACGAATAGGAATGGCAACGGGGCGGGTTCGGGGTGGGTCAGCATATCCCATCCCCGAACCCGATAGATAAATTTGGCCTCGACCCCGACCCGATACCTGACAAGTTTCTTATCGGGGCGACCCGCCAGGGCATAAAATTTCCTATTCCCGAACCTGAAACCCGATATAGACCCGAAAACCCGAACCTGAAACCCGAAAATGGAAAAAACTACAATATAACAATAAGAAATTAAAAGCTTACAAAGGCTTAAAATACCAAATAAGTTCTTAACATAATTGAACCAAATATGGAAAACTAAATTAATAGCAATAGTACATTACATTTAAACATTAAAACAAACTCCAAATCAAGCAACCTCTTCTACATCCCACCTTGTTGATCCACATAATCAATATTTACTTTATTATAACATGAACTTCCCACCTCTTGACTACTTTCAGTTGGAGCATGAATTTGACTGTTTAAATTCATATCCCCTGAAAAATAACAACCAATGTAATATAAAAAATCAGATACAACAGTTTGTTAAGTTCAAATTCGAAATCAAATTCTTCACAAAATCAGAACTCAGACTCATCAGAAAACAGAACTCGATTAAGCATAAAAAAAATTCAAATACAACAGTTTGAAAGGTGTGAATCAAATACAACCATATCTTTAATACCGTTAACAACTTCACAGGCGTGTCATCTGATGCCCAAAATTGGGACAACATCGAAGCTATGTTATGCCTATCACAAGAAAGAAAATAAACAAGTTGAATCAAATTCATTAAAAATGGGGCAAACATCGACTAGAGCAAAACTCAAATGAATCAGAAATCATAACTCAAATCAACTGAAATTTGATTAGATATGATCATGCGAACAAATTCAGAACAGTTGTGCTACATCGAATAAGCAAAAAAAAAAAACTTACCTGGATGCCTGTCGACTATATTAGAAATAGAATCAGCAGGTCTTTGTCGCTGGTGGTGAGCAAATGAAAACGAACGAGCTAGATGGCTAGCATGGATCATAACTTGATTTAGATTGCAGGTCGTTGGCTCATTGCTTGCTATTTCTGGTTCCTACGGTCCTGCCTGCCACAAATGAAAACGAACGAGGCAGATGAGACTTCCAAGGGGTCGAAAACTCCACTTATTTTCCGATCGAGAGAAGAAAATACAAATGAAAATTTAATTATGTCAATTTTTGTTGTCGGCTGGAAATTGGAATGGAAGAGAAAAGGATACATGATTTTAGGTTAGAGGTTTGAAGGTTGATATATATATATATATATATATATATATATATATATATATATATATATATATATATATATATATATATTAGATGTGTGCCCACACAAAATGACAGTGATAAATAGTTTTCTTTGGCGAATATTTTCTTACGCGGAAATAATTATTACATTTTTGTATTAGTTATTATGTAATAAAAAATTACCACTTTTAATTAATATATTTATGTTTATATTGTCTATTTATGTTATTAGTGTAAATTAGTTCATATCGGAGTTTACTTTAAGAAATGTAAATTAATTTATATACATGACTTTAACAAGTTAGAATCTTCATCTTGCTCTAAATTGAATTTGTTAATTACTTTTTCAATTTAAATATTCAAACTTTTGGCAAGTATTAATGAATTATTTATGAATAATTGATTTGTACAAAAAACTTTGTAAGTTATATCTATTAAAATTCAAGATATGACTAATATGCTTTAATAAAGCATATATATATATATATATATATATATATATATATATATATATATATATATATATATATATATATATATATATATGGGAAAAGAGAATATACATTACAACCCCACCTAAGCTTAGGTACTAAACCTCTTGAAAATACATTGTTTTACTATATAAAGATTACGGTTAATGGATTCACGATTAATACTTCAAAATGTATATTCAAGATCGACACGATAGGGTTTAGGGTTTAGGGTTTAGATTTAGGGTTTAGGTTTAGGTTTAGGTTTAGGGTTTAGGGTTTTGGGTTTAGATTTAGCGTTTAGTGTTTAGGTTTAGGGTTTAGGGTTTAGGGTTTAGATTTAGGGTTTAGGGTTTAGGGTTTAAATTTAGGGTTTAGGGTTTAGTAATGTTCAATTGGGTGAAGTAATAAACGATAATTGAGGAAAGAAAACAGGGATGGTAAAACGATAATGAAAGAAAGAAATGTTGTGGAGGATGATATATTTACCAATTGAAACCAAACCGGGTATATCTAGCATGTTAAAACGATATATTTTAGAAGTTTAGTACCTAAGCTTAGGTGGGGCTGTAATGTATATTCCCTATCCCCTATATATATATATATATATATATATATATATATATATATATATATATATATATATATATATATATATATATATATATATATATATATATATGGAAAAAGTGAATATACTCTCAAGGGTGTATAACATTACATACCCACTTATTAAAACTATGTAGTTTTGATTAGAGGTAATTTTCTGAAAAATAAAAAAACAAATTTCTTAACAAAGATATCTACGTTTCCTTATTCCCCATAAAATAGAAATCGATTCTCCTTGTTTTTCGAATGATTACATAATAATCGCTATGAAAACAATCAACAATAACAAAAACCGATTTCATATAATCGCAATTTCGACTAAATCAAACCACGACTTCACAGAAATCGCAATTCGCATAAAAAACAGTTGCAATTCAATTAACCGGTTTCGTTCAAACATTGTTGTACTAGCTCATCCTGTTCCATGATCAATTTCTTTCAATGATAGCCTGGTTGTGAAACAAAAATGTTTTGTCATACAATCACAAAAAGAATTCAAATAAATTGGAATTCAAAGTAATCAAAGTTTACAGAAAAAAACAAAGTAGGTAAATTCACATATCAATTTAGATTTTGAGTTCCAGTCAATAAAGTTTTAAGGTTTATGCATAGTCCATCAAAGAATCTCAGTTAGGTTATAAGTTATGATCACCAATGCATAACTGAGTAGTTATATGTGAGAAATACATCATGTTTTGAGTTAGAATACACTAGATTCCTTAGGTGCAAATCATATAAATAATCAATTAAATGCCCATCTCCATTATGACAAAAGAAATAAAAAAAATGGTTTTATACCTAAAACTGAAGACTCGTAGGCTTGACTATTATGGTATTATGGAAAAATTCATGGTAGTTGCCACCATTTTATTTTTGTCTTCATAGTCTATGCATTCCACAAGTTTTGTTTGTCTGTAACTTTCTCTTGTTACGTTGTGCTTTTGTTAGTGCTAGCTGCTTGCTTTTAGCATTTTTTTCATTTTTTATTTGACCATTTAAATGTATCTATACTATTCCTATTCCTACTAATGAATTAAATCAATGGAAAAAAAAACAAGGAGAAGTTGATGGAATATTACATTTGATGACAACTTTATTATTATTTTTTAAACAATTAGAAGGTCATATAAATTAAACATACAAACATTTTTTTAACTTATCATTGATACATTATATGCACGTGTATCGACAAATTAGTTGGATCCATATATTAACTTAAAAGAAACATAAAATTGGTTATGTGTGATGAATAACACATTGTTTTATTTATATGCTTTGTAGCAAGAAAGAATGGAGAAAGTCATGATGTTTGAAACTGAAGCAACTGATCTAGCTATAGAACCGTATATAAATAAAAATGTCGATACAAATGATTTCGTGGAAGAAACATATGAATCTGAAGAACGTAACGATTTCGATGTGAACATTGAATTTGACGAAATTGATATTTATGTGAACAAAACTTCACTCAGTCATTTAAACAAACACTTTGTGTACATTATCAACAAATTTATATTTGAAAATAATAAAAGACAGAAATTACCAAAGAATAACCTGGTATCGTTCACAAATTTCAGTGTACTGAGATTACGATAAATCTAGTTTAATTTTACCTAAGGCACATTCATAACAAAAGGCACACTAAGAACAAAAGATGAAATAAAGAAGTCTCATCCTGTGACCTGATTATCCAGAAAAAAAAAATCAAAGAAGATATAAGAACATACCTCGATTCTAAATAAGATTCGAAAATTTGTGCATAAACGAAATCAACGAAAATCGAATACAATCACGAAATCAAGGAAAATCGAAAATCAGTGCATACGACTTACGAGAACTGAAGCAAAAATCACGAAGCCAAAATCACGCAATCTCTGGTGTAAATCGATAGTGAATCAGAAAAAATGAAACGATGGAACCTTCAATGGTGAATCAACAAAAATCAAACGCTTGAACCTCAGTGTTATCAACAAGGATTCGACACTTCTCATGTTTTAAGGAATCAAATTGGAACAAAAGCCAGACACGCAAATAACCAAAGGACTACGCAAATTAGCGATCCGACGTCGTTTTAAGCATCGGGTATGTATGCTATAGTATATTCACTTATATATATATATATATATATATATATATATATATATATATATATATATATATATATATACACACACACACTAGCCGTTACCCGCGCACAGCGGCGGGGACAAATAGCTTCTTTCAACGATATTTTTTTAAAGAAAAATGTTATGTTCCAAAAGAAAGTTCATGTCGTGGGTGAGAGGAAGGGCGGTAGTCGTGATAGTGGTTGATTGAAGGCGAAAGGAGGCAGAGCGGCTGTGGTGGTGGTGGTTATACTGTCTTGGTTACTGGTTAGGGTTCTTCGAGAGTGTGTGCGTATATTTCTTACTTTGAAGGGATTACGAAGATAGATATTATGAGATTGTTTGTTACCAATGTGAGAGAAGAGATCCTCTATAAATTGTTGACATTGACCGCTTCAAATGGTTGAAGTGTTGAGATTGACGGGTTCAATTTGCAAATGAATTCTTCTATTAATTTGATATGAGATTTTTAAGGGATAAAGGATATGGTTAAAGTTTTAATATTATTATATTATAAATGGGTTGTACTTCAAGCTTAATAGTTTGGACGTCTTAAAAAAATAATATTATTATATTCAATCTATTTATAGAAATAGTTAGATTTCTTTTATAAGTAGTAAAGATATATATATATATATATATATATATATATATAGGGAATGGTTCAAATAAGAACCAAAAAATATTAAGAACCTAAGAACCAATTAATTTTAACCTATAATTAACAACCATAAGAACCTTTTATCTATAAGGCAATATTAGGCTTTTTATTATATTAACTAAATATGTTATTTTTGTCAATTTTAAAATTTTCATTATCTTGTCTATAAGGGTATTTACGTAATTAACAAAATCAAGCAAAAAGCAAATCTTTTCCACAATACGTCAAGATTATTTCGTTCAGATTCCTCAAACATTATTGGTTATTCATATTTCGTGACCTTCGATATAGAATCGATTGATTCTGTTCGATTTTCAAATATATAACGAGTTTGTATGGAATCATTACCTGAAGAACCATCATCTTCTAAGTTGGATATGATGTCTGTTCAAAGCGTATCAGGAACAGATGAATTGAATGTTCAATCTTTAGCTCAATCGATGACGATATTGCAACAGAAGGTGAATCAGAAGCAGGTATCTCGTTTCATTCTGCCTGTTACTAATTTAATCCGTTTTTAATTCTTATACATTAAAAAATTATTTACGTAGTTGAATATGATGTTCTATCCGTTATTAAGATGTGAATTGGTTTCCTTCTGTGAAATTCAGTTGTTTTTTATTTATAATATTTGTATTTTTACATATAATGTGAAATAAAGTTTAGTTATGTACTTGTTTTCACATGTAAATATCTGAAATAGAGTTTTTATTTGTTAATTTTATTTATTATTTCCAATTAAACTGTGAATTTTCCTTTTTTTATAATATTTGTATTTTTTGTTGATAAATGTTTTTTTAAGTATAATTACAATCTTCTAACTGTTATTAACCTGTGAATGTATTTGATTATGTATAATATAAATGTAATTATACTGTTAATTTTCAATTGTTTTTGTTCATATATTACAATATGTGTCTTCTAATATGATAAATAGTTTTTTAACTGTAAATATGGTGTTGTAACTATTATTATAATTGATTTTGTTTATTTATATATTTGTTTTCACATGTAAATGTTTGAAATAGAGTTTTTATTTGTTAATTTTATTTATTATTTCCAATTAAACTGTGAATTCTTTTTTTTTTTTCTATTTTTTATTTATAATATTTGTATTTTTTGTTGATAAATGTCTTTTTAAGTATAATTACAATCTTCTAACTGTTATTAACCTGTGAATGTATTTGATTATGTATAATATAAATGTAATTATACTGAGAATTTTCAATTGATTTTGTTCATATATTATAATATGTGTCTTGATAAATAGTTTTTTAACTGTAAATATGGTATTGTAACTGTTATTATAATATGATTTTGTTTTCACGTGTAAATGTTTGAAATATAGTTTTTATTTGTTAATTTTATTTATTAATTTCCAATTAAACTCTGAATTCTCTCTCTCTCTCTCTCTCTCTCTCTCTCTCTCTCTCTCTCTCTCTCTCTCTCTCTCTCTCTCTCTTTTAATATTTGTATTTTTTTGTTGACAAATGTTTTTTTAAGTATAATTACAATCTTCTAATTGTTATTAACCTGTGAATGTATTTGGTTATGTATAATATAAATGTAACTATACTGTGAATCTTCAATTGTTTTTATTCATATATTACAATATGTGTCTTATAATATGATAAATAGTTTTTTAACTGTAAATATGGTGTTGTAACTGTACTTGTTTTCACATATAAATGTTTGAAATATAGTTTTTATTTGTTAATTTTATTTATTATTTCCAATTAAACTATGAATTCTATTGTTTTACGCCTTTTTGTCATCGTATTGAATAGATTTCTGTAGAATTATCGTTGGATTATTTCCAAATCAGTATAATAGAACGAAGATCGTGTTGCAGTGAATTGAATGAGAGAGTTTTGTTGTTTCGAAAAAGTCATGAATTTAATTAGGGTTTTGATTTGTTTCGGCATATTAAAGAATCGGGTAATATGTTTTGAATATTCACGAAATTGCCACCGTGTTTTTATTGCTTAAATGATACATAGTAAACCTTCTATTTCGTGAGAATTACAGCGTATATCATTTTGTGTTTTGACAAGAATTTACATTAATTAATTGGTTCTTAGGTTCTTAATCTTTTTTTATTCTTATTTGAACATATATATATATATATATATATATATATATATATATATATATATATATATATATATATATATATATATATATTCAGGGCGAGGGCGAGACGGGTTGGGACGGGCATCCCCACTCCCTAACCCGAACCCGAAAAATACCCGAAACTCCGATAAGTTCGCCCCAACAAGCCCTGAAATTTTCAGGAATCGGGTTTTCCTGTCAGCATCGGGTTTTTTTGCCATTGCTACACTAAAACGCTGTCTATCCGCCGTCTCGGGCTCCGAGTGGTTCATTGATGTAATAGTATGGCCCGAACCCATGGATAAGCTTGGCCGGGTCTTAAAGATACATGAGTTGTGAGTTGTGACCCGACTCCATTGCTTTCTAACGGAGTCATATACAAACACTACTGTTATGTCGTTACAGGTCACGTGGACATTCCCGCGTTTGTATATACGTAAGCGAAGCCCTTTCCAATTCAAAATTTTCATTTGACGCTTCGATTTGAATTTCAACAACAAAATGGGGAAACGATTGCGCGGAGCCAAATCGATTTGCTGCTGTGCGTCTCCTCGTTTCACTTCGTCATTCATCTCTTCATTTTCATGGTATAATTTCATCTTGACTGCATAGCTCTGTGTGTAATTTTGAGCTAATGTACGCCTAATTTTGGTCTATTCGAAGAGTTTTTTTATGTGTACAAAGTTTGTATATGTATATTTGAAGTTCATGTGTTTGGTTGTTGATTTACAGTGGTTCCGGATGTTCATTTCCAGTTAATTTTTAGTCCTAGTTAAGCTAATTCAGTAGATTTTCAAGTTGTAGTTGAAATTTTGGATCGAAGTTTGTTTGATTATTCGATGAGCGTGAATCCATGTCAATGTACTCTGATTTGATTGCTTGTTCGTGAGTTTATGATTTACGTAAGTGTGTTTTCATCGTAGTAGGTACATTTGAAACAATTGTTTTAGCATCTGTTGATTTACGAATTTGATGTGAACTTATTACACGTTTATCTCTGTTTGTGCGTGTGTTCCATTGATAAATTGAAGGAACTTCATCTGTGTTATGTTGCTTTTGATCTCAATGCAATGGAACTAGGCATGAAGAGGACATATGGACAGAAATTGCCAAGTATTTGGACGGGAAGTCTTTGGTGATGTTGGCAGCAACCAGCAAATGGTTCCTCCGTGTTGTAATGGATGAGAGTGTTTGGAAATTTGCTTGTCTGCGTGATCTTCAGGTCCCTGATTGCTCTGAAACAGCATTTAAATGGATCAATCTTTATGCTTCAGCTTTTGGTAAACATAGAGCCTCCTACTAATAGCTTTACATTGTCTATCCAGTAGATTTACTAGTGCATTATGATTGAGAATTGAACGTACTGCATATCTCATATCAATGATTGATTATGCAGGTGGAAGCCATTCTTATGATTTTCGTCAGAAGGAGAAGCATATTGGTAACCTATGCGTTTAATTACAACTTTAATTTGCTGCATGAACTTGGTTAATCTTAAAAAACTTGGTTAATCAAAGATTTAAATGGCAAATTCGTTTAATCTGTTCGGCATGGATTTATGCTATGGTACAAAGTATCTCCCGGTTGGTCACCATGTTTGGTTTCTGAGAATACATGATTAGAAACTGTAACTTGTAAGCCATAAGAGGATTAGAACTTAATAATGCATTAGGTTCTTCCTGTAGGTTGTTACCAGTGTTTTGATAAACTATAGGAAAGTAAAAACCATGGTCTATTGGAAAGTATGTAGAAAGAAGAATAGGAAAAAGTAAGGAATTCCCTAAATAGTAAATAGTATATGTGGATATGAAAGAAGGGTGCATATATATGAATGACACTTTGAACTTGCATATCAGACTGGATGAGAATAGGTGCATTTTGCATCAACTCATCAGATGCATTCCTGATGGAGAATCTCATCTGCCCTTCAAAGCTTCCAAAAGAAGATACCATGCAAAATATGTTGAACTCTTATGGGTCCTGTGTATTGCACAACATCAAAACTGGAATATGGATAGCGGGTAATATCTTGAAAACTATTCAAAGCATGATCCTTATTCACACCAACTCAATTATGTCCTTTTTTTTTTTTTTTTTTTTTTTTCCAGATTTACAGCTTGTTCGGTGCCCTGTCTGTGACCTGAATACATGTGATGGTGAGAAAACAGTTGCATTACATGCTTGAAGTTAAAAAATCAACCAAAGCTAGGTCTTACATTATATATGGGATAGAGATGTATTGTATTTTGTTGCTTGCAGGAACAATGCAGGTACTGGATGTGAGACACGTGGAGCTGTTCCTGACTGAAGGGTACCAGACAGGAAGCTGGGAGTACAAGTTGATAGGATCTCATGATATCAGAAAACATTCAGACAGTGCTTCTGGTGGCATTTTTGACATCAAGTATCTCAAGAGTCCATCTACAGCTGGTATATATAAACAGTGTTTCTTACCAAAACTAATTCAATATACTTACCACAAACAGAGAGCCTACAAATTAGTCTTTTTTTTTTTTTTTTTTTCTGAGCAGAGCTGTTCAATCTCAAGTCATGGGTGGGTAGTCCCAATGATTGGCAGCCGAAAGCCATGGTAACTTACCATGCAGTTGCTATCAACACCAATTTACAAGAAAATGAAGGTAAAATAAGCATCTTTTTTTTTTTTTTTTTTTTTTTTTTTTTTTTTAAATCAATATTCAGTCTGATTGCCAATTTCCTATCATATTTTTGTTTTTATATATGTTGCCCCAAAAGTTACATACACCAACAACCTAAATTAAACTAGCTATTTTGTATTGGGAAGCAGGCCTTCACATCAAATACCATGTAATGACATCTGGAGACACTGGTGAAATTGTCTCCATCCGTATCTCACAGCAACTGCTGTAAATACCAATTTCAAAGAAACCCACTTCTTATCCTTAGCTCTCATATAAAGGTCAGTATAGGCCATAAGTAATAAACACACACACCATCAGAAAAAAAATGTTTTGAAAAATGTATGATGCTCACTACTCGTATTTGCTATTAGGATTACCACGTAAGCCTCTTGAGAGGACACCAATTAGTTTCTAGAGGAAGGATTTTTAGTATATGAGGATTTGTAAATTGTTATGCAAATAACTCTAGACATTTTATATTTCTTATTTGACATTTAAGGAAAGTATACTGAATTAACATAGTATGGTTTGTGATACTGTTTGTGATGGTGAAAGTGACGAGGGGAGAAGCTAATATAATGTTTAACACATCTTGAGAAAATTTATAATATTCCATATTTAATCATAGCTTAGAAGAGGATGCTAGCTTTATATTTTGTAGCAGACAAAAAATTCAACATATATAAACCTTATATGGCTAGGCTATAATTCACTTCCTTAATTGGGATTTACACAAAAAAAAAATAATAATAAAATAAATTTGAAAATATTGAAATTTAGGAAAACTCATATACCTGAGCTTCAAATAATGGGTTCTGGGCCAAACTATCACAAAGTTGTCCTGACCTTTCCATGGGCCGTTGGAGGTCAAGGAATCAAAAGTTATGTTCTTATTCTTCCGTATGCAAACAAGCATTTTTTTCGTCATATAATGCACTAGTGGAATCACATGCATTTGCTTTTTCATGGTTCAAACACAAGCCAAGTCTATGTATTTCAGTATTTGGCATCAATTTTGTTTTCGTTTCTACTTTTCATGGTTACTAGTGTCAATTTTGACTCACTTATAGGTAAATGAATTGATTTTGATTTTTTAACTGGCCAAATAGATAAGACTAAAAGTACAGTTGAAATGAGTCAAAAGCCTGCCCAAAATATGTTCAACTCACAAAACCTCCTAAATTGTTTTGTTTGAAAAGTTCAAGTGTTATTGTGTTCAGATTCATAAACCTCCTAAATCGTTAACTTTATTAAGTAATAACATAGTTTTGTGGTCATATTAATGAATAGATTCGTTTTAATATCTTAAAAAATGGGTAAAAAAATACTGACAAATCCAATATCTTTTGACTGGTAGTAAAATATTCCATGCTATCTAAACTTATTTTGATATGTTAGTCAACAACTGTCAACCTGTAAAAACATGTTACTTTTTTACCTCTAGACATGGCAATGTTTATACCATACCTTGGCATGTAGGAGATGATGGTGGAGGCCAAATTCAAAACTAAACAAACACAGTCTCAAACCAAAGTCCTTGTAAATTCCATCCAAACTATTTACAATTATTTTTTGTTATAATTTATAAAGACAATCACGAATTGAATGATTATTGACTTTATGTTGTAATGAACGATTCAACAAAATCGATCACCTTTTTAAATGAAAAAAGAAAGAAAGATATATTTATATAATTATTTTTGTCAATGGGTTTAAATCTATGTTTTTGGACAAATTGTAGGTAATATCAATCTATATAATAATAACAACAACAACAACAACAATAATAATAATAATAATAATAATAATAATAATAATAATAATAATATATGTATATGTTTTATCGATAGTATCATTATGTAGGATTGAACTTATAAAATATGCTTTATTTCTCACAATAATTTTAATTTATTTTGAATGTCATAGTAGTCACACGGATAGCTTGAAATTTCTAGTGCAACTCCATTAAAAGGGAATTCTATGAGCGATAGATAGATAGCGATAAATTTAAACATCTTATTATTTTGAGTTATATGTCACTAATAATTATGACTGCTAACTTTAATTTAATTAAAACGTTATTAGGCTTGTAAAGAGAAACTATAATAGGCGATGGAGATTCACTTTTAGCATTAAAGGAGTATGAACTTGATAAATCAAAACATGTCATGCAGATCTTAAATTATTGGTTACTATATATAGTTATTTTTACTTTAAGATCCGGTTTGGCCTTGTAAGGTAAAATATGTGAACCCAGGCCATCATGGGTATGGAAGATTTTGGTACTTTAGGCGCTTCAATCTGTTTGATGTTTCTTGAGAATTGTGTGTGAGATGTTCAACTTGGTGAAAAAAAAAATCTTTCAATTTCAACATCAACTTATTACACACACTTGTTTATTAAACTTTAAAGTAGGTCTCCAAACTATGAGATTATGTTATACACAACATGAGGGATTGTTATTAAGAACTTTTAAATTGTGGTGTTCTTCTAGCTACTTCCAAAGATATAAAGGCCTAAAAGGAGTGGCCATTGACCATTGACTTTTGTTAGTTAATTCTAAACAAATGTAGGTTAGCTGTTTATAGGCTCAAAACGCTACAAACATTTGACATAGAAAAGTCAAATATGCTGACATAGTAGTAGTACAAGGGTAATAGCCTTGTATCTTTTGCAGGAAAAGAAAAAGAACATCGATGGAGGATCTGAATTACATCTTCTCCCATCTCCTATTCCTGATCCTAATCCTAGTTCATAGTCATCCCTCATCAGCATCATCATCATCATCATCATACAACTGCCCAACTTCCTTCTGTGGCGCTGGCGCAACTCCATACTCTGTTCACTTTCCCTTTCGTATGATCGACCAACAAGCAGACGTGTGTGGCTATCCGGGATTCGATCTTGAATGTAACAGCCAAAACAGGGTGACATTAAACCTTCCGAATTCAGGAGAGTTTTTGGTACGAAACATCGATTATGGATCTCAAATTGTGCAAGTTTATGATCCATCAGGCTGTTCTGCCTCCAGGCTTTTGAGTTTGGACCTGTCGGGTTCACCATTTTCAGTCTCCCCAATCCGAAACTACACTCTTTTGAGCTGCCCGGTTGAGCTCACAACCTCCCGTTTCCCTACTGTCAGTTGCCTCAGCAATTCTACATATTCTACTGTAGCCACTTCTTCTGTTAGTTTTGCTATGTTAATGGCTAACCGCAGCTCTTGCCAGATCATTGGTTCTTTATGGAGTCCGGTGTCGAGGTATCAAGGTCAAGAAGGGCTCACATCGAACCTAAATATGGATATATTTTTGACATGGGATTCGCCTAATTGTCAAGATTGTGTAACTCAGGGCGGGGCTTGTGGTTACACAAATACCACTATGGAAGAAGTTGCATGCTTCGATATTACCAAAAAGGGTAAGTAGATTTTTTTTTTTTTTTTGTTACTTAATGGATTAAGCACTTAATCATTTTTACCCAAAAAAAAAAAACACAGCTTAGTACATTAAGACGCTGGCTTCTTTTCTGGAATGTAATGTTAAATTTTATTTACAATTTATTTCGAAATAATGAATCACATTTGCAATTTCAGGAAGTAAAAAAGCAATGGTGGCATTAATAATGGTCTCCATGGGCCTAGCTCTACCAGCGATAGGAATCTCCATTGTGATGATATACTACATCTGCATTGACTACAGAAGTGTAACCACGTGGATTTCAAGAAACAATGCAACAGCAGCTACCGCCATGGTGACGCCAGAAACCACCACCGCCATTAGCAGTTTGGTGGCGGGTCTGGAGCAGTCGACAATAGAGTCGTACACAAAAGTGGTTTTAGGGGAAAGCATGCGTCTTCCAGGATATGGAGATGAAGATGCAACATGCTCGATATGCTTATCTGAATATGATGTTAAAGACATGGTTAGATGTATACCAGAGTGTAGACATTGCTTCCATGCTGACTGTATTGATGAGTGGCTAAGGATGAAAGGGAATTGCCCTGTTTGCAGGAATTCACCTTCTCCCCCTCCCTCACTTATTATAACAACTTAACATAATCAATATCTCAACTGAAACCAACATCACAAGTTAAAAAAGAATTGTAGGATGGATTAAATTTAGGAAATTAAAATATAACCAATATTTTGGTACATGTTTTTTTTAGCTAATTTGACATCATTATAAATTAAAATCCTTGGATACTTGTTTGTTTCTAATCTGTCATCATCAAATACTCTGACTTGTGATAATATCAAAGCCTTAGTCCTGTTAAAGGATATATATACATACATAACATATCTTTGCTTCCAACTCAAATTAATGCAGCTTTTCCTGTTACAGATCAAAACTTTGAGGCACAAAACAAGTATTATCATGTACCTATGATATCAACACTAAAACCAAACTCATCCACAAGTAGGGGAATTTATAGATTTATTTTTTTCTGAGCATATCACTTGTATATTAAGAAGCTTTAATACATCATTTCATAAACATAACAAACAGGATCAGGAAACATTCCAATATTAAGAAGCTATAAAAACAAGTACAAGTAGAAATTAAAAAAGAGCATCTTCTCGAATCACTTTTTAGCAAGCAGCTTCTTTGGTAACCTCTCAATTGGTGTGGTTTTCAGAAGGAAAAGTCTGGCTGCACGTTCTTGCAAGGTGCCCCCACACTTTAATCCCCTTTCTTGAAGCTCAGATTTAAGCCTTTCCATACCAACAACCTAAAAGTCAAGAAAATTTTTGATGAAAACAAATTGGAAAAAAAAAAAAAACACAAATGCAATATAAAACAGATTGAAGCATACCTCCATTTCTACTGCTGAGTTGAAATCCTCAAAATTTATTGGCTTCTCCAAGACAGGAGGAGACTTGACTCCTAATTTAGAATCAGAAATTTTCTCTTCTGCATCATTTTGCACATTTGAAGCACTTGGAGGTTCACACTCTTTTTCTTCCAAGTCACCAAACTCAGCTTTGGTGGATTTCTCAGATTCAACTCCCAATACTGTTGTTTCATTTACAATGCTCTCTTCATGTATCATTGATGCATCAACCCCTTCATGATGAGGAAGTTCATCATTGGAATCTTTAATGGATCCCACTTGTCCTTCTGCAACACTCTCCTTTTCTTCCTCTGATGATGAACAACCAACTGATGCTTCTCCTTCAAGTTTCCCACCAGTAACAGATGCTAAACTTCCATCTGCTTCCTTATTGGAATCTGATTGGTTCTCATTGTTTGTAACCACGGATTTCTCATTCTCATCATCACTATCTTCCTCATCCATCTCATCACTGTCACTCTCACTGTCATCCACTTTTCGCTTTCCCATCCTACAAAATGCAAATGCATGTTATCGAGGGCTTAAAATGGTGTGTTTAATAATAACAAGAAGAAGCAATCAACTCTTACCAGATCTTAAGTTTCTTAGATTTCGAACCACTGCCATCCTCCACGTCTATCCCAGCAACCGTTCTCTTCGATTTTCGAAATCCACCAGCAAGTGATTCCCTAACCGACTTATCAACATCCTCCATACATTTGGCTGAATCCTTTCGATACTTCTCCACATACTTCTCCGCCCCATCGCCACCGCCGGCTTTTTTCACCGTCTTAACTTTCTTTTTAATGAATTCCTCCGCCACCTTCTCAAGCTTCCGCTCTTTCTCTTCAGCCAACCATTCCTCCATCTTCTTCTCCGCGTTCACGTGCCTTAGCCTCCGACCACTCATATCCCGACACGCATCGAAGTTATTCGTCTTCTTCTGACCAGCTTTCGTCGCCGCTCCACGAAGTAACGACCCAAACCCACCCTTACCTCCACGGAGACGAAGCAGGAGGTGCACCGTTGATGGTGCAGAATTCCCGTGGTACAATACGCCATCGTCGAAAAGTGTTTTGCCGTTGGATAAGAGGAGTTGATAATGTACCGGGATCGATGTAAGATTTTGGATTTGTACTTTGATTGATGAAACTGGGATTCTTGGGGTTTCGAAATTTAGGGTTCTTGATTTACCATCCAAGAGTTTTGCAATTACCTGATAGATTTTGGATTGACATTGCTCCATCAGAATCAATCACTCCAATTCCAACCGGAAAACGATCTGGTAGATGTGAATTCCAACTGAAAACGCTTTGATCGAATATGAGTAAAAGGGCCTGTAAATGATAACTATTGCGATATCTATAATCTATATTGAGCCCTAATTTGGTTTAACCGGGTCTTTACCGTTGACCCGGATAAATTCTTGTTGTTATTTGGCCCCTTCTTATTAAAGTGTAACCAATTTTGATCTACCAACTTAAATAATTTCCATTAAAAAAAATAACAAAAGTAGTCATTTTCTTAACTATTTAACAAAAATTAAAGATTCATTATCAGTTTTCGTAAAAGTAATTGTTAGTTTTAAAATTAGTTATAAAGTAAAAGCTAAAACCTTTCAAAAGAAGATTTGAAGTTGGAGTTAAAGTTTTATGTTTAATATTAAAGCTAAAAGTTTTTGCTCACAAATAAAGTTTTTTTTTTCAACTTTTCACTTTAAAGGTTAAAACAAAATTATGTTTGGGGTACTGAGTGATAGCTGAAACATTGTGAAAGTTAGTTATTAGTTTATATGTTAGCTTATAAAAAGATAATGTTTGGTAGAAACTAGTTGATAAGCTACTTAAAGTATATAAAACGATATTTAGAAGAACATTTTTTTATAATTACTTAAGGATATATTTAGTAATTTAAAAAAAGTCCTAAAAAACTCATCTAAGTATATTTTTAAAAAAGTAGTCTGTAAGTTACTTTTTGGTTTGTAAGTTACTTTTTGGTTTGTCAAACATGAAAAGTAAAAAAACATAAAAAAATCAAATAAAAAAACTTTAAAAACAAGTTAGCTTATCAGCTAATTGTGATGTCAAACACAACCTAAAACTCTTAAAACCTCTGACGCACTTAGGCTATGCACCATAATTACCCACAATAGCAGAAAGTCAAATCTTAAATAAAAACAAATTTAACACTAAATCATACACATTCCCTTAGTGATTCTTTAAACAAATGAATTTCAACTTCTAGAAACAAAAAATGTCATAAAATGTGTATATACCTTTAGAATCTTAACTATCTCTCAACACGCGACACAACCTTTTATATAGAAATAGTGAACTAGGGACACTACTAAACGCTAATAAACACTTTAAATTCTAAGTCTATGCTCCTAGTAACCTAATAAATAAAAAATATGATCCAATATAAACCAGCATTATAATATCCATACAAACACTAGCTCAACGATGATGCTCCAAGTTAAATGATTTGTTAAGCTAAAGGAAATGGTTTATGCATGCGTCATAATTTGTCTCCACAAGAGAGATGAACCTTGATATGCATGGATCGCCTAAGTTAGAGGAAACCTAAATGTGATAATGAAGGCAAACATTTGTCACAACAAGAAACGAGACCTATGGTGACGACAAATATCATCAATATGGGTTCAAAAGTCATCCCTATAAGTGCCTAAGACAATAAGTCATCGCATCGTCATCGCCCTTGTCACCACAACTTTGTCGTAATAGATCTCTTTTTTCATTGACATAGGTACACTTTTAGCGACGACAAATTGTCGATGTAGGTTCGTAGCTATATGTTTCTAAGAAAATTATTTAAAAAAAAAAAACTATACAACAACAAGTCATCCCTGTAGGTGGCCCTATATCGATGACTTTTTGTTCTGCTATTGAAATATCTATATGCCTAAGAGTCATTATAGATTGATATGTGCTAATGACACATGATCCTATGGGGTCAAACCTTATTGCAAATTATCACTAATTGATTATTTATTAAAGTAATTTGATTATTAATGAATATTATCAACACTTGTACTTAATTAGAAAATTATTAGTTTATGAAAATAATATTTTAACAACTAATTGAGAATTATTGTTTATATAAAATAAAATAAAAAAGAACAAAGAAAAACTAGTTATATTCACATGGTATAAATATATATGTTATATACAATTTATTTGGACACTTTGTATAATCATCTAGTTGGCATGCAACTAGCTAGTTAGTAAGGTAGAATGTAACACACTCATGCTCCATACCTCCTTATGGAGTCGTGGATTCTCTTTCCATGTGAGGAGAATGTGTGTTGCTTTTGTTCTTACATGTCATGCTTGTAAGAAGAGACCACACCTTACTTTATTACTATCTTTGACTTTATTACATATGTGTATGTATATAAAGAGAGCATAAGCTAGTTTAGGGTTGATCTTTGCATCTTTTTCTTCTCTTCTTTGGCTGCCAAAACCGAGAGAATTCTAATGATCATACCCTCTCCTCTTTTGCAATGTGTAGTGTAGAGTTTGAGTGCTTATTAGATATTTGGTTTGTTTTGGAACAACATTTGTTTTGGAACAATGTATGTTTTGAGTTTAGTTTGTCTAAATACACGTCTCAGTTAATTTATTAGATAATTGGTTATTTACGTAATCGTTTTTCATAACGATTACATTCATATTTTGAAATGATGAAATTTTGTTTTTGAGAACTAGATCTCTTAATTGAGTTATAAAGTAAATATCAATGTTTTCTAAATAATAAGTTCTATATGAAAACACTTTTGACTCAAAGATGTTTCGAATCAAACTTATCTATGACATTGTTATCTTTTATTATACAAATAAATACACATATTTTAACTTCAAGGTATCGATTTTTGAAGGCAAATAATGTAATTTATTTGATATATATGAATCTTATTTATATATAAAAAATTAATAATTATTAAGAAACTATACATAGTGATATATGACTTCCCTTCTAATGAACTTTTATATTTAATGCAAGATACATAATCAAATTTATTAACAATTATAGTTGTTGTAATTATATTGTATATGGTAAAAGATAAATATGAAATCGTTTGAAGTTTTTAAGAATGAAGTTGAGAAACAAATCGATAATACCATATGGTTTACTTTCTAATCGGTAGAAATCATTTTCCTTTATCTTTTTGGGATTATGACTTAATCACTATCATTGGTATTTTTAATACTAACTCCAAATAAGAAGTAGATAAAACACTTTAAAAAATTTAGTATGAAAATGTTTCATCCTTATCTTAATTAATGTTTTGAGGATTAGAAGCTTATGCTAGACTAAAACTTCTAAACCTAGAATCTATTGAATACATATTTGTAGAATATTCTAAAAGGTTGTTTAGATTATATATACAAACCCACCAAGAATAAGTTCTCTTCTTTCTCTTAAAGTTGAGTTATCAGAAAACAAGATTCTAATAACAAAGCAAGTGGGAGCCACATGGAACTTTAACTTGCTCAAGAACCATAGCCCGACGTTGTAACAGTTGGTACTAGTTTCAACAAGGAATTGTTAACATGAATAATAGTTATTCATAAACACAAATTGTTCGCATATATATATGGTAGAAATCATTTATAACATGAGAAATATGGATCTCTCATTGATGAGGTCCTCTTGATGGTTTCTGGTAAATCCATCAACTACCAAAATGTTATATCAGACATTGAACCTGATTAATGACTTAAAGTAATGAGCACTAAGATGTTATCCATATCTAATAATCAAGCATGGGCTTGATTGATCTTCCTCCCTATAACAAGGCTGGAATGAGTAAGTAATTCTTTTAGAAAGAATACAAACAAGGAGATCAATACACATTTAGCAAAACTAGTTGTAAAAGGCTTTAATCATACTCATGTTAATGACTACGATTAAATATTTTCCTAAGTAGCTATTATTAGATCTACAAGGATATTATTTACCATAACTACATATTATGATTATGAGATATGACAAATGGATTTCAAGAAAAATCATTTTTCTTAATAGACACCTACTTAGAGATGTCTATATAGCTTAGCATGAAGGTTTTCTTAATTTTAAGTTATCCTAACAAACTGTGTAAGTTTCAGATCCATTTATGGATATAAATTAAACATCTCAAGGTTGGAATTATCATTTTAATATAAAAATACACAATATGTTTTTACATCAAAATAAAGATAACATTTATGTTTACTAAGAACTAGTGAGTGAAGGGTTTTTGTTGCATAAAATAGATAGTTTTTCACAAAAACCGGCAACGGAAGCTTTAAAATTTCTTATAAATTTCGAGTGTGAAAACAAAACAAACCATCAAGGATCCTTTTAAAGAGGTTGGAATGATGTTACAACAACCATAGGGTGTTTATAAATAACAACCTTTGATGCCTTTGGACCTTCTTGGATTTGGCCTTTGGGGTGTTGAAGTGGACGACAAGAACAAGAAGCTTGATCTTCTCTACAAGTAATCCACCAACAAGAATATGGTACCAAAATTGATAGATTTCTTCTTGTACAAATTTGTTCTTTAAGCCTTAAGTTCTCAATCAATTAAGCGCTAAAGGAAGACACAAATAACACCAAAATCAAGTAATGTCTTCAAAAGAAGAGAGAGCTCCAAGCTCTTAAGTGATTACGGTTTTTGAGAGAAAAGGGAGGAAGTTCAAGACTATAAAACTTAAAATTTTCCATGTATTAGACCCTGTTTATATATCCCATGCAAGCATGGCCTCTTGAATATAATATTCTAAAATATAGGCTGCAAAGGAGAGGCATGGAGAACATGATGATGGGGGTTGACAAGTACTTCTTACAATATTGTTTTCATAGAACAATTATTTTTCTATAATTAAATACAGGAATTGAATTTATTTATTAATAACAAATTACTTAATAAATATTCAATAAGTACCAACTTGATTAAGGTGTGACCCTATAGGATCATATGTCATTAGAAATGTCATTCAATAATTATTCTTAAGCATATAGGTCCAACAATCTCCTACTTGCGCACGATTCATTAAAGACTGACATAGATAGGAGTTGGCGTCTGGAAACAGGCTACTTCCCCTAACAATATATGAAGGGGTTCCATCAATCAACTTCCAATTTTAGGAGCTCACTAACTATAATTGAGGTATAAGGTAAGTGTATCAATATTCTCTTTGTTACAAACATCATGTTAGATATGAGACATGGAACGTGATCATCCTCATTTTCCATCTAACTTATAAGTAAGGCGCCTTAGATGTCTAACTCTCAACACATAAGAGGAACGAATCCCATCTTGACTACATGCATACTCTCATATAGTTTATGCTCTTGCCAACGAAGGCTTTTCTAACTGAACAGTTGCGAACAACGTTTAACCATGCCAAAGTATAACAATATCCATATTTGAGTTCTTCAATATGCATCTCAAGTCAAAAGACATAAATATATTTACCTTTGATCAAGATTCACTTATGATATCGATCCATGAAGTGACTCTTGATGCGGGTCATTTCTAGTAGTTATTCTCAAACAAGTAGATATGAATTTAGATACAACACTTTGCTATTTCACCTCTTGAAATCAACCAAGCTGATTCATATTAGTCTTAATTCACAATTGCTCCCGCAACAATGACTGACTATGGACAATTTTGAATAATTACATTATTCAAGGATTAAATAACATGATAATATAGAATACAATAATATTCAACACAAAAGAGATATCTCATACATCAAAGGAGATTACATATCATTGCTATATAGTTCTGAATATCCAGATATCAGTAAATTACATATTTAAATGCAATCACTAGCTAATCGTAGACCGATTCCTTTTGCATGACTCTCAAACTTGCTTTGAGGTAGAGCCTTTGTGAATGGATCTGCTAGATTATCATCTGTATGAATCTTATCAATGCGTACATTCCCCAATTCTAATTTCTAACGAATGAAATTGAATTTCCGTTGAATGTGTCTAGTCTTGTTGGAAACCATCGGGTCTCTTCTGATAGCGATGGCACCAGTGTTGTCACAAAGCATCTCAATGGAATTTTTTATGCTTAGAACAACATCTAGATCACCGATGAATTTCTTCGTCCAATCAACTTCTTGATTTGCTTCACACGCAGCTATGTAGTCTGATTTTGTTGTAGAAAGTGCAACCACTTCTTGCTTTGAACTTTTCCAGGAAATGGCTCCTCCATTAAGCGTGAACACACATCCCGACTGTAATCGTGAGATATCTCGATTAGTGTTGAAACTAGCTTTAGTGTAACATTTTACAGTAAGATCTTCTTTAACTCCTCCATAGACCAGAAACATATCTTTAGTCCTTCTTAAGTACTTAAGTATGTTCTTAACATCCACCCAATGTTTTTCGCCAGGATTAGCTTGATACCTACTAGTTATACTAATAGCATAAGCTACATCCGGCCTTGTACATGTCATAGCATATATAATTAAACCTAATGTTAAAGCATACAATATGCATCTCATTCTTTTGATCTCATCTTCAGTACTAGGGTTGTCAGCCTTAGAAAGAATGGTACCAGGCAGTATGGGTACAATTCCTTGTTTCGAGTTATCCATTGAAAAATGTTTTAAGATTTTGTCAATGTATTTACTCTAACTCAAACGAATGATTCTTTGGGATCTATCTCTATAGATCCTAATACCGAGTATGTATGCCGCATCCCCTGGATCTTTCATTTGAAAGAACTTACTAAGGTAGGCCTTAGTCTCCTTCAATGTTGGGATATCTATCCCGATCAGTAATATGTCATCAACATATAGAATTAGAAAAACAATATGCCTACCACTTGCTTTGATGTATACACATGGTTCATCGGGACTTTCTGAGAAACCAAACTTTTTGATGTTTTCTTCAAAACGATGATACCAGGCCCTAAATGCTTGTTTCAATCCATAAATGGACTTCTTCAATTTACACACCTTCTTTAGGTTATCCGGTTTGACAAAACCTTCAAGTTGTTCCATATAAACATCTTCCTCAAGATATTTGTTAAGGAAAGTAGTTTTAATATCCATTTTCCATATTTCATAGTCATAATATGCAACTATTAATCTTAGCAACTGGCAAGAAAGTGTCTTCATAGTCAACACCTTGAATTTCAGTATATCTTTTCGTGACAATTCGTTCTTTGAAAGTTTATACATTTCCGTCCATGTCGATCTTCTTCTTGAAGATCCACTTGTTTCAAACAGCCCTGATGTCAGGAGGTAAGTCAACCACGTCCCATACTTGATTGCCATTCATTGACTGGATTTTAGTTCTCATGGCTTCAAGCCATTTTTCAGACTATAGGTTTGTAGTAGCAACCTTGTTATTTATGGGCTCACATTGATCCATCAAGAAGACTTCCTCTTCAGGAATGACAAATATAAATATGTCAGGTTCATGACGAGTTATACCGGAGCATCGTACAGTTGGGGTTGTTTCCAGCATCTGAACGATAATTTCAAGTTCAACAATGTTTTGTTGATTATCATTCTCAACTAAAGATTGCGTCTCTCGAATTTCTTCGAGGGCAGTGGGGCTCCTACTTACTTTATGCGAGATAAAGTCAGTTTAAAGAAACATTGCTTTACGTGCTATGAACACCCAATTTTCTTCTTTCTGGAAGAAGTAATAACCCATGGTTTCTTTTGGGTATCCCACAAAGATACACTTTTGAGATCTAGGGCCAAGCTTGTCAAAAGTTTTTCTTTTAACATATGCTTCACAACCCCATATCTTTAAGTAAGATATTGATGGAACGTTACCTTTCCATGACATAAATCGTAGGCAGTTTTACTAACCTTTTTAGTTGGGACCATGTTTACAATTCGAGTTGTGGTTTCAAGGGCATAACCCCGAAATGAATGAGGATGGGAAGTATGAATCATCATCGATCGCACCATATCAAGTAGAGTATGATTTCCCCTTTCCGAGACACCATTATTCTGAGGTATTCCCGGTGGAGTGATTTGTGACACTATGCCACAATTCTTCATATGTTCTTCAAATTCATAGCTTAGATATTCACCACCACTATCTGATCGTATGGTTTTAATTTTTTTACCAAGTTGATTATGTACTTCTTTTTGGAAAACCTTGAAGACATTGAATGCTTCATATTTGTGTTTCATGAGATACACATATCCAAATCTAATGTAATCAACAGTAAATGTAATGAAGTATCTTTCACTGCTTTTGGTCATTATTCTAAAAGGTCCACATACATCAGTATGTATGCGTCCTAATAGATTCGAAGCTCTTTCACTAACACCGGTAAAAGGAACTTTGGTCATTTTGCCACATAGACATGATTCACATACATCAAAAGACTCTGAGCCTGTTGACTCTAAGATCCCATCCTTTTGGAGCTTAGCAATGCGAGTTTTGCTTATGTGCTCAAGTCGACAATGCCATAAATAAGTTTTATTTGAGTCTAACATTTTTTTCTTATTTAATTTAAACATTGAATTATCCCTTTTACATGAACCATTTAAATTGATTTCATATATTCCATGATTGGGACTAGTCTCAAAATAGAACACATTATCTTTAAACACATAAATGTTTTCAGAATCAAAGTCAAACTTATAACGAAAACCTTGTTCATACAAGCGAGAAGTAGAGATAATATTCCTAGTTATACTTGGTACACAACAACAATTGTTCAAAATAAGATTAAGGCCATTTGGAAGTAAAAGATGATATTTCCCTATGGCTTTGACAACTACTCGAGTGCCATTGCCAACATGAAGTTCCAAATCGCCATCTCTTAGTTCTCTAACATTCTTTAGTCCCTGCAAATCATTGCAGTTGTTAGTACCACCTCTAGTATCAAATACCTAAGAATTAGTAGGGAATGCATGTTATTCAATCACATATATACCTGAGGTGACAACCTAGTTAACCTTGATCTTCTTAAGTTCCTCTAAGTATTTTGGATGGTTGTGCTTCCAGTGTCCCTTTTCATTGCAATGAAAGTAATCAGAGTCAGCAACAGGATTGGGTTTATGTGACAACCGTCAAATTCTAGTCAATTCAAAGTCAAATAAAGTCAACAAGTCAAACCGGTCAGCTCAACTAACCCTTGTGTACTTGGACTTACGTTTAGTATTTACTAAACAACTCGCTATTTTGATAAGAAAACATAAATCGAAAAGTACGTACAACTAGATCTCTTTAACCTAAAAACTGTAGTACGTGGCGAGCCAAACCGATAAAACAATGATGCATACTCATCGGGAGTGTGTAAGATCCTTAAACAAGGCTTAACAGGGTTTACGAACCATGTATTGCGATGCCGGACACTCACAATTGTCACACATGGATCCTCTCTCAATCGTTTTCACTATATCTCTCTCTATGTCAAATCTCTCCCAAATCTCTCCAAGTATGCGAAATCTCTCTCAAATATCTCTCTGTATGAGAAATCTCTCCAAGAATGTCAAATCACTCCCAAATCTCTCCAAGTATGTGAAACCTCTCTCAAATACCTCTTTGTATGAGAAATCTCTCCAAGAATGTCAAATCTCTCCCAAATCTCTCCAAGTATGAGAAATCTCTCCCAAATCTCCCTCAAATAGTTCCCGTAACTTTTTAGAATCATTCGGGTCATACCGGCCCTTAACCGGGTCAAAAACGGCTTAAAAACGGGGTAAAAACGAGAAAAATAGACATTAGGAACCGAAACCTCTCGAGAAGAGAGAAGCTTCTTAGGACCCGAAGGTCCTCTTAGGGACTGAGAGCAAAGTGGAACCGAACCGAACCCTCCTGAGCAGAACCGAACCCTCCTGAGCCGAACCGAACCCGAAGGTACTGTTCACCACTAACCGAAACCGAACCCTGCTCAAGAGGAACCGAACCGAACCCTCCTGAGCCGAACCGAACCCGAAGGTACTGTTCACCACTAACCGAAACCGAACCCTGCTCAAGAGGAACCGAACCGAACCTCGCCCTGGAAGAACCGAAACCGAAGGTACTGTTCACCACTGTTCATTCGGCACCTTTCGGTCGGACGCGTCGCCTCTTATCTCCGGACCGAACCCCCTCTCTCGGCTTCGCCTCTCGCTTCCTCGCCCCTTTCGCTTCCCTCTGTTCGTTTCGTTTCCGGCTACAGCCCCCAGCAAGGACCGAACCTCGGCCTAGGGACAGAGAGGTCTCGCTGGGAATGCCTTTCTTCCCGGTTTTTGCGTAGTTTTGCATTTAAGGCCCGCTTTTAATTATTTTAACACGGGATTGTCACCCAAAATCATATTTTAACATAATAAACTCTAAATATTAATAATTTAAACATATTTTGATGAAAATCATTATTTAAATAATAAAGATCAAATGGGTGAATTATTAAAGGTGGAGTGTTGACTTTGCCTTAACTTATGACACAAGCAACCACCCCACACCCACTCTATGACCAGCTATACCTCCCCACCTTACCTATGTCACTTCAATGTTCCCTTACACTCAAATTTCACTCACTCCCACGTTTTTGAGCTGGAACAGACAACCACACTCCTCATTTTCTCTCATTTCTCTCATTCCACTAAGTAACAAACACCACTTTTCTCTCAAACTTTTCTACACAAATTTTCGAGATTCAAGGTTGATTTCAAGTGTTCTTCCACACTTAGTAAGTAAAAATTCATCCTCCCTATTATTATTTCACTTCATTCTACTCAAATCTTTGATTGATTACACAAACTCCATAACTATAATGTTAGATTCTCGAAAACCTTCAAGGCATCTCCAAGTGTTCTTGAATTAAACACTTCCATTCTTCAACAATCATCTACTGAAATCACTTAAGGTGAGTTCATACCCCTACATTTACATGTTTTCTCAAGTTTTCAGGGGGGGAATACAAGTTAAAACACCAAGAACATAACTAAAATTTTCTAACAGCCTTCATCAGAAAAGTTCAACTCCATTCACGGACTGTTTTGGACAACTTAAACATTTTATTTTTCAAAACTGTACAAGGTGCAACTAGATCGAGTTTTTAGCTTTAAAATGACTACTTGCACATCTCCATACGATTTTTCTACAATTTATGGTGATTTTTACAAAACTGCCTATCATTTCAAACAACAATCCGGACCAGTCTGTGATTTTGGACTTATTCACCCAAGTTTGAGGTCATTAAAAATCGTGATAAAAATTATGAGTAAACTAGACACATTTTTCGAACTCTCAGAATTTACGGATCTAGTTTTCGACTTCGTATGATTTTTCTATGATTTTTCTAAAACAGTGCTGAAAGACTAAGAATTAATTAACAGCTTCTATCTATCAAAACACTTTGTAACATGTTGAGCAAAGTGTTAAAACTTTGATAACTTCATACATTACATGTATTTCTTGTTATGATATATTTATATAATAGGAAATTACTTGCTGAATTTATAAGAACCCTCCATCATAATCATTAGTACAAGACAAAACAAGTTAAACATAGCTATATTGTACTATACATTTGACTTCCATAGAATGGGATTCTTAAACACCACAAGGAAATATACTAAACTATAATAGGTATAGTTAGGGTACATGTACATTTCAAACATTTTAATAAACTATAATAGGTATAGTTGATGATCATTTACATAACGTACTTATACAAAAAGGGGTACAAATACAAAGTGCCGGGTTTATATACAAAAAGGGGTACAAATACAAAGTGTCGGGTCTCTATACAAAAAGGGGTACAAATACAAAGTGCCGGGTCTCTATACAAAAAGGGGTGCAAATACAAAGTGTCGGGTCTCTATACAAAAGGGGGTACAAATACAAAGTGTCGGGTCTCTATACAAAAAGGGGTACAAATACAAAGTGTCGGGTCTCTATAAAGAAAAGGGGTACCGATACAAAGTACCAGGTTCACTTAAGTTAGTTATTATGATATTAAAACTATATTGCATCTAGAACTGTTTGACTTCAACTATAATCGCTGAGCGTACATGTTTGAGTCCTATAAGAATTTTGTCTTGATTGGCCTAGAATTAGTGATGCCTGCCTCATCTCCTGTTCCTTGTTTGGTTGTGGACCTAGGGCAGACCCACTATATTCAACGTTTTATCTAATTTAAACCTTATATAACTTATATACGCTGGACGATTATAGAGGAACTCTACGGGTCATTCTAGGGTTCATTAATGCATCATATAGGAATATTTCTATTCACACTTAACTAAGAAAATATTGGATTTTCTGGAAATCAAACTACATCGATTTTACAAGGAAAACAGTTTCTACTTCAAACAAAACTCTTATGAACTCACCAACTTAATTGTTGACACTCTTTAAAACTACTTGTATTCTCAGGAAATCAGTGAAACAGGAAAACTTCATCGCTTTGATGATGGGACGTTAAACCGTCAACAATTTATTTTTGTCATCATAATGTAATTGCTTTTGAAACATGTAAACATATACTTTGGTGTAACTTTTGCAATTATATTTATGGTGGTTGTATTTACTTTGAGCACTATTATACACGTTGTTGTGATACTATACATGAAGTCCTCCACCCCCAGACGTTTCCGCCATCCTTGGTTTGGGGGTGTGACAGATTGGTATCAGAGCATTGTTTATAGTGAGCTAAGTATATCGAACCACATAAGATATACAAACTATAAATGCATTGGGACTAAGGTCTCTGATTTTAAGATTTCAAAACCACTATACCTTTAGGAATAAATAGCTTTTGTTAAAAGTATACATGCATGCATACATACTAAGGTCAGCATCATTTTAGGACAAAACAAAAGTAATGATTGTTGGATATCACAGGTAAGCCTGGGGATGTATGGTCAGTCTTGGGAGTGGCATAGCCTGATCAACTATGCTGGTCCGAGGAGTGATTAGCATATGCCCAAGAATGGTTGTGATGTGGCAACAAGTCTAAAAACTTACCAACACTACCACAATGAAATACCATAGGGGTATTTTGGCATTATTATAATTACATATGTGAGAACTAAATAGATCTTTATCAATAGGTCAATAGTTGCTTAGTGGATACATTAAAATTTTATGTATCCAGGACGTCATAGACTTAGAATCTGTGGATCTTTGCTCTACTTCCTGTTCTCGTTGGATTGGGGATTTAGAGTTAGGGTCGTTTATTCGAAGGTCTATCCTGTCCCGAATACATATAATTAGTATGCACTAAACAATTTGTTGAAGTACCTGATAAAGATCATCATTTAATTAGCTAATTAGTACGTTTGCTTAGTTATTTCTTATATCCCCATTTCTCGCGAAGATATCATGGCTGTATTCCATCCACACGACGACCCGTACTACCCTAACCACGACAATACCAAATGGCTCAGAGAGGAGCCAGAGAATGATTACCCAACCCCTGTAGATGGTCACCAAGCTGAAGGCTATGCTGATGGTTCTGACTCCGACCCTGAAATGGAGAACTTAACCCCGATGACTCTTGTTCCGAATCCCAACCCTCGACCGGCTTTTCAAGGCCCGACGCCTCCTTGGGTAGAGTGCTTGGAAACCTGGAGCGAAGAACAAGACCAACATATGTCGTTTAATAGAGAACAAAGTTTCTACAACATAAACGAAGGAAGCTCAGCAGATAGAATTTTTCCAATCCTGGTCCATAGAGTTGCCCGAAACGAGATTCAGGATAGAACAACTCTCCATAGTATCGCAGAGGTTGATGCAAATACAAGAATACATACGATCCGCACCAATCGCCTTGAGCACACTCGTGATAAATCTAAGAGAGACCACAAAACCTACTAACTCGTGAAGTTCATTCATATGGACTTCCATTATGAATTATATATAAGGAATTCTTAAATCGAAGAATAATGCAGGAAAAATCTAATTCTATAACAACTGACTTGTCTTTACTAGTAGAAACTTACCATCTGATCATTTTTCTTTTTGCAAACTCGTGACAGAACGATGCCACCAAGGAAAAGACCCAGACCTTCGGGCAGCACAGCGCCACCACCTCCGACGCCACCTCCCCAGTTTGATCCCGAAATGTTCCAAGCTGCAGTAACAGCAGCCGTGGTAGCTGCAATGTCACAAATTGGCACAAATAGCACTGGTGGTGCTGGATCTGGAGCCACAAACCCTAACCACGGGGATAGTGCAGGACGTACAAGGGAATGCACTTACAAGGACTTCACAAATGGCAAACCCGATTCTTTCGATGGAAGTGGGGGTGTCCTCGCACTAATTCAATGGTTCGAGAGGACCGAAGCAATCTTTGAGATTTGTGCTTGCCCCGAAGCGAGCAAAGTCAAGTACGCGACATTCACCTTCATCGGAAGAGCTCTCACTTGGTGGAACGGCAAAGTTAAATCACTTACGCTTGCAGTGGCTAACTCGTTAAGTTGGGAGGACTTAAAGAAGATGATGCTGAAGGAATATTGCCCAAGAGGTGAAGTGCAAAAGCTGGAGCAAGAACTATGGAATCTCAGAATGGAAGGCTCCGACCTTACAACTTACACCAACCGATTTTGTGATCTAGCACTCCTTTGTCCCGCTATGGTCACCCCGGAAGACAAAAAGTTGGAGCGTTACCTCTGGGGATTGTCCCCCGAAATTCAAGATAGCGTGCTGGCCTCAAGACCAACTACCTTCGACAGCGCCAAGGAGTTAGCACAACAACTCATTGACCATCATGCCAACCATGACACTATGACAACCACCCTTACCCAAGCAAGAGGAGGGAACAACGAAAGAAAGTTTTGGGACAACAAGAAGGACCAATCAGCCCAAGGCCTCGCTAAGAAGCAACAGATCCTTGCTGTTCATGCTGCCCCAACCCTCACCACGCCAACTCCCACGAAACCATACGCTGGAACACTTCCAAAATGCAACAAGTGTAACTTCCATCACACTGGGGCTTGCCAAAAGATGCATTGCAAAAACTGCGACAGAGAGGGGCACACTGCTCGTTTCTGTAAGGCACCAGCACGACCCATCAACCAGGTACCTGGCTCTGGAGTAAGCCCAACCTGTTACGAGTGTGGAGAAACGGGACACTTTAAAAGGGAATGCCCAAGGACAAGAGATGCCGGTGGTGGTGGGAGGGTGCTTGCAATCACCGAGGGAGAAACCATTCCGGAACTGCCCGCAAATATCAGTACGTGTTTCTAACATCGACATTTAAATCCCAAATTTCTTTATATGCTAAATCTAGCATCGATTAAAGCATGCATAGTAGTAATCATGTGACATCGGGCGAGTTATTCCTCACCATAATCAAATTCTTGTACTACGAAAAGTTATCCCCATCTCCCCCCTAAATCCATGGATCCCCATTCGAAGTGCAAATTTCGGGACGAAATTCCCTTTAACGGGGGGATGATTTGACAACCGTCAAATTCTGGTCAATTCAAAGTCAAATAAAGTCAACAAGTCAAACCGGTTAGCTCAACTAACCCTTGTGTACTTGGACTTACGTTCAGTATTTACTAAACAACTCGCTATTCTGATAAGAAAACATAAATCGAAAAGTACGTACAACTAGATCTCTTTAACCTAAAAACTATAGTACGTGGCAAGCCAAACTGATAAAACAATGATGCATAGTCATCGGGAGTGTGTAAGATCCTTAAACAAGGCTTAACAGGGTTTACGAACCATGTATTGCGATGCCGGACACTCACAATTGTCACACATGGATCCTCTCTCAATCGTTTTCACTCTATCTCTCTCTCTATGTCAAATCTCTCCCAAATCTCTCCAAGTATGCGAAATCTCTCTCAAATATCTCTCTGTATGAGAAATCTCTCCAAGAATGTCAAATCACTCCCAAATCTCTCCAAGTATGTGAAACCTCTCTCAAATACCTCTTTGTATGAGAAATCTCTCCAAGAATGTCAAATCTCTCCCAAATCTCTCCCAAATCTCCCTCAAATAGTTCCCGTAACTTTTTAGAATCATTCGGGTCATACCGGCCCTTAACCGGGTCAAAAACGGCTTAAAAACGGGGTAAAAACGAGAAAAATAGACATTAGGAACCGAAACCTCTCGAGAAGAGAGAAGCTTCTTAGGACCCGAAGGTCCTCTTAGGGACTGAGAGCAAAGTGGAACCGAACCGAACCCTCCTGAGCAGAACCGAACCCTCCTGAGCCGAACCGAACCCGAAGGTACTGTTCACCACTAACCGAAACCGAACCCTGCTCAAGAGGAACCGAACCGAACCCTCCTGAGCCGAACCGAACCCGAAGGTACTGTTCACCACTAACCGAAACCGAACCCTGCTCAAGAGGAACCGAACCGAACCTCGCCCTGGAAGAACCGAAACCGAAGGTACTGTTCACCACTGTTCATTCGGCACCTTTCGGTCGGACGCGTCGCCTCTTATCTCCGGACCGAACCCCCTCTCTCGGCTTCGCCTCTCGCTTCCTCGCCCCTTTCGCTTCCCTCTGTTCGTTTCGTTTCCGGCTACAGCCCCCAGCAAGGACCGAACCTCGGCCTAGGGACAGAGAGGTCTCGCTGGGAATGCCTTTCTTCCCGGTTTTTGCGTAGTTTTGCATTTAAGGCCCGCTTTTAATTATTTTAACACGGGATTGTCACCCAAAATCATATTTTAACATAATAAACTCTAAATATTAATAATTTAAACATATTTTGATGAAAATCATTATTTAAATAATAAAGATCAAATGGGTGAATTATTAAAGGTGGAGTGTTGACTTTGCCTTAACTTATGACACAAGCAACCACCCCACACCCACTCTATGACCAGCTATACCTCCCCACCTTACCTATGTCACTTCAATGTTCCCTTACACTCAAATTTCACTCACTCCCACGTTTTTGAGCTGGAACAAACAACCACACTCCTCATTTTCTCTCATTTCTCTCATTCCACTAAGTAACAAACACCACTTTTCTCTCAAACTTTTCTACACAAATTTTCGAGATTCAAGGTTGATTTCAAGTGTTCTTCCACACTTAGTAAGTAAAAATTCATCCTCCCTATTATTATTTCACTTCATTCTACTCAAATCTTTGATTGATTACACAAACTCCATAACTATAATGTTAGATTCTCGAAAACCTTCAAGGCATCTCCAAGTGTTCTTGAATTAAACACTTCCATTCTTCAACAATCATCTACTGAAATCACTTAAGGTGAGTTCATACCCCTACATTTACATGTTTTCTCAAGTTTTCAGGGGGGGAATACAAGTTAAAACACCAAGAACATAACTAAAATTTTCTAACAGCCTTCATCAGAAAAGTTCAACTCCATTCACGGACTGTTTTGGACAACTTAAACATTTTATTTTTCAAAACTGTACAAGGTGCAACTAGATCGAGTTTTTAGCTTTAAAATGACTACTTGCACATCTCCATACGATTTTTCTACAATTTATGGTGATTTTTACAAAACTGCCTATCATTTCAAACAACAATCCGGACCAGTCTGTGATTTTGGACTTATTCACCCAAGTTGGAGGTCATTAAAAATCGTGATAACAATTATGAGTAAACTAGACACATTTTGCGAACTCTCAGAATTTACGGATCTAGTTTTCGACTTCGTATGATTTTTCTATGATTTTTCTAAAACAGTGCTGAAAGACTAAGAATTAATTAACAGCTTCTATCTATCAAAACACTTTGTAACATGTTGAGCAAAGTGTTAAAACTTTGATAACTTCATACATTACATGTATTTCTTGTTATGATATATTTATATAATAGGAAATTACTTGCTGAATTTATAAGAATCCTCCATCATAATCATTAGTACAAGACAAAACAAGTTAAACATAGCTATATTGTACTATACATTTGACTTCCATAGAATGGGATTCTTAAACACCACAAGGAAATATACTAAACTATAATAGGTATAGTTAGGGTACATGTACATTTAAAACATTTTAATAAACTATAATAGGTATAGTTGATGATCATTTACATAACGTACTTATACAAAAAGGGGTACAAATACAAAGTGCCGGGTTTATATACAAAAAGGGGTACAAATACAAAGTGTCGGGTCTCTATACAAAAAGGGGTACAAATACAAAGTGCTGGGTCTCTATACAAAAAGGGGTGCAAATACAAAGTGCCGGGTCTCTATACAAAAGGGGGTACAAATACAAAGTGTCGGGTCTCTATACAAAAAGGGGTACAAATACAAAGTGCCGGGTCTCTATAAAGAAAAGGGGTACCGATACAAAGTAGCAGGTTCACTTAAGTTAGTTATTATGATATTAAAACTATATTGCATCTAGAACTGTTTGACTTCAACTATAATCGCTGAGCGTACATGTTTGAGTCCTATAAGAATTTTGTCTTGATTGGCCTAGAATTAGTGATGCCTGCCTCATCTCCTGTTCCTTGTTTGGTTGTGGACCTAGGGCAGACCCACTATATTCAACGTTTTATCTAATTTAAACCTTATATAACTTATATACGCTGGACGATTATAGAGGAACTCTACGGGTCATTCTAGGGTTCATTAATGCATCATATAGGAATATTTCTATTCACACTTAACTAAGAAAATATTGGATTTTCTGGAAATCAAACTACATCGATTTTACAAGGAAAACGGTTTCTACTTCAAACAAAACTCTTATGAACTCACCAACTTAATTGTTGACACTCTTTAAAACTACTTGTATTCTCAGGAAATCAGTGAAACAGGAAAACTTCATCGCTTTGATGATGGGACGTTAAACCGTCAACAATTTATTTTTGTCATCATAATGTAATTGCTTTTGAAACATGTAAACATATACTTTGGTGTAACTTTTGCAATTATATTTATGGTGGTTGTATTTACTTTGAGCACTATTATACACGTTGTTGTGATACTGTACATGAAGTCCTCCACCCCCAGACGTTTCCGCCATCCTTGGTTTGGGGGTGTGACAGTTTAGGAATTGGGTTAGTAGAAGGAGGCTTCACTTTACCCTTTCATTTGCCCTTGCCTTTCTTGGCAGCTTTGCCTTTCCCCTTACCGGTATTATTACATATTTTCTTCTTGGAGATTTGACCTTCACGAATCATAAACACTTGACTGTTCCCAGATTTCTTGATGTTATCCTCATCATTTTTTAGCATGTTATAAAGCTCATTGATGCTCCTCTCCCTGTCATTCATTATGAAGCTCATCACAAATTGGTTGAATGATTTAGGCAATGAGGCTAGGATCACATAGGTCGCTATCTTATCCCCAAATGAGAATCCGAGGCGGGTAAGTTGCTCAACGTAAGCTTTCATTTTGAGTACATGTGCACTCACAAAAGATCCCTCGGCCATCTTGTAACCAATGAAAGCATTCAAGGTCTCAAACCTCTCTTGCTTAGCCTGAACTTGAAACACGACTCTCATTTGTTCAATCATTTCAAATGCTTCATGAAACTCAAAAGTTTTTTGTAGTTCATGAGTCATAGTTGCAAGCATGGTGCAAGCCACTTCGGTTGAATCATTAACATGTTTCGACCGAGCATCTTTCATTGCTTTGGCAACATGGGCCGGGAGCTCTTCCGAGATTGGTTCAATAAGATTGAGGACATTTCTTAGTTGTCTAAACGAATCAAGAAAGTTGGGTCCACTTAGTTTTTCTTCGTCAAGGATGGATCAGATGGTGAGTGATGAGGTGGTTACAGTTAGGGCAGTCATCTACAAAATAATAAGATTCATTTTAATATATATGATATAACTTCTTTTCAAAAATAATTACCCTTCAAATTAAATTTTGAAAAGATACGATCTACATCACCCGAAATAACTGAGGTAGTGACCCACAACACAAATGATTTTGTTGATCGGTAGGTTACGATAACCAATTACAACTCTTATGTAATTCTTAGATTTATGGGATCCAAAAACATTAATTTGTTTTTAATGGCATGTTCATCCCATCTATACCTCAAAACCCTTATGCTTAGGTGACCTTTATCACATAAGAAATTGATCAAATCATCAATTTAAAAAACATGTGAGTTATATTTCACAAATGGCCAAGTAACCTTTATCCGATAAGCAAATACAAAACACCTTGACTATTTTTGATAACCCAAGTCAATAAGGTGACCCTAAAATCCACAAGAATTTCACAAAAATCTCAAGTGATTTTTAAATGTATTGCATAGATTTGAAGTTTTGTAAATAAGGGTTTTTATCAATGTTTTATTATTCTAGCATTTTTAAAACATTTTGTATCATGACTATTTCATGCATAAGATATTCCATAGTACATTTAAAGCGTTCCAAAAATCATAAACTTGAATTTATTTTATATATAATTTTACCGGTTAAAATTTATATTTGATTTTAATTCGACGTTATACGGATTGGAACCGATTTCAAACTTTGTTGATAAAACAACCTTTTATTATTAAGTTATGTGTCACACCCTCAAACTAGAACGACGGAAACGTTCGGGGGCGGATGACTTCAAGTGGTAACGTAACAAATGAATACATAGTAAAGAAAGCAATACAACCATCATATATATAATTGAAAGTTTACATTGTTTAAAAGAATACATGTTCAAAACCAATTACAATATGATGCCAAAAATATGAATTTAAACTGGCGCCGCAGCGTTCCTTCTTCAAAAAGTTGTTTGGTAGCTGCAATTACTGAGTCCCTGTGACATACAAGTAGTTTTGAAAGAGTAGATCAACATTTAAGCTGGTGAGTTTCATAAGTATTTAAATGATAGTATTTGTATGAACTAAAATGAAATGGTTTGTTTTTGTTTATTAGTTTCTATAAAATCTCATATTTCTTACTGATATAAATGTAGCCTTAAATCAAAACCAATGCTTGTTAGAAAGTTAATGTTTTCCCATCTGTGAGTAGTTGATGTGTGTAAAACCAACTAGTTTTAATCCTACTAACTTAGACACAAAATAAACACACGAAAGGCAGTGTACCTATCGATTAGTAATATAATTCAAGCAAGTAGGGTATCGAACACAGGGAACGGTAAACAATTAAAATAAATGCTAATATTATCTAAATAAAACAAATAACAAAAGGGGGGGGGGGGTCTCTAGTTTTACAAGACTAGAAACTTAATTAGAATAACCAACACACAAATTAACTAACTAGCAACTAAAACAATTAATTACCAACTAAATTTAATAGTAAAGAGGACTTCTGTTTAGGTACGACTCATTTGTTCCCATGGATGATTTTAATGTATCAGATTAATTCTTCATTGGCTACCGATTAAGATAATTAGGTTCATGTTCGCTATTCCTAATTCTTAGAAAACAAATTAACTCAAGCAATGACCAGTTGTCTAAATTAATGAGTTTCCTAGATTATTGATTCGGGTTAAGTAAGACTTGTAGTGGTTAACTAAATTAGCCCTTCAATTAACCTCTTGTCGATGTTCATCCAACAAGCTTACACATTAACTTACCTATCTTCTAGTTAATTGTAGTTTCACGTTCGTTATTCCTAGACATACAACTATGTGGTCACAATAAATCATATGAAATTAATAACTAAGAGATGTTCATACAACTTAATTACTGATTTATTAATATAAGAATAGTTATTGTCAACACATAAGGTTCTTTAACAAGCTTAACAAAACGTAATTACCAATCAAAATTAATCCTACTCAAATAATCAATCCATGTTCACAAAATTATCTACCCTAACAGAAGAATAAGTTTTTAGCTCATGATTGCAGTAAACATAAACTCAAAAACGAAATCAAAGTATGTAAACATGATTCAAATCAAAAAGTTACTAAGAATAAACCAAAATTGTCTTGATTCTCTTCACAGTTGAATGTAGGGTTGATTCTTCAGTTCCTCGCGACCTAGCAACACTTCCAATCGTTTCTCAGCCTCCTAGGGTTTCTCTCCATGCTATGATATTGATCTGAAAGTCCCTTTATATAGATTTTCACAAAACAGAGGCTACTCGGTGAGTCCAGTGACCTACTCGGCGAGTCCGTCACTTAAATCCCGTGTACGGCAAGTCAGCGCGTCCAGAATCGTGAAAGTTCGATACAACTCGCCGAGTAATCGACCCTACTCACTGAGTACGTTTTGAATCAGCATTTTCTCAAAACACGAAAGTCGTCCGAAATTGTGTCTACTTTTCAGAACATTTTGAATCTCGTCAATCGGAGTTACGGTTCATGAGATATGGCCAAAACACTGACGAGGGGTCAAGCTATCCAGCAACATCCTTCTTTATTCAAAATCCAAGATCCAAGCTTCCAATAGCTAGTTCCACTTCATTTTCCTTTCGAGCATGTCTTTGTTGATGAAAATGAAATATTTAATCTAATTAAGCACCTTTGTTCATTAAATGAGACAAAATCAACATAAAGTATTAAGATCATGCATGAATTTTATAACTAAATATGCCCATATCAAAATACCCCACACTTGATTTTTGCTTGCCCCCAAGCAAAACTGAATTTTAACACATTAGAATCATATAAAACAATCCCAATCGAACCCAACCATTATTCCAAGACCTCAATGCATGAATTTGTGTCTAAAATGTTTCCTAAAGAACCCCCCATACTCCAAATACTCACAATCCTCATAAACATTCACCCATTTTTTCCGAACAATGCTCATTTTATGCATCCCTCCGAATCCATCCTCAGAAAACCTCTTAACCTCAAGGTATTTTTGGTTGAGCAACCCAAGCATACATAATCTAGACAATTACAATTTATGATACCACATTGGAGCTCGTTGGAATTCTTCACTTCTTTGACATTTGATCTTTAATTTCTTTGAATTCACCACCTTGTTGTTTGATTTTTAGTATCTTCAACTTTTTAATTTCTTAAGAATTTTTGATCTTCTAATTTCATACTTAACTTTGATGCTCCAAAAATTCTTCAAACTTTTTCTTGTAATTCTTTCTTTTTTTATTACATGTACCTCACTTTTTTTTTTCACTCAAATCCCTACATGCTTAAGCAGGGGCGCTCAACTTCAACCTTTATTGGTTAACGATAATAATTTTCCTGGATACATTTCTGGTACACGATGCTAAACATATTGCATCCTTCAAACTAAGCGAGGTCGTGTTTTTGTCCCATGATTTCATGTAACGCCCGGGTTTTCAGGGCTAAGCATTTTTGTCAATGTAATAGTCTAGGTCAACTATTGTAACTCTTTTTGAAGTAATAAATATGAAATATTTGAGTATTATGTGAATTATGTGTGTTTATGTGTTTATTATTTAATTATAAATGTATAATTAATAAAGAATAAAAATGAGCGTCAAAATTAAAGTGTGAGATAATCCTGATATATCTACATAAAGTTGTAGAATATGTCTCAAGGTTTCCGTGCATATAAAGAATGCCGAAATCCGAGCTATAACGAAGAAGTTATGGCCCGCCGAAGTTTTACGACAAAACCGGCACGATACCGGGAGACGTAAATAGTGAATTTACGATAGAAGACTTTTTAGCCTTAGCAATCTAAACAAAAGTCATAGAATATGTTAAACTAAGAACATCGATAAAAAGAACGCCCAAATCTGACTTCGTATGAAGAAGTTATGATTTTTCTAAGATTCGGCTTAGCAGTGCACGGCCTGAAACTCGAATTTTAGTTCGAGCGGTTTTTGGCTTACGCAACGTAAATGAGAGTTGAAGATCTCATTAATAGGAAATCAACGGTAAAAAGACAGACAAAAACAGAGTCCGTATGCAGAAGTTATTAATTTTACGCAGACGTTTAACAGTATAATCTCCTTGTACTGTTAAATTTAAGATCGGTCGAGAATTAGCTGACGGTGTCAAAATGAAAGTTGTAGATCTTATTATTACCTACGCGTGGATATAAAGAACGTCAAAAACGGAGGTCGTATGTGAAAGTTACGGATTTTAGAAGTCGGAAGTGTGCTGTGCGAAAATGGGTGATGTGGCACAATCTTGGCCATTGCTTTCTCCCCAAGGCTTGCCACCAGATGGTGACATGTGGCACCAAGTTCAGCCACATTTCACCCTATAAATACCACCTCTCCCACCCTCATTTTCTTCACACCTTTCCCATTCTTTCTTCTCTTTACTCTCTCTCTCTCTCTAGAACCTCTCTCTAGCCCCGAAATCCCCCGAAAAGCCTAGGGAACCTCCCTAGCACGAGGCGGAAGCCCCGGAGTGCTTGAAGGCTCCGAGAAGAATAGATTTTCGGCTCGGGAACGCTGCTCCAAGCAAAGCCCGGTTTTCTATAAAACCCGCTGTAAGTGAGCTACGCCTACGCTATTTTTAATATAACTTTTATTTAATTATAGTAACGTTATTAGGAACTTATAATAAATACTTGGGCTATTATTATGGGTTATATAAGTATTTTTTTGACGCTTATATAATAATAATAATAATAATAGCTAGACTATTAATTAGTCTCGACGAATAATAAACTAAACTCTAGTGGTAATAATACTAGGTTTCGTCGAAGAAAAAAAATTCTTTTTAAGAAGCGAAGCGCTGTCTGAGTTCGGAATCACCACCTTTTCCGGTGAGTGCATAGTTACCTTCAACTTACACATAGATATGAAGTATTTTATATAAATTACGTGCTATGTGTGCATATTATCTGAATACTTGCTACCTATGCTAGATGAACGTTGTTATACATGTTTTCAATGATTTAAACTGTATATGTATTTTATATCTACGAAAATATTGGGGTAAAACATGGGTAGATGTAATAGGTGATGTGTGATAAAATGATGAGAGGCCTCGATGTTGTTGTTGTTGATCCAGTCATCTAGCGGAGTATAGATGACGACCACGGACTCTTCTAGACAGTCCAGTGGAACACTAGCAGGTTCGCAACCTGTAGGTGTTGTGAACGATGTGTTCACCGGTGTACTCCATCCCCCACATGGTTGCCTATTAGGACATTTATTGCTGAGGAATCCCCTTAGCAGTAGTGTTCGTCCTGATGATGATCCTTAGGCTAGGTCCCTTATGATAGGTGTTTAGGGACGTAAAGTGAGGATAACGGGAACGGGTAATCGGGTTATTGTTGATTGATGAAATTAATAAACTTATTTATTGTGGGTTGAAAACCCTATGTGCTCACCAGGCTCCCAAGCCTGACCCACTCAGTTTTATGTATTACAGGTAGTGGCGCTTGAGCATATATATGATGTTTGGACGAGGGATTACGGATATAGGCCTGTAGATATGAAATAATGTAGTAAGGCTTGTATTGTACTGTTTATGCTTTTGATCTGTACGAACATGACATCCCGAGTCTTTTAATGAAATACATTTCTATGGAAATGCTTTTGATAAATCTTTATCATGTTATTGTTTTGGGACAAATTCCGCAACACTTTTATTTAAAATGTTACTCTGATTTTTAAACAAAGCATAAACAAACCGGTCTTTTCTGGCCGTGATTTTGGGGATGTCACAGTTGGTATCAGAGCATTAGTTTAAGCGAACTAGGAATTTGTAGGATTTCTAGACTTAAACTTAGAATGCTAAGCGATGATTGTGAGGTGTGAGCACTAGCTTATTTTAGGAATTGTGCCTAAAATGCTTTTATGTGCTAAATGCTTTATGCATGATATGCTGTTATTTTGTTCGGATCTATGGTCTGTTGCCGACCGGATCTGGAAACCTTATGTGTTTAGGATTCTAAACGTACGACTACGATATTAGAACTAGCATGTAAACGTTTCGGAGTGATAAGGACGATTTAAAACGTCTCTCCTAAATAAAGATCTAAATCCACCTTATTCGGTATATAGATCAAGATGGTAAGGACCCGTAGCGGAAACGTAAACGCAAATGGGAACGGACACCAACCCCCCGTGATCGAGCAAATACCAGTTGTGGAAGCCGCTGCCGGACCAATAACGATGGCCGGAGTGCAAGCGATGATCCAGGCAATGTTGGATCGTCAAATGGAGGAAACCAGGCGTTTGCTCCAGCAAAATCGAGAGGAAGCGACTATTCAGCTCGAACAGCCCGAGTTGAACGAAGGGCAGACTGAAGAAGGAAACTACAGTGGGACTATTGGTCAAGCCAACCCACCGATAGTTAGGCAAAACCACCAGGATGGAGGAAATGATGGACGTGGATGCAAATACAAGGATTTCATGGTATCCAAGCCACCGAGTCTATCCGGAAGCCCGACGCCGGTGGAAGTCATGAACTGGATCTCTGAGATGGAGACAATGTTTGAGAGTTGCGAGTGTAGCAATAGGCAGAAGACTGCTCTTGCAGTTCCTCTATTGAAATCTGGAGTACTAAGCTGGTGGAAGCTATTAGCTGATTCAATGCCCAAAGGTGAAGCAAGCAAAATGTCGTGGGAGGATTTTCTGGTACAGTTGAAGATGCAATACTGCTCTGAGCAGGATCTTCTGGAGATCAGCAACGAATTCCAGAATCTGAAGAAGGGAAGAATGAGCGTTACTGAATACGCTGCAAGCTTTACTGAGAAAATGAAGCTTGTTCCTCACCTCGTCCCAACTGAACTCTCCAAGGTTAACAAATTTGCCCTCGGATTACCAGCGGACTTCGGTCCAATGGTCAAGCAAACTACCACTCTAAAAGCTGCCATCTGGGCTGCTAAGAATGTGGAGACCCAGATACGAGAAAAGGGTCTGGAGAGAGCGGAAGTGGGAGAGAAACAGAAATTTAACGGATCCTCGAGGTCCGGTAAGAAAGGTAGATTCTCGAAGTCTAGTTCGAGAGGAGGAGGATCAGAAGCAAAGTGGTGTGACAAGTGCAAGAAGAAGCACTCTGGGAAGTGTGATGGAGGGGTCACTTGTTACAAATGCGGAAAGCCTGGGCACTATGCCAACGAATGCACCCTTAACCAGAAAGCCTGTTATGGGTGTAATGAAGAAGGCCACATTTTGAAGGACTGCCCGAAGAAGAAGGAGGCAGGAAGACCCAACATACCACCAAAGCCGAAGGCGAGAGCCTTCCAGATGACGCTCGAGGCTGCAAAGGAGGCAGCAGACGTCGCTTCAGGTACCTTTCTTGTAAATGGTTTGCCTGCAAATATACTGTTTGATTCCGGAGCCAACTACTCCTTTGTGTCGCATAAATTTAGTGCGAAATTAGCATTACCTGTAGAAAAACTTGATAACGCCCTAATTGTAGAAGTTGCTAGTGGCAAATTCGTACCTGTTGGTAATCGTATTAGGAACATCGTCATTGACCTAAACGGAAACGAATTCCAGGAGGAACTATTACCCATAGAGTTAAACGGTTTCGACATCGTTTTGGGTATGGATTGGCTTAGCGCCAACGATGCCGAGATATTATGCCGAAAGAAGATAGTTAGGATAAACCCACCCGGAAAGGAATCATTTATGGTGTACGGGGACAAACGCAGAGTGAGTTCTGGAATCATATCCTTGATGAAAGCTAGGAAATGTTTGTCCAAGGGATGTGCATCGTACTTGGCATTCGTAATCGATGCTAAGAAAGAAAAGAAAGAGGTGCAGAATATACCGGTTGTGTGCGATTATCCGGAAGTCTTTCCCGAAGATCTTCCTGGATTACCACCTGATAGGCAAGTAGAATTTCGTATAGACTTATTACCAGGAACAACACCGATAGAAAAGGCACCTTACCGATTAGCACCGACGGAGATGAAGGAGCTCATGACGCAACTTCAGGAGCTGTTGGATAGTGGTTTCATTCGACCTAGTTCATCACCCTGGGGAGCTCCGGTGTTATTCGTGAAGAAGAAGGACGGAAGCATGAGGATGTGCATAGACTACCGAGAGTTGAATAAGGCAACGGTGAAGAACAAGTATCCATTGCCGAGGATTGATGATCTATTCGATCAGCTGCAAGGTTCGAGCTACTTCTCAAAGATCGATCTTAGGTCAGGATATCATCAGCTGAAAGTGAGAGAGCAGGATATTGAGAAGACTGCATTTAGAACAAGATATGGACACTACGAGTTCTTGGTTATGTCGTTCGGACTAACCAATGCTCCCGCAGCATTCATGGATTTGATGAATAGGGTTTGTAAACCATTCCTCGATAAATCTGTGATAGTGTTCATCGACGACATTCTCATTTACTCGAAAAGCCAGGAGGAGCATGGCAAACATCTACGAGAAGTGTTGGAGGTGTTAAAGAAGGAGAAGCTTTTTGCAAAGTTCTCCAAATGCGACTTTTGGATACGGGAAGTCCAATTCTTGGGTCATGTTGTTAACCAAGAAGGAATAATGGTTGACCCCGCCAAGATCGAAGCTGTAATGAAGTGGGAACGTCCGAAGAATCCCACGGAGATTCGAAGCTTTCTAGGATTAGCTGGATATTACCGACGATTTATCCAAGGCTTTTCTTTGATAGCTGCTCCATTAACAGCTTTGACCCATAAAGGAGCTACGTATACATGGAGTGAGAAACACGATGAGGCGTTCGAGAAGCTAAAGAAGAAGTTATGTGAAGCGCCGATACTTTCTCTACCCGATGGAGTCGAAGATTTCGCAGTTTATAGTGATGCATCTGGAGTCGGGTTAGGTTGTGTTCTGACCCAAAGAGAAAAGGTGATAGCATACGCATCTCGACAATTGAAAGAGCACGAAAAGAACTACCCCACTCATGATCTGGAGTTGGCAGCGGTAGTATTCGCCTTAAAGATATGGAGGCATTACCTCTACGGCACGAAGTGCAAGCTCTTCACTGATCATAAGAGTCTCCAGTATCTCTTTAATCAGAAGGAGTTGAACATGAGGCAACGATGCTGGCTAGAACTTCTCAAGGACTACGACTGTGAGATACTTTACCACCCAGGTAAAGCAAATATTGTTGCTGATGCTCTCAGTCGGAAAGTCAATCTTGAAAGAAGAAGGCCAAGAGCGTTAAGAATTGAAGTCGTCTCGACGATTGTGGAAAGTATCAGGAAAGCTCAAGAAGAAGCCTTAGAAAAGAATGACCGAAAGGAAGAACGTTTGGGAAAAACGTTAGTGTTCGGTACGAACAGTCGAGGACTGAAGGTATTCCAAGATCGAATTTGGGTACCTAAGACGGGAGGAATAAGAGATCTTCTAATGGAAGAAGCACACAAGACCATGTACTCGATTCATCCCGGTAGCACTAAAATGTATAGGGACCTAAAACCCTACTACTGGTGGCCGACGATGAAGCTCGATGTTGCGAAGTATGTCGCTGAGTGCGTAACATGTGCGAGGGTTAAGGCACAACATCAAAAACCGTATGGGAGTTTAGAACCCTTACCTGTACCCATGGGTAAATGGGAAGACATCACCATGGATTTTGTGACTAAACTGCCCAGAACGAAGAATGGTCACGACATGATTTGGGTAGTCGTGGATCGTTTCACCAAGAGTGCACACTTCATAGCAGCCAACGAGAAGTGGTCTATGGATAAGCTCGCAAATGCTTACGTGAAGGAAATTGTAAGACTTCACGGTGTCCCTCTTACTATTGTGTCAGATCGTGATAGTCGTTTCACATCGAGGTTTTGGAGGAGTCTACAAGAGGAGTTGGGTACAAAGTTGTGTTTGAGTACTGCTTACCATCCGCAAACTGATGGTCAGAGTGAAAGAACGATTCAGACGTTGGAAGATATGCTGAGAGCATGTACCCTCGAATTCCAAGGGAATTGGGACGAGCACTTACCTCTGGTAGAATTTTCCTACAACAATAGTTTTCACTCGAGCATCAAGATGGCTCCTTATCAAGCCTTGTATGGGCAGAAGTGTCGTACGCCGTCTTGTTGGCTTGAAGCCGGAGAGAAGCAGTTTATGGGCCCCGAGATAGTCCATGAGACTGCTGAGAAATTGAAGGTGATTAGGGAAAGAATGTTAGCAGCTCAGGATCGTCAGAAGAGCTATGCCGACAAGAAAAGACGACCGATAACCTTCGAAGTTGGGGATTCCGTTTTACTTAAAGTCTCACCGTGGAAGGGACTTATACGATTTGGGAAACGAGGAAAGTTGAGTCCAAGGTTTATTGGACCATTCAAAGTTCTTCAGAGGATTGGGAACCAAGCTTACAAGCTGGAATTGCCCGAAGAACTCAATGGTATTCATAACACCTTCCATGTGTGTTATTTGAGGAAATTCATGGGAGATGTTCCCGACATAATTCCAATCTCGGAATTAAGGATGGATGAGAATAAAAGGCTGATCGACGAGCCTGAGGCAATTATTGACCGTAAGACTAAGAAGTTACGACGCAAGATGGTCGACTTGGTGCTAGTCCGATGGAAACATTCGAATGGGCCGAATCTCACTTGGGAAACAGAGGATGACATGATGAGTCGCTATCCACATCTGTTTGCTGATGCATGATTCCGGGACGGAATCATCCTAAGGGGGTGAGAATTGTAACGCCCGGGTTTTCAGGGCTAAGCATTTTTGTCAATGTAATAGTCTAGGTCAACTATTGTAACTCTTTTTGAAGTAATAAATATGAAATATTTGAGTATTATGTGAATTATGTGTGTTTATGTGTTTATTATTTAATTATAAATGTATAATTAATAAAGAATAAAAATGAGCGTCAAAATTAAAGTGTGAGATAATCCCGATATATCTACATAAAGTTGTAGAATATGTCTCAAGGTTTCCGTGCATATAAAGAATGCCGAAATCCGAGCTATAACGAAGAAGTTATGGCCCGCCGAAGTTTTACGACAAAACCGGCACGATACCGGGAGACGTAAATAGTGAATTTACGATAGAAGACTTTTTAGCCTTAGCAATCTAAACAAAAGTCATAGAATATGTTAAACTAAGAACATCGATAAAAAGAACGCCCAAATCTGACTTCGTATGAAGAAGTTATGATTTTTCTAAGATTCGGCTTAGCAGTGCACGGCCTGAAACTCGAATTTTAGTTCGAGCGGTTTTTGGCTTACGCAACGTAAATGAGAGTTGAAGATCTCATTAATATGAAATCAACGGTAAAAAGACAGACAAAAACAGAGTCCGTATGCAGAAGTTATTAATTTTACGCAGACGTTTAACAGTATAATCTCCTTGTACTGTTAAATTTAAGATCGGTCGAGAATTAGCTGACGGTGTCAAAATGAAAGTTGTAGATCTTATTATTACCTACGCGTGGATATAAAGAACGTCAAAAACGGAGGTCGTATGTGAAAGTTACGGATTTTAGAAGTCGGAAGTGTGCTGTGCGAAAATGGGTGATGTGGCACAATCTTGGCCATTGCTTTCTCCCCAAGGCTTGCCACCAGATGGTGACATGTGGCACCAAGTTCAGCCACATTTCACCCTATAAATACCACCTCTCCCACCCTCATTTTCTTCACACCTTTCCCATTCTTTCTTCTCTTTACTCTCTCTCTCTCTCTAGAACCTCTCTCTAGCCCCGAAATCCCCCGAAAAGCCTAGGGAACCTCCCTAGCACGAGGCGGAAGCCCCGGAGTGCTTGAAGGCTCCGAGAAGAATAGCTTTTCGGCTCGGGAACGCTGCTCCAAGCAAAGCCCGGTTTTCTATAAAACCCGCTGTAAGTGAGCTACGCCTACGCTATTTTTAATATAACTTTTATTTAATTATAGTAACGTTATTAGGAACTTATAATAAATACTTGGGCTATTATTATGGGTTATATAAGTATTTTTTTGACGCTTATATAATAATAATAATAATAGCTAGACTATTAATTAGTCTCGACGAATAATAAACTAAACTCTAGTGGTAATAATACTAGGTTTCGTCGAAGAAAAAAAATTCTTTTTAAGAAGCGAAGCGCTGTCTGAGTTCGGAATCACCACCTTTTCCGGTGAGTGCATAGTTACCTTCAACTTACACATAGATATGAAGTATTTTATATAAATTACGTGCTATGTGTGCATATTATCTGAATACTTGCTACCTATGCTAGATGAACGTTGTTATACATGTTTTCAATGATTTAAACTGTATATGTATTTTATATCTACGAAAATATTGGGGTAAAACATGGGTAGATGTAATAGGTGATGTGTGATAAAATGATGAGAGGCCTCGATGTTGTTGTTGTTGATCCAGTCATCTAGCGGAGTATAGATGACGACCACGGACTCTTCTAGACAGTCCAGTGGAACACTAGCAGGTTCGCAACCTGTAGGTGTTGTGAACGATGTGTTCACCGGTGTACTCCATCCCCCACATGGTTGCCTATTAGGACATTTATTGCTGAGGAATCCCCTTAGCAGTAGTGTTCGTCCTGATGATGATCCTTAGGCTAGGTCCCTTATGATAGGTGTTTAGGGACGTAAAGTGAGGATAACGGGAACGGGTAATCGGGTTATTGTTGATTGATGAAATTAATAAACTTATTTATTGTGGGTTGAAAACCCTATGTGCTCACCAGGCTCCCAAGCCTGACCCACTCAGTTTTATGTATTACAGGTAGTGGCGCTTGAGCATATATATGATGTTTGGACGAGGGATTACGGATATAGGCCTGTAGATATGAAATAATGTAGTAAGGCTTGTATTGTACTGTTTATGCTTTTGATCTGTACGAACATGACATCCCGAGTCTTTTAATGAAATACATTTCTATGGAAATGCTTTTGATAAATCTTTATCATGTTATTGTTTTGGGACAAATTCCGCAACACTTTTATTTAAAATGTTACTCTGATTTTTAAACAAAGCATAAACAAACCGGTCTTTTCTGGCCGTGATTTTGGGGATGTCACAGTTGGTATCAGAGCATTAGTTTAAGCGAACTAGGAATTTGTAGGATTTCTAGACTTAAACTTAGAATGCTAAGCGATGATTGTGAGGTGTGAGCACTAGCTTATTTTAGGAATTGTGCCTAAAATGCTTTTATGTGCTAAATGCTTTATGCATGATATGCTGTTATTTTGTTCGGATCTATGGTCTGTTGCCGACCGGATCTGGAAACCTTATGTGTTTAGGATTCTAAACGTACGACTACGATATTAGAACTAGCATGTAAACGTTTCGGAGTGATAAGGACGATTTAAAACGTCTCTCCTAAATAAAGATCTAAATCCACCTTATTCGGTATATAGATCAAGATGGTAAGGACCCGTAGCGGAAACGTAAACGCAAATGGGAACGGACACCAACCCCCCGTGATCGAGCAAATACCAGTTGTGGAAGCCGCTGCCGGACCAATAACGATGGCCGGAGTGCAAGCGATGATCCAGGCAATGTTGGATCGTCAAATGGAGGAAACCAGGCGTTTGCTCCAGCAAAATCGAGAGGAAGCGACTATTCAGCTCGAACAGCCCGAGTTGAACGAAGGGCAGACTGAAGAAGGAAACTACAGTGGGACTATTGGTCAAGCCAACCCACCGATAGTTAGGCAAAACCACCAGGATGGAGGAAATGATGGACGTGGATGCAAATACAAGGATTTCATGGTATCCAAGCCACCGAGTCTATCCGGAAGCCCGACGCCGGTGGAAGTCATGAACTGGATCTCTGAGATGGAGACAATGTTTGAGAGTTGCGAGTGTAGCAATAGGCAGAAGACTGCTCTTGCAGTTCCTCTATTGAAATCTGGAGTACTAAGCTGGTGGAAGCTATTAGCTGATTCAATGCCCAAAGGTGAAGCAAGCAAAATGTCGTGGGAGGATTTTCTGGTACAGTTGAAGATGCAATACTGCTCTGAGCAGGATCTTCTGGAGATCAGCAACGAATTCCAGAATCTGAAGAAGGGAAGAATGAGCGTTACTGAATACGCTGCAAGCTTTACTAAGAAAATGAAGCTTGTTCCTCACCTCGTCCCAACTGAACTCTCCAAGGTTAACAAATTTGCCCTCGGATTACCAGCGGACTTCGGTCCAATGGTCAAGCAAACTACCACTCTAAAAGCTGCCATCTGGGCTGCTAAGAATGTGGAGACCCAGATACGAGAAAAGGGTCTGGAGAGAGCGGAAGTGGGAGAGAAACAGAAATTTAACGGATCCTCGAGGTCCGGTAAGAAAGGTAGATTCTCGAAGTCTAGTTCGAGAGGAGGAGGATCAGAAGCAAAGTGGTGTGACAAGTGCAAGAAGAAGCACTCTGGGAAGTGTGATGGAGGGGTCACTTGTTACAAATGCGGAAAGCCTGGGCACTATGCCAACGAATGCACCCTTAACCAGAAAGCCTGTTATGGGTGTAATGAAGAAGGCCACATTTTGAAGGACTGCCCGAAGAAGAAGGAGGCAGGAAGACCCAACATACCACCAAAGCCGAAGGCGAGAGCCTTCCAGATGACGCTCGAGGCTGCAAAGGAGGCAGCAGACGTCGCTTCAGGTACCTTTCTTGTAAATGGTTTGCCTGCAAATATACTGTTTGATTCCGGAGCCAACTACTCCTTTGTGTCGCATAAATTTAGTGCGAAATTAGCATTACCTGTAGAAAAACTTGATAACGCCCTAATTGTAGAAGTTGCTAGTGGCAAATTCGTACCTGTTGGTAATCGTATTAGGAACATCGTCATTGACCTAAACGGAAACGAATTCCAGGAGGAACTATTACCCATAGAGTTAAACGGTTTCGACATCGTTTTGGGTATGGATTGGCTTAGCGCCAACGATGCCGAGATATTATGCCGAAAGAAGATAGTTAGGATAAACCCACCCGGAAAGGAATCATTTATGGTGTACGGGGACAAACGCAGAGTGAGTTCTGGAATCATATCCTTGATGAAAGCTAGGAAATGTTTGTCCAAGGGATGTGCATCGTACTTGGCATTCGTAATCGATGCTAAGAAAGAAAAGAAAGAGGTGCAGAATATACCGGTTGTGTGCGATTATCCGGAAGTCTTTCCCGAAGATCTTCCTGGATTACCACCTGATAGGCAAGTAGAATTTCGTATAGACTTATTACCAGGAACAACACCGATAGAAAAGGCACCTTACCGATTAGCACCGACGGAGATGAAGGAGCTCATGACGCAACTTCAGGAGCTGTTGGATAGTGGTTTCATTCGACCTAGTTCATCACCCTGGGGAGCTCCGGTGTTATTCGTGAAGAAGAAGGACGGAAGCATGAGGATGTGCATAGACTACCGAGAGTTGAATAAGGCAACGGTGAAGAACAAGTATCCATTGCCGAGGATTGATGATCTATTCGATCAGCTGCAAGGTTCGAGCTACTTCTCAAAGATCGATCTTAGGTCAGGATATCATCAGCTGAAAGTGAGAGAGCAGGATATTGAGAAGACTGCATTTAGAACAAGATATGGACACTACGAGTTCTTGGTTATGTCGTTCGGACTAACCAATGCTCCCGCAGCATTCATGGATTTGATGAATAGGGTTTGTAAACCATTCCTCGATAAATCTGTGATAGTGTTCATCGACGACATTCTCATTTACTCGAAAAGCCAGGAGGAGCATGGCAAACATCTACGAGAAGTGTTGGAGGTGTTAAAGAAGGAGAAGCTTTTTGCAAAGTTCTCCAAATGCGACTTTTGGATACGGGAAGTCCAATTCTTGGGTCATGTTGTTAACCAAGAAGGAATAATGGTTGACCCCGCCAAGATCGAAGCTGTAATGAAGTGGGAACGTCCGAAGAATCCCACGGAGATTCGAAGCTTTCTAGGATTAGCTGGATATTACCGACGATTTATCCAAGGCTTTTCTTTGATAGCTGCTCCATTAACAGCTTTGACCCATAAAGGAGCTACGTATACATGGAGTGAGAAACACGATGAGGCGTTCGAGAAGCTAAAGAAGAAGTTATGTGAAGCGCCGATACTTTCTCTACCCGATGGAGTCGAAGATTTCGCAGTTTATAGTGATGCATCTGGAGTCGGGTTAGGTTGTGTTCTGACCCAAAGAGAAAAGGTGATAGCATACGCATCTCGACAATTGAAAGAGCACGAAAAGAACTACCCCACTCATGATCTGGAGTTGGCAGCGGTAGTATTCGCCTTAAAGATATGGAGGCATTACCTCTACGGCACGAAGTGCAAGCTCTTCACTGATCATAAGAGTCTCCAGTATCTCTTTAATCAGAAGGAGTTGAACATGAGGCAACGATGCTGGCTAGAACTTCTCAAGGACTACGACTGTGAGATACTTTACCACCCAGGTAAAGCAAATATTGTTGCTGATGCTCTCAGTCGGAAAGTCAATCTTGAAAGAAGAAGGCCAAGAGCGTTAAGAATTGAAGTCGTCTCGACGATTGTGGAAAGTATCAGGAAAGCTCAAGAAGAAGCCTTAGAAAAGAATGACCGAAAGGAAGAACGTTTGGGAAAAACGTTAGTGTTCGGTACGAACAGTCGAGGACTGAAGGTATTCCAAGATCGAATTTGGGTACCTAAGACGGGAGGAATAAGAGATCTTCTAATGGAAGAAGCACACAAGACCATGTACTCGATTCATCCCGGTAGCACTAAAATGTATAGGGACCTAAAACCCTACTACTGGTGGCCGACGATGAAGCTCGATGTTGCGAAGTATGTCGCTGAGTGCGTAACATGTGCGAGGGTTAAGGCACAACATCAAAAACCGTATGGGAGTTTAGAACCCTTACCTGTACCCATGGGTAAATGGGAAGACATCACCATGGATTTTGTGACTAAACTGCCCAGAACGAAGAATGGTCACGACATGATTTGGGTAGTCGTGGATCGTTTCACCAAGAGTGCACACTTCATAGCAGCCAACGAGAAGTGGTCTATGGATAAGCTCGCAAATGCTTACGTGAAGGAAATTGTAAGACTTCACGGTGTCCCTCTTACTATTGTGTCAGATCGTGATAGTCGTTTCACATCGAGGTTTTGGAGGAGTCTACAAGAGGAGTTGGGTACAAAGTTGTGTTTGAGTACTGCTTACCATCCGCAAACTGATGGTCAGAGTGAAAGAACGATTCAGACGTTGGAAGATATGCTGAGAGCATGTACCCTCGAATTCCAAGGGAATTGGGACGAGCACTTACCTCTGGTAGAATTTTCCTACAACAATAGTTTTCACTCGAGCATCAAGATGGCTCCTTATCAAGCCTTGTATGGGCAGAAGTGTCGTACGCCGTCTTGTTGGCTTGAAGCCGGAGAGAAGCAGTTTATGGGCCCCGAGATAGTCCATGAGACTGCTGAGAAATTGAAGGTGATTAGGGAAAGAATGTTAGCAGCTCAGGATCTTCAGAAGAGCTATGCCGACAAGAAAAGACGACCGATAACCTTCGAAGTTGGGGATTCCGTTTTACTTAAAGTCTCACCGTGGAAGGGACTTATACGATTTGGGAAACGAGGAAAGTTGAGTCCAAGGTTTATTGGACCATTCAAAGTTCTTCAGAGGATTGGGAACCAAGCTTACAAGCTGGAATTGCCCGAAGAACTCAATGGTATTCATAACACCTTCCATGTGTGTTATTTGAGGAAATTCATGGGAGATGTTCCCGACATAATTCCAATCTCGGAATTAAGGATGGATGAGAATAAAAGGCTGATCGAAGAGCCTGAGGCAATTATTGACCGTAAGACTAAGAAGTTACGACGCAAGATGGTCGACTTGGTGCTAGTCCGATGGAAACATTCGAATGGGCCGAATCTCACTTGGGAAACAGAGGATGACATGATGAGTCGCTATCCACATCTGTTTGCTGATGCATGATTCCGGGACGGAATCATCCTAAGGGGGTGAGAATTGTAACGCCCGGGTTTTCAGGGCTAAGCATTTTTGTCAATGTAATAGTCTAGGTCAACTATTGTAACTCTTTTTGAAGTAATAAATATGAAATATTTGAGTATTATGTGAATTATGTGTGTTTATGTGTTTATTATTTAATTATAAATGTATAATTAATAAAGAATAAAAATGAGCGTCAAAATTAAAGTGTGAGATAATCCCGATATCTCTACATAAAGTTGTAGAATATGTCTCAAGGTTTCCGTGCATATAAAGAATGCCGAAATCCGAGCTATAACGAAGAAGTTATGGCCCGCCGAAGTTTTACGACAAAACCGGCACGATACCGGGAGACGTAAATAGTGAATTTACGATAGAAGACTTTTTAGCCTTAGCAATCTAAACAAAAGTCATAGAATATGTTAAACTAAGAACATCGATAAAAAGAACGCCCAAATCTGACTTCGTATGAAGAAGTTATGATTTTTCTAAGATTCGGCTTAGCAGTGCACGGCCTGAAACTCGAATTTTAGTTCGAGCGGTTTTTGGCTTACGCAACGTAAATGAGAGTTGAAGATCTCATTAATAGGAAATCAACGGTAAAAAGACAGACAAAAACAGAGTCCGTATGCAGAAGTTATTAATTTTACGCAGACGTTTAACAGTATAATCTCCTTGTACTGTTAAATTTAAGATCGGTCGAGAATTAGCTGACGGTGTCAAAATGAAAGTTGTAGATCTTATTATTACCTACGCGTGGATATAAAGAACGTCAAAAACGGAGGTCGTATGTGAAAGTTACGGATTTTAGAAGTCGGAAGTGTGCTGTGCGAAAATGGGTGATGTGGCACAATCTTGGCCATTGCTTTCTCCCCAAGGCTTGCCACCAGATGGTGACATGTGGCACCAAGTTCAGCCACATTTCACCCTATAAATACCACCTCTCCCACCCTCATTTTCTTCACACCTTTCCCATTCTTTCTTCTCTTTACTCTCTCTCTCTAGAACCTCTCTCTAGCCCCGAAATCCCCCGAAAAGCCTAGGGAACCTCCCTAGCACGAGGCGGAAGCCCCGGAGTGCTTGAAGGCTCCGAGAAGAATAGCTTTTCGGCTCGGGAACGCTGCTCCAAGCAAAGCCCGGTTTTCTATAAACCCACTGTAAGTGAGCTACGCCTACGCTATTTTTAATATAACTTTTATTTAATTATAGTAACGTTATTAGGAACTTATAATAAATACTTGGGCTATTATTATGGGTTATATAAGTATTTTTTTGACGCTTATATAATAATAATAATAATAATAGCTAGACTATTAATTAGTCTCGACGAATAATAAACTAAACTCTAGTGGTAATAATACTAGGTTTCGTCGAAGGAAAAAAATTATTTTTAAGAAGCGAAGCGCTGTCTGAGTTCGGAATCACCACCTTTTCCGGTGAGTGCATAGTTACCTTCAACTTACACATAGATATGAAGTATTTTATATAAATTACGTGCTATGTGTGCATATTATCTGAATACTTGCTACCTATGCTAGATGAACGTTGTTATACATGTTTTCAATGATTTAAACTGTATATGTATTTTATATCTACGAAAATATTGGGGTAAAACATGGGTAGATGTAATAGGTGATGTGTGATAAAATGATGAGAGGCCTCGATGTTGTTGTTGTTGATCCAGTCATCTAGCGGAGTATAGATGACGACCACGGACTCTTCTAGACAGTCCAGTGGAACACTAGCAGGTTCGCAACCTGTAGGTGTTGTGAACGATGTGTTCACCGGTGTACTCCATCCCCCACATGGTTGCCTATTAGGACATTTATTGCTGAGGAATCCCCTTAGCAGTAGTGTTCGTCCTGATGATGATCCTTAGGCTAGGTCCCTTATGATAGGTGTTTAGGGACGTAAAGTGAGGATAACGGGAACGGGTAATCGGGTTATTGTTGATTGATGAAATTAATAAACTTATTTATTGTGGGTTGAAAACCCTATGTGCTCACCAGGCTCCCAAGCCTGACCCACTCAGTTTTATGTATTACAGGTAGTGGCGCTTGAGCATATATATGATGTTTGGACGAGGGATTACGGATATAGGCCTGTAGATATGAAATAATGTAGTAAGGCTTGTATTGTACTGTTTATGCTTTTGATCTGTATGAACATGACATCCCGAGTCTTTTAATGAAATACATTTCTATGGAAATGCTTTTGATAAATCTTTATCATGTTATTGTTTTGGGACAAATTCCGCAACACTTTTATTTAAAATGTTACTCTGATTTTTAAACAAAGCATAAACAAACCGGTCTTTTCTGGCCGTGATTTTGGGGATGTCACATTTCACTGGAATAAGGAAGCCACAAATGCACTAGAACGTATATAGGCTCGACTAAACATTTGGGTCTTCATGCAATCATCAACACAATTCTAACATGAAATCCTAATTACTTTTTACCAAGATTTTCTAAATTAAGTCCTAAGTAACATTTTTGGTATGCAAAACTTTAAAAATTAACTAGTGTAACCAACCAACCCCTACCCCAAACTTAATTTATGCAACGTCCCCATTGCATATCATGCATGATAAAGAATAATAAATATAAGGAGAGAATTGGAACAAACTCCCCTGGGATAGTAGTGGCGAGGTTGATATCTATTCTTTTCAGCTCCATCTTGAATTGACTTTAGACATGGGAACAGCTCATCCATGTCTTGGGTGTCAAAATATCATGTGGTACAGTCTTTACAAAAGCTTCGAACATAAGGGAAAAACTCTTAGAAGTGCTCGGAAAATGATCTTCAAAGAATACAACCAATGCCCATATCAAATGTCATCAAATCTTCAGCTCAAAAGTAAGAAGAATGAGCGACTCGTCGAGTAACTATGTAGACTCGCCGAGTTGAAGCGTAAATGGCAGAAGAATCGTGAATTTTCACATGGACTCGGCGAGTAGACCGTTGTGTGACAAAACTTTTATTCTGCCCAAGTCCGTTTCTGATGTATGGGGGTTATATAAACTAATAATTTCCCTCATTTTTATTTAGGTAATAAACACTCTATAACCCTTCTATCAATTGGACTCATAGCTTGACTCAAAACTTCGTTTCCTCTATCGCCTAGACTCGATTTCTCACTTCGTCAGCCTTGACTCTTGACCCTCACATGCATCCTTACACTCAAACTGAAAAGATCAAAAACAAAAACCAAGTAATAAAAAAAACATTAAAATAAAAAAAATCCTAAATTATCCTTTAACACTAGAAGTTTAGAAAGAAAAAGAAAAGAAAACTCTAATGACGGGTTGCCTCCCGCAAGCGCTTCTTTTTGTGCGAGTCTTTAGCTGGACTCCCAACTTAATAAACTTCTAATAAATTCAAAGTTAGTGGGAGTATAGTAAGCTTCCTTGTTCTATATGTCGATGACATATTACTCATAGGAAACGACGTCCCGACTCTGCAGGAGGTTAAGTCCTGGCTCGGGAAGTGCTTCGCTATGAAGGATCTCGGAGAGGCTTCCTATATATTGGGAATAAGGATAGTAAGAGAAAGAAGTAAGAGACTAATAGGACTTAGTCAGAACACTTACTTAGAGAAGGTACTAAAACGTTTTAGTATGGAAAACTCGAAAAAGGGAGAATTACCAATACAAAGCAATGCCAAGTTGAGTAAGACTCAAAGTCCAAGTACCGAAGCCGAGATAGCTGAAATGAGCCGAGTTCCATACGCTTCTGCAGTTGGCTCAATCATGTACGCTATGACTTGTACTCGCCCTGATGTAGCCTTTGCTTTGAGCATGGTTAGTAGATATCAAGGGAATCCTGGCAGAGCCCATTGGGTTGCGGTGAAGAATATCCTTAAGTACCTTCGGAGGACGAAGGAATGGTTCTTAGTCCTTGGAGGAAGTGATGACTTGAAGGTGCGAGGGTATAGTGACGTCAGTTTTCAGACCGACAGAGACAACTACCGTTCGCAGTCGGGCTGGGTCTTTACCCTGAATAGAGGAGCAGTAACTTGGAAGAGTTCCAAGCAGGAAACCATAGCTAATTCAACGTGCGAATCAGAGTACATCGCAGTGAGCGAAGCGTCGAAGGAGGCAATATGGCTAAAGAACTTCATCGGTGATCTTGGATTTGTACCTTCCATAAAGGAGCCCATGGAGATTTTCTGTGATAATGAAGGAGCGGTTGCCTTGACCAAGGAACCGAGGGATCATGGTAGATCAAAACATATTGACAGAAAATATCACTTTATTAGACATCGTGTAGAAGAAGGACAACTCGTAGTTAGGAGGATATCATCAGAAGATAACCCAGCATATCCGCTTACGAAGGGACTGAGTAGGGTTAAGCACTTGCAGCATGCTAGGAGCATTGGGCTGAAAGATGATGTTAGCATAGATTAGATAGTATTAGAAACGTATAATAGATAAATGTAATTAACATTTGATGATTAAATAAATGAGTTTTATTTATAAGTAATGTTACTGTCTTATGTTAATTGTTTAACTATTGTTTCACTTTGCATGTTTTGACTTCCAAAATAATTGAGTTTATTAAGAATAATCGAATTGTTCAAATAGTCCACAATCGTTCATATGTCGGAAGTAGATATGAATGAAGATTGTCATGAATAGGTATGTAGAGTGTCTAAATGGTGTTAGACATAGCAAAAGATTGCTGCAACGTTCATGAGTGCTTATGAACTAGGTTTGAGCATTGGAACAAACCCGCGCTTGCTGGAATCACCTTATGGAATGTGATAGTAAATGGGTGATCGCAAGACGATAATATCATATAGTCTTAAAACCTAGATATATGGTTTGTTATTGGTTAATTGATTGTACATTGATAATGCGAAAAAGCATTGGTAACTCGATGTTATGAAACGCATTGTTGTGTATGGTTAGTTAATGAATAAGTAAATGCATATAAGTCGAAGTTTATCTGTAACTTTTATCCTAAGAAGGAAAAAGTGATATCTCGGCCGCTCAATGATTTGATTTGACTTATGTGTCGGGCCCGGTCATAACTGAATTGATGTGTTCGATTAAGTTCTATGTCAAATAAATCGGAAATTAAGAAACCAAATGCTAGACTAACTATTCCATAGTATTGTCAACATGATATCTAACAGAGGACCGTATGATCCCTTATCTAAAGGACAAGATTGATTAGATCAGAGTTTGACAACGTCTTTGAGAGCTACGATTGCAAATCGGAATGTACCTGCGCATATAGTTAGTAGACTTATCCAAGTGGGAGACTGTTGGAATAGTGTCTAAGGCTGCAACTATATTAGGCAAGTATTTGACCCGATTGTGCATGGTCCTTTTGGGTTTGCCTTCACCATAGCAACTTGATAGGATGATTTATTGAGAGAGAGTAAATATTATTAGTATATTATGAGAATAATATAAAGAATAATATATTGTTATTTGATTAATATAAGTCATAGAATTAATTGGAGTTAATTTGGTGACTTAAAAAGATTAATTAAATAAGAGGGTATAAACTGTCAATTGTTTGATAGTTACACTTTAGATTGTAAATCCTTATTGATAAAGGATTGGATGATTTCTAAGGCTAGGATAAGCCAAAATCATCCATGGGGTTATCAAGGAAAGGATATGGATTAACTTAAAATCTACGTTATCCAATTAGGGTTTAAGTTGTAACCCTTAAGGAGTCTACAAGTATAAATATACCCTATGGGATAGAGAATTCGACACATCATCTAAAGTAAAGATACTCTGGCCGAATTCCTCCCCTTTCCCCTCTCTCAAATAATCCTCTTTGCTAGTTGGTGTTTGTAAGCCATTAGAGGAGTGATAATTGTGACTCTAGAAGCTCCAAGACAACAAGATCAACAAGGAATTCAAAGGTATGATTCTAGATCTATTTCAATATTGTTATTACACCTAAATAGTCATTATAAGTCTTGGATTCAAAGCATGTTTGATTAGAAAGCCTAGATCCAATCATTAGGGTTTTGCATGCGCACATAGGAAAGTTCTTATGGATAAAACCCATCATTATATTGAGTCTATTAACGCTTATATAATAATAATAATAGTCAATCTAATTAAATTGTAGCGGTTATCGTTAGACTAAACCCTAGTGGTATTGGTACTAGGTTTTATCGAAGGAAAATCGTTTTGAGAGTATCGAAGCGCTGTCCGCGTGCTGAGTCACCACCTTTCAGGTGAGTGCATAGTTACTTTCAGCTTACACATATATATGAAGTATTTTATATAAATTATGTGCTATGTGTGCATATTACCCGAATACTTGCTATCTATGCTGGATAAACATTTTTATACATGTTTTCAATGATTTAAACTGTATATGTATTTTATATCTACGAAAATGTTGGGGTAAAACATGGGTAGATGTATTAGTTGTTGTGTGAAAATATAAATAATGAGAGGTCTCGTTATAGATGTTATTGATGATCCAGTCATCTAGCGGAGTATAGATGACGACCACGAACTATTCTAGACAGTCCAGTGGAACACTAGCAGGCTCGCAACATGTAGGTTTTTATTTGAATTGTGTGTTTATTTGAACTGTGTGCTCACCAGATGTACTCCATCCCCCACATGGTTGCCTTAAGGACATTTATTGCTGAGGAATCCCCTTAGCAGTAGTGTCCATCCCGATGATAGTCCTTAGACTAGGTCCCTTGTGTTAGATGTTTTAGGGACGTAAAGTAAGGATAACGGGAACGGGTAATCGGGTTTGTTTGGTTTGATAAAGTTAATAAACTTATTTATTGTGGGTTGAAAACCTATGTGCTCACCAGGCTCCCAAGCCTGACCCACTCAGTTTCTTATATTACAGGTAGTGGTGCATGAGCATAGATGTGATGTTTTGGACGAGGGATTACGGATATAGGCCTGTAGATATGAAATAATGTAGTAAGGCTTATACTGTATTGTTTATACTTATGTACTGTATCGAACATGACATCCCGAGTCTTTTAATGAAATACATTTCTAAGGAAATGCTTTTGATAAATGTTTATCATAATATTGTTTTGGGACAAATTCCGCAACTCTTTTATTAAAAGATTACTCTGATTTTGAAATAAAATATAAACAAAACCGGTCTTTTCTGGCCGTGATTTTGGGGATGTCACACCATGCAACCCATGTCTCTGTTATACGTCTTCATCAACACTTAATACTTTATTTTTGAAGCTTTGATTTGTGGGTAATCAGTTTTTGTCAGTAGAGAAAGAACTAATTGCCTTGTTATCCGTCGATAACCGGGATGTAAGAGAATTAAAGAACAAAAATACAAAACGTAACAACATAAAGTTATTGGTAAAGAGAAAATAAACCATTCTCCTTCCAAATTGATCACTTGATTCATCAATATTGAACCAAAATATGAGTGCCGCAAGTAACCATAAAAACAAGATAGGGAAGATGAAATCATAATCATAAGATCTACTTATGACAAGATACAACTAAATTGAACATTAAATCAACATGACATATGTGAATTTGAATCACAATATTTCTTATGAGAAGGCACAATTACATGCACAAGAGGAAAGAATAAGCATAAGAAACTTCACTTAAACATGTTATAGAACACATTACATTTTTTCCCAAAAATGATGACATCTTCCGAGGACAGATCAAGATTGTCCATGATTTTTATCTGAGTTGGTGATGAAAAGTCAACGTGTATATCAAATATATTAATTTTAATTTGACAATAAAACTAATTTGTGTATTAGTAATTTAGTGTATAATTTGTATTGTAAATCATTTTTAATTGATCTTTTTATTTTTAGATGTAATATATTCAATATTGGTATCTATTTTAAGGTATTTGTATTATTTGCTCAATGGTATAACTATATAAGACTAATACATAAACTATAGTCATATATTTTATAATATATTATCTATGTATAATAAATGAAAAAAAAAAAATGAATTAATCAACAATGAAAGATATAAATAAAAAAAGAGATGAAAGATGAAGGGTGATAATTGTATCGCGGAGGGGTTTTATATATATATATATATATATATATATATATATATATATATATATATATATATATATATATATATATATATATATATATATATATATATATATATATATATATATATATATATATATATTCAGAATAAACAGTAGATAAAACATGGAAATAATAGGCCCACGTGAAACAAGCCTATATATACAACATTTTTTAAAAGCAGTCTATTTATACAAAGATTTTTGAAAACAAACCTACTTTTACAAAAATCTCATAGATATATTAGGGGTCCACAAAAAGGTACGAATTAATTATAAAAGTCCGGCAGCTACGTATATTTTTGGATCGATATTTTATGGACATACTTCTATTATTCTTACTAATCATTATTCCACACGCGACAGGTATTTCAATTCATGACATTTTAAATAATCACATGATTGACTCGTATATTCATGCATCTTTACATTTGGATTTCGTCATGAAACTAATAACCGATAAAAGTTTAGTTACTTGTACTATTCCATCGGTTTGTGAAAAGACTAAACCACCCATGGAAAAATGCATGTAAGACTCCCTTAACAAAAAAGAAATATTTAGTTTCTTATACAAATTAATACATTCGTCTTTACATGAAAAAGACAATACTACCCTTGGCTTGGAAAAACACAAATCATCCTCGGGATACCTCTATATATAGTTTTGAAACTCAAAAGTTTATATATGATATAGGAAAAAAAAACATGAAAGTGGCAGCAGTTAGAATAGCATGGACTTTGGTGATTATATTGGTGTTTGGGGTTGGGGGACCAAATACACAGGTTGAAGGACAACTTACTCTTCCTTGCATGAGGATTAATCTTCGCATGATAACTTGTTATCTGCACGTGATAACTTGTCACCCTAATTGCAGAAAAGCGCCTTGCAACGATCAATGCACACCTCCCCCGGTATCGTGTTGTGTACAACTCGTGAGGATAGGTAAAGGTATACAAACCGACGCCGATGCAAAAAATCTTTGTGACTGCATACAAGAAACTGTGGTCGACAGACAAGGCACACCGTTTACTGGCATCGGTCTCTCCGTTCTTCCTAAGGAATGCATGCTTTCCATGAAACTTCCTCCCGTCAAAGCCGATACCAACTGTAAAAAGTATATTAAACATACCTAAGTCATATTTTTTCTCATCGACTTATTGTCGTTTAATTGTATATTAGTTTGTGTATTGATCATAATATTGGTTTTCTTATGCAGGTGGAAGAAAAAGATGATAGTTCGTGTCTAGCTAGCTCTCCATATATATATATATATATATATATATATATATATATATATATATATATATATATATATATATATATATATATATATATATATATATATATATATATATATATATATATATATATATGTTTTTTATGTATAATCTGGAAAGTTTGTCCATTTATATCGGATTAAGGTTCAAAACGTCCTATGATAATATGTACAATTCCAATTGAAATGAAGGGTTTTTAATTTCAATAAAAATAAAAACTTTGTATGAAATAAACATGCAATAAATTGGAATGAAAATAATCAATTGATAAGGAATTCAGCTTAAACACTTGGCATCACTAACTCGAATGACATAGGTTGTTTTATTCACAGTTTAAGTCGGTACTAGGCATTAACAAGTTCTAATACTAAAATACTTGCCAAACATTTAGTTAAAACAAGTTTTTTAACTAAACATAATCTAACTAATCAAATTCAAACAAGTTTTTGAATTAGAACTGAAATATTGCACGAAGAAAAACAGGTTTCCCGACAACGTTTTCGTTTTCTTATAAATTCTGAAAGTTCTCAGCGTGTAATACATGTTATGATGTAAATGTAAAGGTACAAAACATCATTGGTTACTTGGTAAAATTCCCAAAACAATTACGTATTCCAGAAATTCTATTAATAATTACTCAAAAATAACCTAAGCTAAGTGGCCGATTCAAGTTAAGTGTGTAAATGAGATTGATTAAAAATAATCAAATTAACATGCATTACTAAGAAACCAACAAGCATATCCGATAGATCACATGAACCAAATATAAAAACGACTTAAAGTCATAAACTAGGGTTTTAGCCACACAATACGACTAAAATTGAAACACAAAAGTTTATAAATCGAAGTAAAAAGCACTTACAATACGTAATTAAAAATCAAAATAACAAAATATATGTGTAAATACTTGCTCCAAGATGTTTATCTTTGTTCTCCTTTCTCTATAATTAGTTATCTCTTCAAAAAGTGTCCCCCAAGTCATATGATTTGGCATCAGAAAAAGTGTAACCGAAAACCTATTTTTGCAGGAGCACGACCGGGAATGATTTTTAGTGTAAATGGGCTCGGGTGGATAAAATTTTCCTCAGCGTGAGCCTGACCAAAAAATTATTCAAATTGGCTTGAACCCGACAAAGCCATTTTGGTCATGAAATTCCGGGTTTTGCTCAAATGTAGGAAATTTGGTCTTCTTTTTGTGCCAAATCTTCGTTCGTCGATCCTGCTTGCTCCACATCACATGCTTGCTCCTCCATTAAGCTCCTATGCTGCTCCAAACATGTAAACCAATTCAAAAGTCCACCAATAAATTTGAACCTACCTCATAAAATGAAAGACAAAAAATGCTTATATAAAATGCATGAAACGGGGATAAGTAGCCTCCTACGCCCCTGAATGGGCATGTTTCCGTAGCCCCGACCCCGAATCCCCTTGTTTTCTCTCCCTGATCTTGTTCGCGAATTTTATGACCACCCTTGCTCTCGCCCTCAATTGCCTTGATTCCTCGGTTCTCTCGCCCTCAATTGCCTTGATTCCTCGGTTAGCCCGAAATTCCCCGTTTAAACTTATTTACCTTATTTTGTCTAACCTTGCATATTACACTAAATATTCAAATACAAAACATATCGTATACAATGGTTACTCTAACTTTAATATTTATTATTATAAATAAAATAATTAAATATAGGATAATTATTTTGGGCCCCAATAGACTATGCTATGTGATTTGTAGATTCTTTTTGACTTGGAAACAACTACTAATTGTCATATTCATGAATTTTACGCTTCTAATGTAACTTTACTGCGTGTGACCACAATAAGTGATCTTCTCGCATAACATGACCACATACTGATTAAGATCAAAACAAGTACGGAGTCGTCCACCATTTCACACGTATAACGAAATAGTACCAGAGGGTGTTACCAACATAATGGAAATTACTAGCAACAAAGTTAGTTGCAAAACTCAATATTATCCCCCCCCCCCCCCCTTTGTCTGAGACCATCAACCTTGTCGCGTTCCAACTTACTCTCTTATAATGATCCTCCCGACCAAATCTGAAGCACTTAGATGTAAGCACATGAAGGATACTCACATTCACCTTTCCATCTAGTTAAAACGATTGCAACTTCCTTATACTCTAAAGCGAGAACCAATAGGTTTGATCCTATTCGTCGACGGTGGTGCCTGAACTTGCACTTGTTCTTTCATCCTTCGATGGACCTTCAATCTCGACTCTTAAATCACAAAATCTAATTTTAATGGGCACACCCATTCTTACCCGACCCATCCCATGAAATGGTGTATATCTTAGCTATAGTAACAAGCTGAGTGATCATAACCCGATAAAGTTTCGTTGCAAAAAAGGTCCATAATGAAATGAACCTTTTCCTCTACGAGACTGACACTAATACGGAGGGCATCTTCCATCTCTATTATCCTTCTTCTAAGAACAACCTAATCCTTCCTTCTTTGAAAATGGGTGTCATCAGCCGTAATGAAGGTTGAAATCCTTCTATCGGATACCTTCTTCTTAAATCTCAAGACTAAAGTCAGTTACTACATCATACAAGGTTCTCGGAACCAATACACTTACTTACGCAAATCTATATTACCCAAACTCGATCTTTCATGGACCCAAACCATAACCACTCTCCTAGACATCACCATACCATAGGTAATGGCAGAAACATGCAAAACGAATTCATAATGCTATCCACACTATCTACCTAACTACCATTGCCTTAGTAACTTTGTGACTCCTCCTGATCCAAGTATGTATCATGTGCTTCTGGTAGTACATGCATATACTACCTTTTACGCGAATTCATACTCGATCCCAGAAATGCCCCAAAGTTCCCAAGTCCCTACATATGTTAACCACAAAGCAATATAACATATATGTATGTGTCTAAACGAGAAGATACATAAAATATTCCTAGACTCCACTAGGATTTTCGTGGCTCTACCAGGTGTCCTAACCCATAACTATGTGTTTTACCAAACACATACTAAATTTCGCGGCCTCTCCTTCTAGGATTCCTCCCATGCATATGCCTGAACTAGCATATTCTAACACTTTTCCTATGTCACTAGAAATCCCACTTCACCCTACTATCTTTCGAGTAAGTAACTTATACTAATGTCAATTAACAATCTGACGAATACAATTACATGCTGCTAAAATTAAACAATCTTTCGACTGAACGATTTTACACTACAATGGCTAGACTCATAAGAGAGTTGTGCAATAGAGCTAAATCAAGCATTCTAAACGATTTAATTCTAGAAGCATGAAACCTAACGTATATTTCCACTAACTAATTAATATCAATATAGGCTCCAAGCAGTACATAATAAGCAATTCCTAGGATACAAGGCATGTCAAATATCAGACAGTTCTAACCTGCAATTCCTGAAAAGATCCCTAGCCTATATACAAGCATGTATTTCTAACAGTTTACATATCAAAAGATATAAAAAGTATGGATATTTTGGGAATCACTTTCCTTTCTGAGCATTGACTAGCTGTAATTACCACATCCTTTCCTTTTTGTACAAACTTCTTTTCTAAAAGGGTGTAAAATCTTTCCTTTCTAAAATGGTATGCATAAAACTCTTTTCTAAAAGTTTTGTAAATTCTTTCTTTTGTATATTAACTTTTTCAAAAATGTTGGTAAAAAATTACACATCCTTAGTTTGAGTTTGGAATCACACGAGTGTTCATACAGATCCCTCAAACCAGGGTGTTGATACCAACTTGTAATGCCCCGATTTTTCAACATAAAATTTTCATTTTTAAAGTAGAGCATACCAATAATACTTGTACCTAACGGTAACATAAAATACCTTGTTATTCAATCGTTGTCAAAACATAGCTTAACTATTCAAATCATAGTATAAATAGAACATGCATAAAACTAAAACATGATGTTGATGCGCGTGTACAGTCAAGACTTGCCCTTCGCCTGATCTGAACAAGTACATGATATCATTTGTAATCAACTAGGTAAGCATGAAGCTTAATAAGTTCCCGAAGGTACCATATATCACAATACTTATACATGCATACAAACAAATGTTAAAACCTTTCTCCATTCTACCACAATGGTTATGACCTTTTGTCGTTCTATCATAACGCATGCATCTGGACTCATGACTTGTCTCCGTTCTGTCTTCAAAACGAGTCTATAGGCTCTTGGCCTATTGTCGTTTCGCCGTCAAGTCCTCAAACATACATATGAATGAATCATACATAGACTATAGTAGTCTGTAAATATAACTCTACTCTAGTAGTTCTTATATCTTATCATACATGGATATATATTGTAACACATAATATAGTGAGATAAACCTTCTAGATAATTACTCAGAGGACTATCACCTATCCAACTGGTGAACAGGCACGCCAAACATGTATTAAACTATAATATTATAACTAATCAATATCTATGAAAACATGATAACAAAGGATAGATCTTTTACTAATTCCTATAACACTGAATGACTATCAAATAAGGATTAGCCAATTAGGAGGCATGATCATTTTTGCATATAGTTTTTCTGAAATCCAACAACCACGCCAACATGTCTATCCTATTCACTGCACCCACAAGTAGGTCAATCAATATAATAACTGGGATTAGTGATTAATCTAATATACATGTTCATAATAATAATGACAGGTATTCTTTATATCAGTTATACTTAAGCAAAAGTGTAACTTACCCAATCGACGTACTCCGAATATCTGCAAGCAGAACTTCGACACTTAGTTTTTATCTTTTTGAAACCTTTAACATTTCGTTACTTATACTATTGAAACTCTTTCATGAGAATTCGAATCAAGATGGACCGAAATTCTCGAGGGTAAGAGAGATATTTTCGAGAGAGAATGGTGCAAGAAATGAGGAGGGTTAGCCTCCTATTTACAAGAGTCTTCAATAGGTGGCTCGCGTTGCCTTCACGTATCGACATTCCATAGGTTTCATGTCATTATCAGTTGTATTAGCATGTTGAGTCTCCAGCTACCACATGGCGTATTCCTATGGTTGTATCATCACCCCTCGTAGGTAAATTCTTACATTCTTCGATAAATCGTAACTTTCACGAACGAGCTCCATTTTCGTTGTTCTTTATATCCATGGTGTAACGTCCCAGTTTTTAGAGTAAAATTTTCATTTTTACACTATAATGAATACTCCTTTTCATAGAGACATTATGCTTTGGGTGCTAGTCCTTCCAAGAGCATCAAGGAATGCAAGATCTACAAGGATTCAAGAAACAATTTTGATTTTGCTTAAATGTTAGCAATACTATCTCTCTTTGTACCATTATTTAGTAGTTTTAAAAAAAAGGTTGATATAAGTGGTAAAACCCCAATCATAGGTTACATGTACAGTTAGGGTTATTTTAATTATTCCATTGTCAAATATTAGGGTATAGATTCACAGAAAACCTAACAGTAACAATATGTAAGTTTTTAAACAATAATATAACGAAATATGTGAAAATTGGTGCAAAAGGGCATTTTGGTCTAAATTTTGGTAATTTATGAAATTATTATATATTTGGTAAATAAATCTTGTGTATCTTGTTTAAAAGTGATAAGAGTGCATGCTAGAAATTGTATTAGAAATATATAAATTAGTGGGATAGTTATGCTTATATGAAGAAATATGAAATCTAAAAATATAGTTATCGTAGCGCGAATTTTCGATGATAAATTGTGTAACATCCCAGTCCAGGTATACCTTGTGAACCTTGATCTTTTGAGTTGTTATCTATTTTGGTCCTTATTGCATCAAGAGTGAAAAACAAGTACGTGAGGCATACCTGAGGTGTACGCTTAGCGTACTCATCAGCGTACCTGTAACACGGAGACCACCTAGTACGCTATAGCGTACTAGGTCCAGAATGCAAACCCTAATTTAGGGTGAATCCCCTATTTAAGGGATATGAAGGCCTTATTCCTGGCCACCATCCCCAGAGAGAAAACCCTAAGAGTGCCCTAACCCTTTTATAGAGCTTTTGTGTGTGTGTGTTTGAGCCTTGAGAGTTTTTGTGTGGTTTTGAAGAGAAGAGGAGGTCTTGAAGAAGAGGGAGTTGGAGTCCAAGCTTCTAGATCCGAGAAAATCTGCGTAGGGAGCTTTCTGTTGAGGTATAAAGCTTCAGAATTTGCCTCTCTTTTGTTATGAGCATCTTATTTGAGTATTTTAGGGTTTTGTCCCAAAAAGGTGGAGACTTGATGAGGTCTTGTACTCCAGAGACTAGGACCAACCCCTTTTGAGCATATGAGTAGTGTATTGTCATAAAAATCCAATCTTGGATGTTGAAATCACTCCATGCATGAGTTATGAGCTCCCTTGTGGCAAAAGAATGTATATTTAGGGCTAGTGACCTTTTTACCCATGCAAAGGCTTAAAGTTAATGACTTTATGGGTTAAGAGCTATTAGAGAGTCTGGATCTATGAGATGAGCCAAGGTATTAACCGTTTAAGACCAAAAGAGTGAGAATAAGGAAACTGGAGAGTACGTTGGGCGTAAAATCCAGTACGCACGGCGTAGGGGTGCGCATCCCCGAAGCCTGCATGGCAGCCGAGTACGTGCAGCGTAGGGATCGAGTACGCGCATCATACTCCCTTCCTTTGACTTTTGTTGCTTTTAGGGTTTGGTCAAGTTGTGGGCTATTAAGCCTATGGGGGGGGGGGGTAAATGGTCTTTTACCCTTCTGTGAGTGTAGAAGGGTAAGTCTAGCTTCTTGAGGACCAATATTAATTAGGGATAATTATTATGTGATAGGCGGAGGCTAGACCAGTGGGTAGAGTTTGGGATTTCCGAGTACGAGGTTTTCTCTTGTTAGCTTACGAGGTGAGTCTTCTCACTATACTTACCTGAAGTGGTAATTTATGTGTGACTAGAGGGTCTTATGTGTATGTGCTGTGTATTGAGATATCTTGTTATTTATTCTATGATATGCTTGTTGGGTATTGCATTGAGTTACTGAGTTGTGGGACCAGAGGATCCCACTGAGACACATTGATCGGAGGGTCCTACAGAGTTATAGCCTATAGTGGCAATTATGTTGTATGTGGTATTTTGGGGAACCCACTAAGATTTATGCTTACCGTGCTATGTGTTATGTGTTTCAGGTAGTTCCGAGGATCGCGATAAGGCACCGACATGATTGTACACGCTGGCGAGAGATTGTTTTTATGATTTTGGGAATTATGTTTTATTTGTTGGCATTTGAGATATATGTAATTTTGGGAATTATGACATGAATTATATCATGTTTTTAAAATGAGAAAAATTGTTTGAAAATTTACACATCGTTACAAATTGTAACACTAGTCAAAATAGGTCAATAGATAATCACATGTGATTATGCCAATCATGTAATGTGATTATGTTAACCTAGTAATGTGGTAATAATGTTATGTAGTTCATGATAAATTATAATACAAATATGAACTTTCTTTATGATACAACTCAAAGTATACGTCCACACGATTCCAAAAATATATAGAACGTCTGAATCTAACTTCGCATGAAGAAGTTATGATAACAGAACACTATAAATCTCTATAATAAGAGAAATTTAAAATAGACTTAGAATTAGCTATTTAAGTCTAAAATAGAGTTGTAGTACTCGTAAATACCTATGCGTGCATATAAAGAACGTCAAAAATAGAGTTTGTATGCAAAAGTTATGACCTTCCGAAGATTTAGCTTTTAAAAACCCTAAACTAGCTAATTCACGACGTGAGTTTTATCACACTCACGAAGTGAGGAATCATTCTGTCATAATTCGGAATCTAGAAGCTGCGAGAGGATATGATCCAAATTCATGACGTGAGCTTTATGACACTCACGACGTGAGGAATCATGGCCACCTTCCGAAGCTAGGGACGTAAATGGCAAGTCTACAGAGTGAATCAGAGTGAATCAGGCAGGCTCACGATGTGAGCCTTATGACACTCACGACGTGAGTGTCATAAAATCTTACTATAAATAGCAAAATCGAACGCATCCATTCTTACACCTGATCTCCTTTCTCCTTTCTCATTTGTTGATGCATCCCGAGCCCCGATGATCTCGCACGGTGACCATTTTGCTTAGATATCATAAAATCACGCTACTAGGGTGAGTTTCACGGCCCCACTTTCTAATATTTCGGTGGAAAACGCATGCTAGTCATTGTATATATGTTATTATTATGTCAATATGATAGTATATTAGTATCAACATAGATAGTTATAATAATCGGGATATTGTTATTTTGTATCTGAAAATATGCAACTAATCATAACATTGTTAACATGTTATTGTTATAGTAGTATATTAATGTATATCTTGAGTTATACTTAGGATTCTATATATATTTTGTGTGCGATATAGTTTCGAAGTTATATTCGAAAGTTTTATATGTTAAGTTATATAGTATATTGAAATTAATAATTTTATGTCAAGATAAAACTAGATATGTTATAGTTTGTTATTATTAGTTTTATGTCAAGATAAAACTAGATATGCTATATGTTGTTATTATTAGTTTTATGTTAAGATAAAATTGGATATGTTGTTATTGTTAGTGTTATGTCAAGATAAAACTAGAAACGTTATATGTTGTTATTATTGGTTTTAGGTCAAGATAAAACCTGGTTTTTACTTCAAGATATAGCTATTATACTGCCTAAATATTATGAAGTTAGGAGTAATGTTTAAAAGCATAGTCTAGTAACTTAAGGTTTTAGACATGAAAAATGCTTTTGTTGTTAGCGCTATAGGAAGCCGTCAAAGTCTACATGAGTAATTGTATTCATCAACTAAGATTGGGGATCTTAGCGGAAATCCTCTGAACTGTAACCGTTAATCCCGTGTGAATAATTAGTATACGGGCTGACCACCCCACTTGTGACTGTTAGCTACAGTCAACCAAAAACAAGTGATGAACTATCCTTTTATTTATTATTGTTCCGACGTCGATGAAGCATACGATGTTGTTTCTCATGTTAAATCATGAGTGTGTTTGTTCTCATGGTAAATCATGAGTGTATTGTTCTATCAGAGGTATTATGTCATAGCAGCGATTACAGGTTCATGGTAGCACATTGTTAGAAACATTATACCTTGTCGTATACAAGTATTAATGTTAAGTATAAGTTTTCTCATACTTATATCTTAAGATTAAGAAATGTTTAGGTATAACACATAATTGATAAGTATACAATTATACCTAATGTTGGAGAGTCAAAATGATACTTTCAAAACTATACTTTTGAATGTGTAAAAATGTATTATTTTATGGAGTCAAAACTTGTGGACGCACCAACTTTATGTTGACGTATTTTAAAATGCATGTGTTTTCAGGAACTTGAAAAGCGGGTATGTATTCGAACAGGAGAAGTTTTACTAGTATCTTTCTGTTCTTTAAGAAGTATGTCATAGTCAGATATTATGTAATAAATACTAAGAAAAATAATAATGTAACTTTCAATCGTCAATAAAGGTATGTATTTTCTTTAAGTATTGTTCAATGTATGTTATATAACTGTGATACAAAAAATGACGTTACACTACCTGGTGTTTCCGCCGACGGCCGGGGTGTGATACAAATTGATGAAAAACTTGATGTAAGTAGGGGACAACGTCCTTTGGTCGCAACGTTATAGTAAAGTAGGCAGAGACATGTATTTGGAAAGTATGATGCTTCAACTAGAGAGAGAAATTGTGACGTAAAGCTAAGGAATTGTGATGCATAATTGGTTGCGATGCGATCATAGGATAACATCGACGCGAATACACTTGTATCAAGTTAAGTTTTAATCTATGAAACAGATTGTCCAAGCCCCATTTTCAAAAACTTAAAATCAAAAAATCTCTCTGGCGATTTTGAATAAAGAGATGTCGACTTAGGCTTTTGGGATAAGGAATTTCAAGAGTTTATTTCCAAGTTATCAAAATGTCTTGTTTTTCTCTTTGGTGGAGTTGTAGAGCTTCTATGGTGATTTTGAGAATAGGGTCAAGAATTTGAATTTCTCGCTAAATAAGTGAATTGTGATGTTACAGAAACTGTTGAGAAGCAAAATATGATCTTGGTAACATAATTCTATTGTTTAAATTAATTGATTAGACGATTAGGGTTTCAATCCCCAATTTTTGAAGATCATGGAATTAAGGAAATAGCTTAAGATCCTAATGAATTATTCTATAGAAAATTCTATTAGTACAATTTAACCTATTTGATGACAAAAATATTTTTTTATAGTTTTGATGCAAAAAAATATAATTAAGCTCTTATTGGGATAAGAAGTATGCTAAAGAGATTAATGTGATATTGAATAGGTTTTGGTAAAAACAAGGAGAATGTACAACATAAGGAAGATCTAAAGTAGAAAGGAAGTTAGTTATGACTAACTTAAAATGTGAGTTATATATACTCATTTTATAGGAATAAATTTTTGGTGCTTAATGAACTATGCATCAAACTCAATTAATTATTGGTTATGTAATTGTTTGAAAAGATGTTATCTCATTAGTGAGAAAGTATGTCGTTGAAAAAGGGTTTACCTTTCGAAGAGATGATCAATAGTAAGGGTTACATCCTTAAGATATTAATTAAGATACTTATGGCTTTGTTAGACATGTACTTTCTAATTAGGATTTGGATCAGAATGTGAAATGCTTTCTAAACTTAAGGAATACATCAGGAAGGGTTACTTTAAATTGTTATATACATCTCACTAGACTAGATTGTATGATATGTGTTTTGTTAATGTTGTGTATTCCAATACCATGCATAAAAAACTATATAGCAACAACAAGTCATCCCTATAAGTAGCCCTATATCGATGACATTTTGTGCCTATAGGTATCTATAATGATGGTTTTTCGTCCCCATAAGTACCCCTTTAGAACAATTTTTTTAATAATTTTCTAGATTGTGTCGCCATCACTAGGAAATCTTCTTGGCATGGTTTGTGATGAGAGCCTACATTGTACCGCACAATTATATATTTGTTTACAGTTGATATGTGCCTTCAATTCTACCCAAAAATACAACTATTTATGTGAAACTGAGTTTAATAACAAAAATACAAAATTATTCACTAAAAAAACCTACAACTATAAACAACCAATCCATTTTTTCTTATATTTGATGGGGTTTGGTCATAAGACATCCTATGTGCTCATACAAACCCTAATGCTTGGTTCTAGGTTTCTCTATTGTACATGCAAGTTATCCAAGACTATAAACCCTAATTCTAGCATTCAAATAATCATATTAATATGAGAATAGGTTTAAGATGTTACCTTGATTGTTATGTAGCAATAACAATCCCAAATCTCCTTGTATTGACTTTGGAAGGCTTAGAGTCACAAGTGTCACTCCTCTAATGATTCACAAACACCATAAGCAAGAGGATGAAGAGGAGAGAGGATGGAGGATACCAAAACTCGTGTGAAACCCTAGCAAGAAACTTAGCCACGTTTTTTGGGTCATAAGGGTTCTATATATAGTGAGGCAATTAGGGTTATCTAACAAGGAAACCTTAATTTGGATGCTTAAGCCCTAAGCAACCCATGAAGTCCTTTCCTTAAGGCCTTGGACGATTTCATATGGGCTTCCCCCATAGAATTCGTCCACCTTATAATATAAAGCAATCCATGGCCCAAATTGCAATTATCTTATAATTACAATTCCAGTCCTTTAAGTTTAATTAATATCTTTTAGTCACAAAACTAATTACCAATTAATTATTGACTAATATTAATTAAATAATATGATTTCTCCTTTAATATATTATTCCCATAATATATTAATAAATCATATTTAATCCTTTCTCTCCATAATTCATCCTATCAAGTTGCTTTGGTGAAGGTAACCCAAAAGGACCATGCACCATCGGGTCAAGTACATACCAAAATAGTTATGGACTTAGACACTAATCCAACAGTCTCCCACTTGGATAAGTCTAATAACTATTCTGCGTATGACTTCAGATCCTGATCTGCAATCGTAGCTTTCCAAAGCCGTTGTCAACTCTAATCATATCAGATACGTGTGTCCTTAGATAAGGGATCATATATTCCTCCATTCTAGATATCATATGAGATATGACTTCTAATCATTCTCTTTGTACTATTTCTCGATTCCCTATTTATGACGACTGACTAATTGAAAAAATCAAATTAGCCCTAGCTCGGCCGAGCATTTACGTTTGTCATCACTAAACCATCGAGGGGCCTAAAGATACCGCTTTTATCCTACTTGGGATAAAAGGAACGGATAAACTTTGATACAATGCTTGCTTGCACTTACTCACCGAATCACACACAACAATATGTTTTATAACACCAAGTTACTAGTGCGTTTACATATTATCAATGTGCAACCGATTAGTAAGATACAACTCACACATCTCGGTTTCAAGAATATAAGATGTTATCGTCTCACCAATCACTCGTGATAATATTCATGGAGTGATACAAGTGAGCGTGGGTTTAATCCAATGCTCAAATCTTATTCATAAGCACTCATGAACGTTGCAGCAAACATTTACTTATGTCTAATACCCTTTTAGACAATCCACACACCAATTCACGACAGTCTTCATTCATACCTACTTCCAACATATGAATGACTGTGGCCCGTTCGAATAATTTGACTGTTCTAAACCAATTAAATTATTCAGGAAGTCAAAACATGCAAACTGAAACACAAGAACAATACTAATCCCATATGGCCTCAAACCTTTGAGTATAAATAAAACTCCTTTTATTTATCACCATATCGATTACTCATTATTTGTCGTTTCGGGTAATCAACTTCTTACTTGAATTACAACACTTGTCCCATGCTCTTAGCATGCACGCAATGTTTACCTACGATTCAGACTTTGTGAAATAGATCAAACGAACACATTTCCAATCATACTCATTTCACAACTCCAAATCCTTTTCATAAGTGAAAGAATATCAAATTCTTGCCACTTATAGAGTATGTTAGATTCTAACATTTTATGCAATGATCCTTTCGTAATATCACTACACCAAAGTCACAAAGATTATTACCAATGAAATTACTAAGTCTTTTATCGGAGATTGTTACAAGATAATTCCTTAGATATGATGTCTCTCACTCAAAGTACATTCCTTTGAACATCCTTTTCCATAAAAGTTTCTAATCTAGACATAGATTTTCAATATTCAATTCCTAATATGGACACGCTTCCATATTTTCCATATAACAACTCATTCTTAATAGAATCTTATCTATTCGTAATGATTTCGATATGTGTGACATCCCCAAAATCACGGCCAGAAAAGACCGGTTTGTTTATGCTTTGTTTAAAAATCAGAGTAACATTTTAAATAAAAGTGTTGCGGAATTTGTCCCAAAACAATAATATGATAAAGATTTATCAAAAACATTTCCATAGAAATATATTTCATTAAAAGACTCGGGATGTCATGTTCGTACAGATCAAAAGCATAAACAGTACAATACAAGCCTTACTACATTATTTCATATCTACAGGCCTATATCTGTAATCCCTCGTCCAAACATAATATATATGCTCAAGCGCCACTACTTGTAATACATAAAACTGAGTGGGTCAGGCTTGGGAGCCTGGTGAGCACATAGGGTTTTCAACCCACAATAAATAGTTTATTAATTTCATCAATCAACAATAACCCGATTACCCGTTCCCGTTATCCTCACTTTACGTCCCTAAACACCTATCATAAGGGACCTAGCCTAAGGATCATCATCGGGACGGACACTGCTACTAAGGGGATTCCTCAGCAATAAATGTCCTAATAGGCAACCATGTGGGGGATGGAGTACATCTGGTGAGCACACATTTCAAATAAACACACAGTTCAAATAAACACCTACAGGTTGCGAGCCTGCTAGTGTTCCACTGGACTGTCTAGAATAGTCCGTGGTCGTCATCTATACTCCGCTAGATGACTGGATCATCAATAACATCTATAACGAGGCCTCTCATTATTTTATTTTGTCACACAGCAACTATTACATCTACCCATGTTTTACCCAACACATTTTGTAGATATAAAATACATATACAGTTTAAATCTTTGAAAACATGTATAAAACGTTCATCCAGCATAGATAGCAAGTATTCAGATAATATGCACAAATAGCACGTAATTTATATTAAATACTTCATATCTATGTGTAAGTTGAAAGTAAATATGCACTCACCTGAAAAGGTGGTGATTCCGAACTCAGACAGCGCTTCGCTTCTTAAAAATAATTTTTTTTCTTCGACGAAACCTAGTATCATTACCACTAGAGTTTAGTTTATTATTCGTCGAGACTAATTAATAGTCTAGCTATTATTATTATTATTATATAAGCGTCAAAAAATACTTATATAACCCATAATAATAGCCCAAGTATTTATTATAAGTTCCTAATAACGTTACTATAATTAAATAAAAGCTATATTAAAAATAGCGTAGGCGTAGCTCACTTACAGCGGGTTTTATAGAAAACTGGGCTTTGCTTGGAGCAGCGTTCCCGAGCCGAAAAGCTCTTCTTCTCAGAGCCTTCGAGCACTCCGGGGCTTCCGCCTCGTGCTAGGGAGGTTCCCTAGGCTTTTCGGGGGATTTCGGGGCTAGAGAGAGGTTCTAGAGAGAGAGAGAGAGAGTAAAGAGAAGAAAGAATGGGAAAGGTGTGAAGAAAATGAGGGTGGGAGAGGTGGTATTTATAGGGTGAAATGTGGCTGAACTTGGTGCCACATGTCACCATCTGGTGGCAAGCCTTGGGGAGAAAGCAATGGCCAAGATTGTGCCACATCACCCATTTTCGCACAGCACACTTCCGACTTCTAAAATCCGTAACTTTCACATACGACCTCCGTTTTTGACGTTCTTTATATCCACGCGTAGGTAATAATAAGATCTACAACTTTCATTTTGACACCGTCAGCTAATTCTCGACCGATCTTAAATTTAACAGTACAAGGAGATTATACTGTTAAACGTCTGCGTAAAATTAATAACTTCTACATACGGACTCTGTTTTTGTCTGTCTTTTTACCGTTGATTTCCTATTAATGAGATCTTCAACTCTCATTTACGTTGCGTAAGCCAAAAACCGCTCGAACTAAAATTCGAGTTTCAGGCCGTGCACTGCTAAGCCGAATCTTAGAAAAATCATAACTTCTTCATACGAAGTCAGATTTGGGCGTTCTTTTTATCGATGTTCTTAGTTTAATATATTCTACGACTTTTGTTTAGATTGATAAGGCTAAAAAGTCTTCTATCGTAAATTCACTATTTACGTCTCCCGGTGCCGTGCCGGTTTTGCCGTAAAACTTCGGCTGGCCATAACTTCTTCGTTATAGCTCGGATTTCGGCATTCTTTATATGTACGGAAACCTTGAGATGTATTCTACAACTTTATGTAGAGATATCGGGATTATCTCACAGTTTAATTTTGACGCTCATTTTTATTCTTTATTAATTATACATTTATAATTAAATAATAAACACATAAACACACATAATTCACATAATACTCAAATATTTTATATTTATTACTTCAAAAAGAGTTACAATAGTTGACCTAGACTATTACATTGACAAAAATGCTTAGCCCTGAAAACCCGGGCGTTACAATATGGTCCATCCAATATGGAAACATTTCCATAATTTCCATATGACAACTTATTCTTAATAGAATCTTTTCTATTCATAATAATATCGATATGGTCCATTCAATACCATGCTTCCAACTACTCATAAGCAACCAATCCTCGTTGAACTTTGGATTGTCCTTTGATAGTTGTTTAATTATTTTAGTCAAAACCGATTCTAGTCCCTTTTCCCTCTAAATGCACCAGACATTTGTAAAATTTTTGAATGGTCAAACTTTAAAGCATTTGCAATCAATCATATACCCGAAGCGTATGACTAGATTATGCTTTACAACCTACTGCTAAGAGATGGTGTAACGACGTAAAATTTTCAAAACAAAATTTTCTCATTTTTAAAACAAAATATCTCAAATCATCATTCTCAAAACCACAAGTGTCTCAAATGTCAATAATAAAACATAAATTCCAGAATCATAAAACAATTCCTCGTCAGTGCGTACAATCACATCGGTGCCTTACCGTGATCCTCGGAACTACCTGAAACACATAACACATAACACGGTAAGCGCACAGCTTAGTGAGCTCCTCAAAATACCACACACAACTCATTATCCACTCGATGTTATAGCTCAATGAGACCCTCCTATCAATGTGTGTCAGTAGGTCCCTCCGGTCCCACAACTCAGATGGACCCTCCGGTCCCTCGACTCATCATCTCAATATAATACATAGAAAGCATAACACAAAGCAAATAGCAGGATATCTCATTACACAGATCATACACATAAGACCCTCTGGTCACACATAAGAATTACCACTCAAGGTAAGTGTAGTGAGAAGACTCACCTCGTAAGCTAATGGATGAAAATCTCGCACTAGGGATCTCGATCTCTACCCGCCGGTCTAGCCTCCGCCTAACACATAATATTTATCCCTAATTAATATTGGTCCTCAAGAAGCAAGACTAACCCTTTTGCAACTCACAGAAGGGTAAAATACCATTTAACCCTTCGAGGATTAATAGTCCTCAATCTAGACCAAACCTTAAAAGTCAACAGCAAGGAGTACGTTGCGCGTTCCAACTCCCTATGTTGGGCATACTCGGTTGCTTACAAAATCGGCGTGCTCGAACTCTACGCTGCGCGTACTGGGGTTACGCCCAACGTACGCCCCAGTTGCACTCTTCTCACATTTTTGGTCTTAATCAATTAAGACATCAGCTCATATCTCATATCTGGACCTTCTAATGCCTCTTAGTCCATAAAGTCATCGACGTTAAGCCTTTGCATGGCTGGAAAGTCACCATCCTCCAAAAATACACACTCTTTTGTCCCAAAGGTCTCATAACTCATAACTTAACTACTTGGGTTGTGGTGACTTGGTAAGGTATGTGGAAGATATGGTGGATAACCTATTGACCCGTGTTCAAATCCTGGCACCACTCAGCCCTTGTGGCCATGGAGGTTCGCCATGAGGAAAAGCTTTATGTTTGCAGCGGGGGATTATTCGGTGCGCGAAAGCGAGCCCGGAAACCCTCGTTAAGGAAGTTCCCTTTCCAAAAAAAAGGTCTCATAACTCATGCATGGAATGATTTGGTGGGTTTTGAGCAATCTAACACTTCCTAAGTGTGCATGCAACCCTAATAAACCTTGGATCTATGTTTGTCTAAATACATGCAAAATAATAATTTTTCCAAGATTCATAACCTATCTAACATGGCATGGGGTACTTTAAAACATAAAAGAATTAGATGAGATTACATGCCTTTTGATGATGAGTTTGATTCCTAAAGAGTTTGAGGGCCAAGCACCAATAGTGTGAATGCCTCAAATGGAATCATAAATCACCACAAACTCTTGGAAAACCTTGAGAGAGTGTATACACACTTATAAAATCGGCCACACACAAACACACATACTCTAGTTAGCCATTTCATGCAACATAAGCATGTTTATATAGTGTGCATGGTTAGGGTGAAACCCTAATAACCCATGACCTTTCCTTTTCCAAGGATCCATGGGTTAAAAGCTCCATGGATCATCCATGGACTTCCATATAAGCCTAGCCCATTAACTAATGAGTGTTAGCCCACACCATATAAAACAATAACCCACAATTTAATTAGTCTTCCTTTTAATCTCTAAATTAATTCATAATTAATTTAAGACTAAGACTAATTAAATAACTTCATATTAATATATTATAACTTACAATATATTAATAAACATATGTGTATAACTCTCATAAAATTATCCATAAATAGTTTGGATGAAATGCAACCCAAATGGACTATGCTGGGTCGGGTCAAGTATATACCAAATAAGTTATGGATTTAGACACCTTATCCAACAGACTCCCACTTCGATAAGTCTAATAACTATATTTGCGTATGTTACTTCAGGAACCAACTAGCAATCGTAGCTCTCGAAAACTCTGGTGAACTATGAAGCGCCATTTCAGATAAGTGATCATATAATCCTCTGTTCTCATGATATTAGCCTGACAAATACATGGAACAACGTCGTACTTATTGTCCAGCAGTTTGTTTCCCGATTTTCGATTTGTTTGACAAAGAACTTAATCGAAAACATCAATTTAGTTCTGACCGGCCGGTACATAGGTCACAACAAAATCATCGAGGGGCCCAGATATCGCTTCTATTTCTAGAAGGAACAGATAAAGTTCGACTCATATGCTTGTTCTACTACTTGTTGAATTGTACACAAAGGCACGTTTTATAACATCAAGTTACTGATGTGTTTACGTGCAATCAATGCACAACCAACTCATAGGTAATAACTCATATCTTTAGGTTTGAAGATTTATATGATATTACCGTCTCATGATCACTCGAGATAAATTCCATGAAGTGATACAAGTGAGCGTGGGTTTAATCCAATACTCATAACTTATGAGCACTCATGAATGTTGTAGCAACCATTGCTATGACTAAACCCATTTAGCCATCTACAAACTCGATTCATGACAGTCTTGATTCACACCTACTTCCAACATATGAACGACTGTGGAGTGTTTAAATAACTTAGTTATTCGGAAAGAATAACCTAGCTATTTTGGAAGTCAAAACATGCAAAGTGAAACACAATAATAATCGAATCCAATATGGTCTCAGAACCCTTTTGAATATAAATAGAACCACCTTTTATTTATCACCATATTGATTACACATTATATTCATTGTATTATGTTTCAACCAATCAACTTAAGACTTGAATAAAACAACAGTCGTCCCATGCTCCTAGCATGTACACTTTGTTTTTCTAAACAATAGTTATGCCATACTCCAAGTATGCACACTATGTTTGTCTATGATCCTTACATTATGATGTAGATCAATTGAATATGATTCCAATGATACTCATTTCATAATCCCAAATCCTTATTGTAAATGTGAGAATCCCCGATTCATATCATTTACCAAAAATCTGTTAGATTTTAAACTTTTATGCAATGTTCCTCTTGTAATGATTATTCACAAATTCACAAAACATGTCAACAGTCACTACAGAGTATTCCAAAGGAGATCAACTCTATGGAAACGAAGTCTCATATTCAAAGTACATTGCTTTGAACATCCTTCTTACATTAAAGTTTTCTAATCATACACAGATTGAATAACATCCACCTATGGAGACATTTCCATAGTCCCATTTTGACTATCACTTCTGAACAAGAGTTATCTTTTTTTCAGAAAATGTCAATATGGTCCTGCCAAAATTAACACTATACTTCCAAATGTCCCTGAGCAACCAATCTTTAACAAACCTTAGATTGTCCTCGACAATTGCTTAATCACTTTAGTCATATCCAGTTCTAGACTTTTCCCTTCTAAATGCCCTGAGCATTTGGAAAATTTAGAAAGGATGAATATTATAGCACATGGAATCGATCCTATATCCGAAGCATATGGGACACAATTCATGATGTCTCACATAAATACATGATACCAGCCATTTGCTACAATATTTTTTATTTGCCATGTTTTCAAAATTTAACTATGAAGAGGGATGTCGTAGTCATAATTGAATTTTGAGAACGCAATATATATAGACTTTCCTTAAGTTGAACCATTCAGACATAAAATTCATATATATGTCCTTGACTAAAGATGATTAAAATCTCAATCTAAGCTCTAGAATTGAAATGAAGTATAATTTCCTCTCCCTTAATTATAGCAAAACAACTTTTCAACCCCTGCAACTTCACGAATTGAAACTTTGTTTTCTATAATTAACATTGGTAACTTGCAACACTAAATGTAATAATCATGCTCCCACTAACATGATGATTATCAGCATAACACTTATACTCCCACTAGCTCTAACATATTTCCAGAAATCTGCTGGACTTCTGAAATTTAGATTCATACACCCTTTCTTAGATAGCTCACATGTGTGTCTAAACAATTTCAAGAACTATGAAAAGGGATGCCGTAATCAGAGTCTCAATTTCTTAGACCTTTTCCATTTCTCACAAGTCCATGTTAGTGTGCCGATTAACCACACACGCTCCACTAACGACTTTTGAAAATGCAAATAACACAATTGATATCTACGTAAAATCTACTTAGTGAAAGCGTTTCCTCACCATCATTTTCATGAATCGGAGAGAAACCTTATGACACTTAGATTTTATAGTGTATGAGTTCCTATCCATGTGAATTTGTCAAAACCATAATCACAAGATAAGGTTAGTGACAAATTCAGCCTTACATGGATTAAACTTGTTCAATATTAGTTTCTTATCACCTTGGTAGCACAAGGCCCACCAATGCTTCCAAGTTGAACTCTGATAACTCACATGCAAATTCAACTTATTTGAAGTAGGTACAGAAATAAGAATTATGTCAACACGATAGGTTGCAAACCTTAAGTCGTGTGCTAGTGATAAATTACAGGTTTTACTCTTGATTAAATCTTGAAACTCTTTCAGGATCTTTAAGGCTCCCACTGTCCCCTTGACATATAAGTTTCCCCAGTCAAGAACCATTCGTTGACAAAACAAATATTCAAGGGAGAGTGCGGATTCTTATCAAGACTAACACTTCACACAATTGGTCTTAGTTGGTCTTTGTCTCATCCAAGACATCACAACTTACCAATCTCAAATGTAGAAACATTTTACACTACATTTGATAAGTGTTTTAAACCTTACTTTATGTCACTCAATGTTACAATCTTGGAGTATGACTCTAAGAATTGTTTTGGAACGAAGTATGACTCATCTTCTTGATTTTAACCAATCCAACAATTCATGACCTCTCTTCTTAGCCATAACAATGCACTAAGACGTCCTTAGAGTATGAATTTGTGATATGGTGTCATAATCATTAAGATGATCATGAAATATGATACTAAAGTACTCTCCCATCCTTTCAGATTTGAAAAACTTTTATCTTTCTACCTAATTTGATTCTTCTCATTTGTTTTGTCATACATTGTAACCTTTCCAATGTTACAGAATTATACTTAACCTTATAAGTATAATCATATTTACTAATCTTTAGTAAATCATGACAAATCAATCTTTGTGGTGGACTTTGACCAGCGCACACCCAGTGTACCTAATTCCATAGTCCTTCAATTGACTCACATATACATGTGATCAAAGAATTAGTCTTAATTTTCAAAGATGAAAATTCTCATTCATCATACAATACAACTTATATGATTCCAAGTTTCTGTCCAATTGAAACTTGAGTGATGAAAAACTTTCTTCATTTGGTAAATTCAGACACTACCACAAATGAAAGAATCAAATCCACTTTCTAATATTGTTATTACTAGAAACATATAAGCAACAATTTTCCACAGATGCCATTGTAAGGATATTTTTAAAATAAATAAAATTAAAACCCTTTTTTTCTTTTTTTTTTTTAACTTTGCGGAAAAACTTATCCTTACAATCCACATGAAAACCTTGTTGTTATCTATTCACAAGCAATATATTATCTCGTAAGCAACAGCTCAAAATTTTGATTACCGAACCATGCGATCGAAACCCACCTTCGCAATCAGAATCAACATATACTTACTTTAAGCTTCCTATCTTTTCTTTGATTCTTAAAAACATCAACATGTGACCCATTCACATTATGTAATAAGAATCTCCAAATAGGAACTTAATAGAGTTAGACAGTGGACTTTAACTGAAGTAGAGTCAAACTTTTGACTTGATCAATCATATGATCTTCAGGTAAATATGGCAGCTTCACAATCAGTGTCCCTCCCTTTGGCAATAAAATGTATAGACCCTTTGGTAATGGCACATGAGACTATCTCAGACTTAGCCTTTCTCTTTACCATTTGGTCAACCGAGTTGATTATGGCTGATCCCTTTCCATTGGGAAGAGAAATGCTTTTCTAGATATCCAATGCTACCATTGCTAATGTCCATTTAAGGTTTGGGAAGTTGATCTTCTAATAAAATTTGCTTTACTAGTGTTCCAAGTCATTGTTGAATCTGTAGCACTGAGCAAATAGATAAGATCATTAAGGGTCATGTCATAGTCTGTCTCATAGTAGTCCCAAAGATACTCACAATGTTACTAAGAAGGTGATTGAACATCCAACTTTCACAAGACTTTGACACCCAACTCTCCCGGCTTGTCAATATGTGACTTTATCTCCACGATGTGAGCACACATAGACTATGCTTGCCAATAGGGATTGTGTAACTTTAATCCTTTCAAGAACTTGTGGGTGAGGGAGAATAATTGAAGGAGGTGGAGGAAGTAAAGCATGATGTTGAGGGACACCATCTTCAATAGATTTGGGAAGATCATAGTTGTCTGAACCAGACATCTATAATGGGAGAAAATCAAGTTAGTTGATTCAAAGTCCCTAATATAACACCCAATATGAAATATTAAGGCTAGGACCCAACACAATATTTTATAATTTGGAAGAGGGATGTCGTAATCCAAGCTATAAAATATTTGAAGGTAGGCGAATGACGATTCACCAATTTCCACCATGAAAAACGAAAGAATTTATTAGGTTTTAATTTGATTTGAAATTCCTAGATATTTTTTAGATTCATTGAACTTTTCAATGGTATGTTTCAATCTCGAGTGTGCCCTCTCAAATTTTGTGACTGGGATGTCGAGGATCACAAAACAAGGTGTGAATAATCATACCAATTCACTTGGTACCCTTAATATTATCACCTAATCAATGTGTCGGTTAACCACACACGCTCCATTGATCTATGATAAACATTAAGTCACCCTTCGTGATCCTTACTAGTCCAAGTTAGTGTGCCGGTTAACCACACACGCTCCACCAACGACTTGGTAAGGTACAAAGTGTGAATTCCATGGGCTAGCACCAAATTCACATTTTTCCTAAAGTAACTAAGATTGGGAATTAAATAAAACATTTAGTTACTTTATAATATTCATCATACTTAATGATAATTTATAAGTCTTTGTCTTACCCGTTCGGCTAACGACCCTCCACCAGTCAAGCAACCGGTGGGTGAGAGTGGACACCCATTAAGTCGCCATTTTATAGGCAACAACCTTATACCCACCTTATAGACCAGCTTTGTGAATGAGGCCTACTAACGGTAAAACGACTTGTTTTATATATATATATATATATATATATATATATATATATATATATATATATATAATTAACCATTAATGTTATAAATAGTATAAGTGTTGAATTTTAACTTTTAAAATTCTAAGTGTTGGAATTAAAGTTTATTAAAGTGTGTGAAACTTTTCCAAATTCCAAAACTTGTGGGCAAGTTTTGTAACTCTTCAAAACTTTTCATTTCATAACTTATGAATTAAAGGTTCATAAAATGAAGACTCTTCATTTTATGTAACTTATGTGTTAAAGAAAAGTGACATTTGGATATCCATAACTTGAGGACAAATTATGGACTCCATTAAAACACATAAATGATCAAGAATTAATCCTAAACAATTCAGCAAATAATTCTTATCATCTTCTAAATGTTGGGTTTTAGCCATAAGAACTTTCCTATGTGCGCATGCAAAACCCTATTGCTTGGATCTAGGCTTTCTAATAAACATGCTTTTGAATCCAAGACTTCTAATGGCTAATTAGGTTAAACAACAATATTAAAACAGATCTAGAATCATACCTTTGAATCCCTTGTTGATCTTGTTTGTCTTGGAGCTTCTAGAGTCACAATTGTCACTCCTCTAATGGCTTACAAACACCAATAGCAAGCAAGATGATTTAGGAGAGAGGAGAGGGGAGGAATTCGACCAGAGGTTCCTTGCTTTAGGTTGTGTGTCGAATTCCCTCACCCATAGGGACTATTTATACTATTAGACTCCTTAAGGGCTTCACCCTAAACCCTAATTGGATAATCTTCTCTTAAGGCTATCCAAATCCATTCTATAGATAACCCTATGGACGATTTTGAGCTATCCTAAAGCTCTTAGAATCCGTCCAAGGTGTATCCTAATGGATTTATAGTCTAAAGTCTAACTATCAAACAATTAACAGTTTATACCCTCTTATTTAATTAATCTCTTTAAGTCACCAAATTAATACCAATTAATTTATGACTTATATTAATCAAATAGCTAAATATTATTCCTTATAATATTCACTCTCTCTTAATAAATCATCCTTCAAGTTGCTATGGTGAAGGCAACCCAAAAGGACCATGCACCACCGAATATAGTTATAGCCTTAGACACTATTCCAACAGTCTCCCACTTGGATAAGTCTAGTAACTATACAAGTACAATACGGTTTGCAATCGTAGCTCTCAAAGACGCTGTCAACTCTGATCTAATCAATCTTGTCCTTTAGATAAGGGATCATACAGTCCTCTGTTAGATATCATGCTGACAATCCTATGGAATGGTTAGTCTAGCATTTAGATTTCTCGATCTTCAATTTATTTGACATAGAACTTAATCGAACACATCAATTCAGTTCTGACCGGGCCCGGCACATAAGTCAAATCAAATCATCGAGTGGCCAAGATATCTCTTCTATCCTCTTAGGATAAAATTTACAGATAAACTTCGACTTATATGCATTTACTTATTCATTAACAAACTATACACAACAATGCGTTTTATAACATCAAGTTACTGATGCGTTTTCGCATTATCAATGTACAATCAATTAACAAATAATAAACCATATATCTAGGTTTTAAGACCATATGATATTATCGTCTTGCGATCACCTTTTATATCGTATTCCATAAGGTGATTCCAGCAAGCGCGGGTTTATTCCAATGCTCAAAACCAGTTCATAAGCACTCATGAACGTTGCAGCAACCCTTGCCATGTCTAACACCATTTAGACATTCTACACACCAATTCATGACAATCTTTATTCATATCTACTCCCAACATATGAACGATTGTGGACCATTTGAATAATTCGATTATTCCTAATAAACTCAATTATTCTGGAAGTCAAAACATGCAAAGTGAAACAATAGTTAAACAACTAACATGTGACAGTAACTTTACTCATAAATAAAACTCCTTTATTTAATCATCAAATGTTAATTACATTTATCTATTATACGTTTCTAATACTATCTAATCTATACTAATATCATCCTTCAACCCAATACTCCTAGCATGCTGCAAGTGCTTAACCCTACTCAGTCCCTTCGTAAGCGGGTCTGCTGGGTTATCTTCTGATGATATCCTCTTCACTACGAGTTGTCCTTCTTCTACACGATGTCTAATGAAGTGATATTTTCTATCGATATGTCGAGATCTACCATGATCCCTCGGTTCCTTGGTCAAGGCAACCGCACCTTCGTTATCACAGAAAATCTCCATGGGCTCCTTTATGGCCGGCACAACTCCAAGATCACCGATGAAGTTCTTCAGCCATATTGCCTCCTTCGACGCTTCGCTCGCTGTGATGTACTCTGATTCGCACGTTGAATCAGCTACGGTTTCCTGCTTGGAACTTTTCCATGTCACTGCTCCTCCATTTAGGGTAAAAACCCAGCCCGACTGCGAACGATAGTTGTCCCTGTCGGTCTGAAAGCTGGCGTCACTATACCCTCGCACCTTCAAGTCATCACTCCCTCCAAGGACTAAGAACCATTCTTTCGTCCTCCGAAGGTACTTAAGGATGTTCTTCACCGCAATCCAATGTGCTTTGCCAGGGTTCCCTTGATATCTGCTAACCATGCTCAAAGCGAAGGCTACATCAGGGCGAGTACAAGTCATAGCGTACATGATTGAGCCAACTGTGGAAGCGTATGGTACTCGGCTCATTTCTGCTATCTCAGCTTTGGTACTCGGACTTTGAGTCTTACTCAACTTGGCATTTCCTTGTATCGGTAGTTCTCCCTTCTTTGAGTTTTCCATACTAAAACATTTTAGTACCTTCTCCAAGTAAGTATTCTGACTAAGTCCAATTAGTCTCTTACTTCTTTCTCTTACTATCCTTATTCCCAAAATGTAAGAAGCCTCTCCGAGGTCCTTCATAGCGAAGCACTTCCCGAGCCAGGATTTAACCTCCTGCAGAGTCAGGATGTCGTTTCCTATGAGTAATATGTCATCGACATATAGAACGAGGAAGCTTACTATACTCCCACTGGCTTTGACATATACACAAGATTCGTCTTCGCTTCGTACAAATCCAAACTCTTTGACTTTCTCATCGAAGCAAAGATTCCATCTGCGAGACGCTTGCTTAAGTCCATAAATGGACTTCTCAAGCTTACACACTCTATTCGGATGCTTCGGATCCACAAACCCCTCTGGCTGAGCCATGTAAACATCCTCAGCCAACTTTCCGTTAAGGAAAGCGGTCTTGACATCCATTTGCCAAATCTCATAATCATGAAATGCGGCAATTGCTAGCATCACTCTAATAGATTTAATCTTCGCAACTGGTGAGAAGGTCTCATCATAGTCAACTCCGGGAGTTTGAGTAAAGCCCTTCGCAACCAATCGCGCCTTATATGTGTGTACGTTCCTATCCACGTCGGTCTTCTTCTTGAAGATCCACTTGCACCCTACGGTCTTACGTTCGGGTACGTAATCAACCAAATTCCAAACTTGGTTATCGTACATGGATTGGATCTCGCTATCCATCGCCTCTTTCCATTTCGCAGACTCCGGGCCTGCCATGGCTTCCTCATAGCTATTAGGTTCATCAAGATTTACTAGTGTACCATCACTAATATACGTGTCCCCTTCGGTAGTAATATGAAAACCATAAAACTGGGGATGAACTCTAACTCTATCGGAACGTCTAAGAGGTAAGGATTCGTCAATCGGTTCAACCGGAGTTTCCTCCTCGGGTTGAATGCCAGCGGTAGAGGTTCCTTCATCTATCGATTCTTGAATCTCTTCAAGTTCGATTTGCCTCCCACTGTCTCCTTGGCTTATGAGTTCTCGCTCTCGGAAAACTCCTCTCCTCGCAACAAAGATAACATTATCTTTTGGTCTATAGAAGAGATATCCAAAGGAAGTTTGCGGGTAGCCGATGAAAATACATCGCTCACTTCGAGGTTCAAGCTTGTCGTGAGTATCTCGTCTTACGAAAGCCTCGCAACCCCAAACCTTGATATGTGCCAACGAGGGAGCTTTCCCCATCCACATCTCGTGAGGTGTTTTGGCAACCTTCTTAGTAGGGACTCGGTTAAGGATATGGGCAGCAGTCTCTAAGGCATACCCCCAAAAGAAGATAGGTAGTGAAGCACGACTCATCATAGAGCGAACCATATCCAATAAGGTTCGATTACGCCTTTCTGCCACACCATTTAACTGCGGTGTCCTAGGAGGCGTCAATTGCGAAACTATTCCACACTCCTTGAGATAATCGTGGAATTCAAGACTTAGGTACTCTCCTCCTCGATCGGATCGAAGCATCTTGATTTTCCTGCCCAATTGATTCTCCACTTCATTCTTGAACTCTTTGAACTTTTCAAAGGTTTCTGACTTTTGCTTGATTAAATAGATATACCCATATCTACTATAATCATCGGTAAAAGTCACATAGAAGCGGTTCCCATCCTTCGTGGTTGATCTAAAAGGTCCACATACATCGGTATGTATTAGGTCTAATAGTCCCTCACCCCTTTCACAAGTACTCGTGAAGGGTGACTTAGTCATCTTTCCAAGTAAACAAGACTCGCATGTGTCATCTTCCCTAAGGTCGAATGACTCCAACACTCCATCCTTTTGGAGTTGGGCTATGCGTTTCTTGTTGACATGTCCAAGACGACAATGCCACAAGGATGCTTTATCCATACTAGTGGAAGAATCAATATTCAAAACATCATTTCCTAAGTTATCAACAATCATAACAGTTTCATATATTCCATTACATGGTATAGCTTCAAAGTAAAAGACACCATTTAGATAAGCCAAAATAGAACCATTCTCATTATTAAAAGAAAATCTAAATCCTTGTCTATATAAACCATGAAATGAAATGATGTTTCTAGCCATTTCTGGCGAATAGCAACAATTGTTCAAATCTAAAACTAAACTACTCTTAAGCACTAAAGAATACACTCCAATCTTGGTCACAGGAGACGATCTTCTGTTCCCCATGATTAGATTGATCCTTCCTTGCTCCACATCCCTACTTCTTCTTAGTCCCTGCACATTAGAAAAAATGTGATAACCACAACCGGTGTCAAGAACCCAAGAAATAGCATGATTAGAATCGTTAGATTTGATTGCATATATACCTGCGAAAGATGGCTTGATCTTTCCTTCCTTGATGGCTTGCAGGTAATCCGGGCAGCTTCTCTTCCAATGTCCTATCTTGTGGCAGTGGTGGCACTCTGCCTCCTTCGGGTTAGAGCAGGGCTTAGAGGGATCAACTTTGGTCCCACTAGAAGAGGAACCATCTCGGGCTTTCACCTTTCGATAGTTATTTGAAGAAGCTTTCCTCTTCTTTCCCTTCCCTTGACCAATAGCCAAGACAGGAGCAGCGGATGGATTGGGAGTTGGTGCAACAGACTTGTCCTTGAAATTGCTCTCAGCAACCCTCAAGATACCTTGGAGTTTACTTAGAGTGACCTCCTCTTTGTTCATGTGGTAGGTCATCCTAAATTGATTGTACATCGGAGGCAAAGAGTGAAGCACCATGTCGATCGCCAAGTCTTCGCCGAAGTCAACATTTAACTTGCGAAGGCGGTCGACATACCTTTGCATCTTTTGCAAGTGCACGGTAAGAGATTCTCCATGACCCATCTTGGCGGAAATCATGTTAGTGAAGATCTCGTAACGCTCTTGTCTCGTGTTTTGGTGGTACCTCTCCAACAAGTCTTGATGCATTTCGTATGGATACATGTCCTCGTAGGACTTTTGGAATTCGGAGTTCATGGTGGCGATCATGATGCAATGTACCTTCGTTGCATCTCGCTCATGAGTTTCAAAGGTGTGATTTCGGCAGGAGTAGCAACTTCGGGGTTGATTTTCTCGAGCTTCTCATCGAGGACATACTCTTTATCCTCATAGCGAGCAATGGTGCGAATGTATCTTATCCATTCGCCAAAGTTCGTTCCATCGAAGGTGACCTTTTGGCAAAGGCTCATCAACGTGAAAGAACTAGCAGCAGCGTTGTTTGCGTTTGACATCTATAGAAAGGACAAAGATTGATTAGAATAAGAATCCCTAATTATCACCTAATAAGAAAAATTAGGGCTAGGATCCAACAATAACATTTACATACTGGAAAAGGGATGCCGTAATCTATCATGCAAATAAATTGAAGGTAAGTGAATGACGATTCACTAATTCTCCATCACAAAACTTAAACTTTTAGTCCTAAGTGTTTTTGAGAATTCCTAGATTCGGATGAGATTCATTGAACTATTCAATGGCATGTTTAAATCTCGATATGCCCCTCTTGTTTGTGACTGGGATGCCGAGGATCACAAAGCGGGTGTGAATTACCATGCAAATTCACATGGTGCCTTCATTGTAACGATCACCTATTCGATGTGCCGGTAAACCACACACGCTCCATCGAACTATGATGAATAATGAATCACCCTTTGCCACCTTCGCTTAGAACCAATTAGTGTGCCGGTAAACCACACACGCTCCACTAACATCTTAGCAAGGTGCAAAGTGTAATTTCATGGGATTGCATCAATTCACTTTTCCTAAAGTAACTAAGATTGGGAAATTTAAAAAAATTTAGTTACTTCATATTTCTTATTATACTTTTAATGAGAGGATGAGGTTGCCCTATCCTACCCGTTCGGCTAACGACCCTCCACCAATCAAGCAAGCGGTGGGTGTGAGTGTACACCCATTAAGCGCCATTTTATAGGCCGTAACCTTATACCCACCTTATAGATCGGCTTCGTGAATGAGGCCTACTAGCGGTAAGACTAGCATTTAGTTATACATATATATATTAATCTAGTAATAACATATAAGTATAGGGTTACATTTTAAACTTTTCATAATTTAGGGTTTGAAATTTAAGATGTCTAAATTAAAACTTTTAATCAAAAATATAAATTTCAAAACTTTAGGGTAGGTTTTAAACATTTAAAACATGAAGGATCAAATAACAAATAATTCCAATTAACAATTAATATTCTAATTATCTTTATTTGATTTATCTTGATTTCTTTGAAGATAATTACCAAAATAATTAATCATTATCATATAAGGAAATTAAATATTTTATTGGATGATAAATATCTTTAATTAGATCAAGATAATAGTCATATTTATCAAAAAATCGGATTTACATTGATCTAATATGATTAAGGTAAGTTTCCATAAGATAATTATGAAAAAATCCCGAATCTGGCCATTCCTGACGCCTAGACTCGCCGAGTGCACAAGGGGACTCGCCGAGTCAGGCCTACTCGACGAGTCCACCTTGGAACTCGACGAGTCAGTGACTCAAAACCCAAAAAATCGAATTTTGCAGGTTTGTTTCAGTTAATTAAGCAACAATTTAAAGAAAACCAATCTAGGCTCTGATACCACTGTTGGGTTTTAGCCATAAGAACTTTCCTATGTGCGCATGCAAAACCCTATTGCTTGGATCTAGGCTTTCTAATAAACATGCTTTTGAATCCAAGACTTCTAATGGCTAATTAGGTTAAACAACAATATTAAAACAGATCTAGAATCATACCTTTGAATCCCTTGTTGATCTTGTTTGTCTTGGAGCTTCTAGAGTTACAATTGTCACTCCTCTAATGGCTTACAAACACCAATAGCAAGCAAGATGATTTAGGAGAGAGGAGAGGGGAGGAATTCAACCAGAGGTTCCTTGCTTTAGGTTGTGTGTCGAATTCCCTCACCCATAGGGGCTATTTATACTATTAGACTCCTTAAGGGCTTCACCCTAAACCCTAATTGGATAATCTTCTCTTAAGGCTATCCAAATCCATTCCATAGATAACCCTATGGACGATTTTGAGCTATCCTAAAGCTCTTAGAATCCGTCCAAGGTGTATCCTAATGGATTTATAGTCTAAAGTCTAACTATCAAACAATTGACAGTTTATACCCTCTTATTTAATTAATCTCTTTAAGTCACCAAATTAATACCAATTAATTTATGACTTATATTAATCAAATAGCTAAATATTATTCCTTATAATATTCACTCTCTCTTAATAAATCATCCTTCAAGTTGCTATGGTGAAGGCAACCCAAAAGGACCATGCACCACCGAATATAGTTATAGCCTTAGACACTATTCCAACACTAAATTCATAAGAACGTGAAGATGATTATCAAAGTTTCAAGAATTATATGAACACATACAAAGCATGAAATTTTGATATATGCTATTGTAAATGGATTAGAACAACCATTACACCAACTAAAATAAGTTTTAAAACATCAAAATAGTTTAGGGTAAAGTTTCTAGTCCATTTCCAGCAGCAAAAGTCAAAAATTTGCATTCTGAACCTTCTACTCGCCGAGTGCACGAACCTACTCGGTGAGTATGATGAATTTTGCCTTGGACTCGGCGAGTCCATCATGCAGAGAGCAAAAATTTTGACTTTTTTTTTTCACTATTTTGCATCAATTATCAAACAAGCACGCCTAGGCTTTGATACCACTGTTGGGTTTTGAGCAATCTAACACTTCCTAAGTGTGCATGCAACCCTAATAAACCTTGTATCTATGTTTGTCTAAATACATGCAAAACAATAATTTTTCCAAGGTTCATAACCTATCTAACATGGCATGGGGTACTTTTAAACATAAAAGAATTAGATGAGATTACATACGTTTTGATGATCAGTTTGATTCCTAAGGAGTTTGAGGGCCAAGCACCAATAGTGTGAATGCCTCAAATGGAATCACAAATCACCACAAACTCTTGGAAAACTTTGAGAGAGTGTATACACACTTATAAAACCGGCCACACACAAACACACATACTCTAGTTGGCCATTTCATGCAACATAAGCATGTTTATATAGTGTGCATGGTTAGGGTGAAACCCTAATAACCCATGACCTTTCCTTTTCCAAGGATCCATGGGTTAAAAGCTCCATGGATCATCCATGGACTTCCATATAAGCCTAGCCCATTAACTAATGAGTGTTAGCCCACACCATATAAAACAATAACCCACAATTTAATTAGTCTTCCTTTTAATCTCTAAATTAATTCATAATTAATTTAAGACTAAGACTAATTAAATAACTTCATATTAATATATTATAACTTACAATATATTAATAAACATATGTGTATAACTCTCATAAAATTATCCATAAATAGTTTGGATGAAATGCAACCCAAATGGACCATGCCGGGTCGGGTCAAGTATATACCAAATAAGTTATGGACTTAGACACCTTATCCAACATGATTTCACCAATCAAGATTGGATTTTTATGGCATCACACTACTCATACACTCAAAAGGGGTTGGTCCTAGACTCTGAAGTTCAAGATCTCATCAAGACTCCACCTTTATGGGACAAAACCCTAAAATGCTCAACACAACATGCTCATAAGAAGGAAAGGCAAATTCTGAAACTTTATACCTCAAAGAGAAGCTTCACACCCAGATTTGCTCAGATCTAGAAGCTTAGACTCCAACTCTCCTTCTTCAAGGCCTTCTCTTCTCTTCAAAATCACACAAACACTCTTTCGAAGCTCAAACACACACACACACACACACACACACAAGCTCTAGAATGGAGATTAGGGCACTATTAGGGTTTTCTCTATGGAAATGGTGGCCAAAAATGAGGCCATCATGTTCCTTATATAGGGGACTCACCCCAAATTAGGGTTAAATTTTAGGCCTAGTACTCCCGGCGTACTCACGGGTATGCCCAGCATACTGGGTGGTCTCTGCGTTGCATGCATGCTGACGAGTACACTAAGTGTACCCTTAGGTACGCCCCACGTACTCGTTTCTCACACTTTTATAATTAAGGCCAATAATGACAATAGCTCGAAATATTAAGGTTCTCGAGGCCAACCTGGACTTGGGATGTTATGGATGGAAAGAAGTATGAGCCTATCATTGCTCATCTCAAACTAATGATAACTTCTTATATTCAAGAGGTGGGTAATATGGATGTGGAGGTAGTTGATGTTCTACAAAGGAAGCCCTCTGTTCTCCCTAAAGAATCCCCAGAAGGTTTTGAGAAGTTAAAGATAGGGAAGATTTACAAAGATGGATGGTATGTGGTATTTCAGGCTAGAGAAAAAAGTAATACAGACTTCCACAAGACCTGTTTCTTCCTCCCTAATAAACATTTATACAGTACTTCTTGTCTTGAGTTCATTTTGGATCTGGTCACCAAATTCAAGGGCAGCAGCAAAGGAGATGTAAAATGCTTCCCAGACATGATTCAATGGTACATCCAGGTTCACAAAACTCTGTTGAACGTTATTCCTAAGGTTTACGAAGTACAGAAGTAAACTTAGCTTTGAAGAACTCTCGCTCAATTGACACAAAGGAGGAGATTGTTGGGTATAAAGTATTGTGTCATTGGGCCACTTAGTTAGTTTTATTTGTAAACAGGTTGGGCCTGTCCACCCATATTTTATTTATTAGGGTTCTAGTATTTAAGGGGCATGCATCCACCGTGTTTCACAACTTTTGACAATTATTCTTGTAACCCTAACCACGCCTCTGCAGTAGCAATTCTTAATCAAATTCTTCTGAGGTTGTGACTGATAATCATTCAACGTATTTTGATCCATCGTTGTGTTCTTAGTTTAATCTGTTTTGAATCTATCGATCTTTCAAGGATTAATATCCTATCAATAACAATATATTAGTATCTATTAGATAATAAACCTAATCTGTGTATTAGTAATCTTTAGATTTATAACTGAAAAATTCTCATTTTTTACCTCCATAATGCTTCTACAATTATAACATTGTCTATCATATAACAAAATCATAAAAAAATTACTTATTTGTTTCACTAAATTAAACCAAATACTAAGAAAATTCTTACAAAGCTTTAATGGTTAAAGAAAATTTAACGTTTTAAAGCTATTACCATGAACACGTCAAACTCGACCATAGCTTAAAATGGAAATTTTTTCTTACCATGAATCTGTTCCATACTAAAGTGCATGAAATTTCTCTGGATGAAACATAAAAAACTCAAAAATCACAAATTCTTATAAGATTAAGTACTTGCAAGTCGTCGAATAAATCTAACATGAAAATGTACCATTTTTCTTTTAGGTTTTTGATTGGCTACAGTTAAATTCCAAGTTGAAAATTTAAGCAACCGGCACATTTATCAAGAATAATCAATCAACACCCGATGAAATTGCATAATCATTCAATATTAAAAAGAAACATATATATATATATATATATATATATATATATATATATATATATATATATATATATATATATACTAGGTGTAAGACCCGTGTACTACACGGGTTTATTTAAAAAAATTATCATAAAGGTGTAAGTATTAAGTATTTATAGTGGTTTAGATTACTAAAAACAAGAGTAAATTTGTCTTAAAACCAATATAAGAGATTTAGATTGTAAAAGAAAAACATTATTCCAAATTTCAGACCATCTTTGAGCAATAGCAACCCCTGATTTGATCTCAACCTCAGCCGTGTGTCAACCAGATCCAATCTTTATATAAGCTACTTCAGTTTTATACCTGTGAAAAGAGAAAATGTATAGCTTAATTAGTCCCAATAATTTTAGCTGGATCAATATTTAAATTTATTATAGCGATCTACTTCCATTTGTATGATTTCTTTTTAACTATAATAGCAGCATACTTACATATCATTACCTCTAATAGCAATGTACTCACTTAAATGTGAAATGATATGATGGAGAATATGTAATATTTATAAAATCAAAAAACATAAAGAGATCACACCTTAATTGATTATTCCAATCATGGCAATTTAGATCCACAAAATGTCCTTATATTGTCTTTATTGAAGGGTATATAGGACATTAGTTATAGAAAATATATTTTCTTTTGCAATTTAGAAACTGAACATGCGTTAGGAATTCAATTTGATTCTTCATGTTTTTATCAAAAGACCAAAATACCCTCATTATAAGATGTTATCCACTAACATCTGTCAAAATATTAAAGGCATCCAATTTAGAAAATAATGTAGTAATTCAACATTGTAATAATTATAAAATGATAAAAAGGTAAAAAGGAGAAGGCAAAAAAAAAAAAAAGACAAACCTAAGCCTCATGATTGGTATCAAACTGAGAGGTTGTTTCTTTCATTTCATCAATCTTTGATTGATTTTTACCTTCCAAGAGACATGATATCAATACCTATTATCCACAAAACCTAGCAACCCATGAGAGAGTCTTGCTAAGTGACTTTTCCGTTTTGATAACAAACCCTTCTTTCCATTTTTCTGGGTATCGCTATTGCAAAATAAAATATTTTTTTCAAAGAATTTCAAAACGTAAAAAAACGAAACAACTAAATTAAAGAAGACAACTGGAAATATGATGTTTTAAAAAATAAATCAATGAAAGTAGAAAATACCCACCTTTATAACTAAAGAAAGAGCAAAATAGTCCAAACTTGTGTGGAAGCTACTAACAATTTAACATTTTGTGGACATTTAACATTAATAAAAAAGAAAATTAATAAAACAAACATGAATATAACATCATACATTTATAATATATTCGAAATAAGGAAGATAATATGGCAGAAAAAAATATATATTTTTGAAAGTACAATGCTAATTATTGAATACGTTAGATTCATTTTTTTTTGAAAAATATGTCGAGACTAAGGGTAAATCAGTCGCACATAGCTATATTATGCATATTTGTTAAAAATCAAAATTTTATAAACTACATTGCTATCATCTGCATATTTTTGAAAGTCACGTTGTTTAATTTCAAATATAGAAATAAGAAAGATTATATGGCAGAAATGTGAAACACACAAATTTAGAAATTTCTCATGGCAATAAAATATTTCGGTTTGAGTGTGTATGTAGTAACACACTCTTCTGTTTTTATTGTTCTTTAATATATAATAGAATTACTATATTGGTGTTTTAGTAAACGAAAAATTCTCAATTACAGTAGTACCAGATACAGAAGGATAAAACCGATCAACGATATCACATATAAAATTTGATGAAAGGTATTTAGGACACTTGGTTATAATCTAACATTTAGTTTAAGCTATCTTCCATGTCAAACCTTCTAGTTTTCATGAGATCAGATGAAATAATATATGTTATAATAACCAAAAAGAATCAATATGATAACTTTCATAACCAAGGGAACAAAAATATGTTGTTTTTGACATTTGGGCATTGAATGTGCAAGAAAACATGCTACAGACCAAGACTCTATGATGCTATTGACTTGAGGGGTAAATCTGTCAAACATAAAAAAAAACCACATCTGAAGATTTTGCTAACATTTTAGTTTATCAGGTGTAGTTTTCATCATCCTAATATCTGTTATTATATATGACAATGTCATCAGCAAGCACAATTTTAATTTACAAATAAAATTTCCATAAACCTTATCCTTTTATCTTAGCAAATCTCTACTTAAATTAAATCCTTTCAAAGCAAACATTGTATTTGTAAATGGAACTGATATTGATGATGGTGAAGTCCAAGAACATGTCAACAGCCTCACTGGTATCACACAACAAAAACAATATACAATCAATTCCTCAAAGCATAATGCTCTTTATTGCATACTTTTAAATTTGGTTTTGTTCTAATTTTTTATTTTGTTGTAAAATATGTAGAAACTAAGGGGAAAATCAGCCACACAAATATTCAGATTGCACCATGATTCTATACAAATCAAGAAGAACATTGCACATTACATCAAACACCTGGTGGGTAGACTCAAAATCAGGAAATCAGATCACATGTTGTAGTCAAACAAAAAAAACATTGATTATATACATCAAAAAGCCTGATTTACTAACTTGATATACTTGTTGTGTCCTCGATTATGATTTTTTGTAGAGAAATCGATTGCAAATTCAACGAAGGTATGTGATCTGACTGTAATTGTTGATTACAGTATACTGATTGTCATATATTGCCTTATATGATGCGATTTATTGATTATAAGGAAATGATATCAGAATAGTTATGAGATTAGGGGTGACAGAATGATAATTATATTCACATGAGTGATAACAGGAAAATCAACGATCGTTACAATATTTTCTGAATATCATTTATTACACTAGGTTAAGATGAAAGAATTAAGTGATGGATCAAACTAATAATCACATTTAGAATCAAGAAAAAATTAAACAAACAATAAAATATAAGAAGACCATATTAAAGAACTGACCTGGATAAACAACAATTTGAAGAAGAAAAGCAATATCGATATCGAGGATGACAAATTTGAGTCAGAAGAAAAAGAGAATCATCAATTTGGGGGTAAATCGTAGACGGAGGTAGAAGCATACCATGAGTAACGATAAAGGAGGCAAGAAGAGAAGGAATCAACATCTTTTAAGGTGGGGTTTGTTGCCACTGGGTGGAGGACGAAGAGGACACATCCAATTGTGGTGGAATCTAGGTTTTAGATCGAGAAAATGGAAATATAAGAAGTCAGCATATCGGATACCTATTTACGGAGTACATTGTTCATTGATTCCTGATTTTCAGGAATAAAATTGGATTTTAGGGACGAAAGAATAGGCAAATTGAATTGTGCGGATTTTGTTGAGTGGTGAGTAGAAACGACGAGATGGGCATTTTCGGGAAATCACTTCAAGATTTGAGCGGGAAAATTTGATTTGGAGGAGCTTGGAGAATGCCACGTGGCAAAAATGTACTTATTTATTAGAATAGAGATATATTCTAGTGAAACACACAAGAAATACTATAACATATTATATATATATATATATATATATATATATATATATATATATATATAGAGAGAGAGAGAGAGAGAAAGAGAAAGAGAAAGAGAAAGAGAGTCAATATCAAATAAGAAGAAAATTTTTGTTAGGAATGTAAGAAATTTTTTATATGCATATTTTCTTAGCAAAAAAATGAAATGGATCATTATATGATTCAAAAATAAGATGATTCACAAGAAAAAATTCCGAAAAAAACACATTCATAATTCATTTTTGGGTGAATCAAGAAAAAAATTTACTTTTATGACAATTTTAATGAATATCAACAAAATCATCATAAAAATGAATCATCGAAATGTTTTTTCGGAATTTTTTTTTGGTAAATCATGTTATTATTGATTTATTTGGTGATTCATTTGTTTTGTTCATCAAAAAAATAAGTCGAAAAAAAAATTCTTACCTTCCTACCAAAAAAAATTTCTTACCGGATATATATATATATATATATATATATATATATATATATATATATATATATATATATATATATATATATATATATATATATATATATATATATATATATATATATATATATATATATAATGTGAAACACACAAGAAACATATGTATGCATATAACTAGAATGTGTGTGCATGAGACGAAGGCTATATCCCCATATCGCCCAATTTAGGGTGCCTTCCCCAAACGACGTTGTATCAGTTCAAAAATTGATTTAAAAAATAAATTATTTTTAATTTTTTTTTGTTGGAAAGAGAAGTTGTCCCTATACATTTTCGCATACGCACCTAATCCTCTTTCTTTCCTGTCTAAAGTGTTGAGACGACAAGTTGTCACCGTTTCTTAAGAAGTCAAAATTGTTTCAAAGAAGAAATTTCGTTGCTATATAGGTTCATCTATACTGAACACATATGTCATTCCTATAGGCCTCGTAGCTATACTTATTCAATTCGTTCGAAGTTTGAACTCCCACAACTATTGTAGTTTTTTAAAAAGATGATTAAACTCTAAAATTTTCATTTCTATGAAATATCCAATATTTCATGGTTGATGAACATCTTTTTTTTCGTTTCTTTATGCTCTATAATTGATTTATATTTTGAAGTAAGGATCGATGATTCAACGTACTCTCAATTAGTAGCTTTTACCTAACAACAAAGTGAAGTTTGTTATTCTTGAATGCGAGTCTTTGGTTAGAGTCACATACACACACTAATTAAACAATTAGTTGTCCACATTGCACATCATGTGTGCCAATTCTTGACTACAAAAACATTGTGTCTTAGACGTTTGTTTACCCGATTTGAGGTGTACACGTGGAATAATATAATGATCTATGTGTTCTGCTGGTCTTCGGATGTGCTTGCTTTCTTTTTGGCAGCTAATATTGTGACATGCAAACTTTCAATTGATCATTGGTATGTAGATGTGTGCTCGATTTCCATGTTAGAGTCTTTAATCACTATAAACATGTACATGCATAAAGAAGTTATATTTTTCAAATATATTGCTTTGAAGGAGAGGCTCATCATTTCTATCCTTCTCTATCGTTTTTTTTTTCAAAAGAAAACATATATTTTCATCTTTAAAGGTTACATGTTATGAATTTAAGCCTTCACTTTTTATCTTATTTTATTTATATCTTTTACAATTGAACAATTTACTTCTATCCTTATTTAATATATTAATTTATTTCATAATATATGATTATATCTTATGTATTATTTTTTACAAATTATACCCTTAAATATATTTTACAAACACCTTTAATTAGATACAAATATTGAATATATTACAAAAATATAAAATTACAAGAACAATTGAAAAAATATATTACAAGACGAATGAAGCATATATTTACAATACAAGTTAGACACTAACTTACATCATTAATTAAAAAACTTTATACCGCATTGAATTTTATATGAGAATTTGGACAATTTCTTCTATTATGATCAGATATTATACATAGTCTACATTTGTGAGGTTCGTCATGATGGCGAATGTTCATCTCGTTATGAAATCAATTTGCATGCCTCCGACCTTGATGCATATAAAGTTTTAAGTTATTTAAACCAATAATCATTATAAGAAAGTGGGAAAATGATGACATATATTGTTGTTTATATGACATAATAGTATGCACAATATTTACAATAGAAAGAGAGTTATCCCATGTATAAGTACAAACTTCAATAACATGCGAACATGGAAATCTTTTCATTTGCCACTTACCACACGTGTATGTTTGTTGAAAGTAATGGACAATGTACGGATTTCCACCTTTTCCATTTATTTGTAACTTTGTGACAATTTTGTAGAGACCTTCATTGTAGTCAAACTCAGCTAATTTATGTCTTTGTGCATGAGTTTCTCGATTTCGAAAGAGATGTCACATACATGATGGTAGATATGTATTGCAATTCAATGGAGCATCTCTGTACTTTATAAAATGTTGCAGCATCACTAACTTTCACAAATAGTGACAATTCATACTAAACATTTTAGGCATTTTGGACTAAAGATTTCTCATATTTACAAATGAAAGATAATAAAAATATCATTACAATTAATATGATTTAGTGTTTAAATTATACTGTTGTTTATTGTATAATGTGTACTGTAATATCGTTTTTAATTGATTTTTTTTTTAATTTTCTAACGTATTATATTCAATATTGGTATTTATTTGAAGGTATTTGTATCATCTATTCAATGGTATAACTATTTAAGAATAATACATGAATTATAATCATATATTTTGTAATAAATTATCTATGTATAATATAAATGTAAAGAATTGAATTAATCAATAATGAAAGATATAAGAAAAAAAGAGATGAAAGTAGAAGGGTGATATTTGTAACATGTAGGGATTTAAATGAAAATAACGGGCCATGCTCAAACAAGTCTATTTCTACAACATTTTTTTTAAAAGTAAGCCTATTTCTACCAACCTTTTTGAAACAAACCTAATTTTACAAAAATATAACAGACATATTGGGGATCCATGAAGAATATACAAATTAATTATGAACGTCTAGCAGTGCACGTAATCTTGGGATCAATATTTTATGGACACACTTCTCTGATTCTTACCGATCATTATTCCACACGCCACAAGTATTTCAATTCATGAAATTTTAAATAATCGCACGATCGAATCATACATGCATGCAACCTTAAGTTTGGATTTCGTCATGAAACTAATAACCGATAAAGGTTTAGTTACTTGTACTATTCCGTCAGTCTGTGAAAATGCTAAACTACCCTTGGACAAATGCATGCAAGACCCCCCTAACCAAGAAAAATATTTAGTTACTTGTACTAATTAACACATATGTTTCTAGATGAAAATGACGATACTATCCTTGGCTTGAAAAAACACAAGTCATTCATAGGATACCTCTATATATAGTTTTGAAACTCGTACGTTTATATATGACCGAGGAACAAAAAACATGAAAGAGGCAAAAATCAGAATTGCATGGGCTTTGGTGATCCTATTGGTGCTTGGGCGGCCGAATACACAGGTTGAAGGACAGCTTAGTCTTCCGTGCATGAGGATTAATCTTCGCATGATAACTTGTTATCTACACGTTATAACTTGTCACCCTAATTGTAGAAAAGCTCCATGTAACGATCAATGCACACCTCCCCCAATGTCGTGTTGTGTACAACTTGCGAGGATAGGAAAAGGTATAAACACTAATGCTGATGCAAAAAATCTATGTGACTGCATACAAGAAACCGTGATCGACAGACAAGGCACACCGTTTACTGGTGTCGGCCTCTCAGTTCTTCCCAATGAATGCATGCTTGCAATGAAACTTCCTCCGGTCAAAGCTGATACCAACTGTAAAAAGTATGTTAAACATACCTAATTCATCTTTTTTCTCATAACTTATTGTTGTTTAACTGTATATTAGTCTGTGTATTGACCGTGATCTTGGTTTTCTTATGTAGGTGGAAGAAAAAGATGATAGTACGTGTCTAGCTTTCCATATATAAATATATAATGAGAATTGAAGCTAGCAATGAAATCGCTATATATGCTTTTATGTATAATCTGAAACTTTGTCCATTTATACTAAAGGTTCAAACTTGCTACCTAGAATGCATCTTTAGCAAGTTTTAATAATAAGAATAACAAATTACCATGCGATTGAGTATTATTAACATATATTTAGGTAAACAACATTTTTAAAAAAAAAAAAAAAAAAAAAAAAAAAAAAAAAAAAACTAGATGAGACTAGAGGTTTTCGCGGTGCAGTACAATTTTGCACGTGCGGTTTCTTGTAGTTTGCTAAACATTCATAATTTTATAAAGAAAAACACGTATCAAATAACTCTACCGTTAACGTAGCAATAATCACCAACACCGACCAAGCTCATATAAGGAAGGTGCATACATCGAAATAAAATTAAAATGAATGCATCGCACATGCATTTTAAAATATGGTCTCCTTAGAATTAAATTAATAAAATATATTTTGTATGAGACCATATAATTTTGTGTAAGTCAGATCCCTCTCATAAATAATAGGAACAATGCAATTCAAAAACGATTTTATTATAACTTAATCAAAACACATTGCTACTAATGAAAATGTGACTTGTGAGGATCATATCTATCTGTGGTGTGAAGAAATGAGAAAAACTCAGTGACTTTAGACTTGAAGTGTTAAGGTGCTGTTAGTTTTTTTTCTGAGGTAAAATATCTGCAGTCTGCGGATCATTTCTATATATTTCTGCAGCAGAAGAGATAAATCAAATGTCTGCAGTCTGAAAAAAGAAGATTGTTTGATTTTTTAACATTTGCAGGCTATTAAAATAAATTAAAATCTAAATAAACTGATTTATTTAAACTAGAAAGTGATTTTTTCATATTTTTATGACTTTATTATAAATAATTAACAAATCTACATCAACATTTTTATGTATTATTGTATAAAAAGTAAAAGTAAAAATGATACAAATTAACGTATATATTTGATAAAAACCAACAATTTTGATCGCAATGTTATACATAAACATTGTAATTAATAATCAAAGAATTATTACATAAATGGATGAAAATAAACTTCGATTTTTCAATTAAATCAATTAAAAACGTATCATAAATATATTTCCAAAAATTGACGATACTGTATTAAATAATGTTTTATAAAATTTGGCACGAATAATATAAGAATATATTATGATTATTTTTTTCATATTTATATAAACAAGATCAACAACAATTATTATAAAAAAAATATTTATAAATTAGTCAAAAATATCATGCTTGTGTAGTCAAACATTTTTTAAGTATTGTAACATTTTTTTTCTTCAAATTGTTTATCACTAATAAAATTGGAATAAATATAAATTATAAAAACTAAAAAAAATAAAGATATATGAGTTTTTTTAGGCTAAAAGATATCTGAAGATGTTTGAATACTCCGATCCACATTTGCACCAAGAAGAGGGCGCGCAAATTTTTTTAGGTTTGTAGTCTTCAAAAAAAAAACATACAGTCTGCGTAGGCTAATCTTTGCGCATGATCTACGCGGTGCAGACAGAAGAGGCCAAGAAGATCTGCGGACAAAAAACTAACACCACCTAAGTGTTGAAGAACTTAAATAGAATTTCAAAATCATCAAATGGCAAGTAATGCGGAAAATAAATAGTTGGGAATCAACCAAATTTATGATAAAACATTTTCGTATGTTCAAAGTCGATGATTCAAAAGTGTCATATATTCATATTCATAAAGATTTGATTACAAGTATTTGAAGTAATGAAGACACAAAGTAAGAAACACTCAAAAAGCTTTCTATAAATTATATAGTCTAAGGAGTAATTGAGCAGAAAGAAGCAAGAATTGAAATTTTTTATAATGGAGCCTAAGGGACCTATTTATAGGCTTTAGAAAATCCCATGACATGGCTTGACCAATAAGGTGTTTGACACATCATCATAACTGAGTCATCAGTTGACACCTTGGCCTACTTGATAGAGAATGGATGGAATATTCCAAATTTGTTAGTATTCCGTTAGGGTTCCATCTAAGTCTTGAGTCTTCATTTCTCTTAAGCATTCTTGATCAACATTGAGGATATGCTGAGCATCATGAACATCATGTTACTCTATTGTGTCTTAAGATGTCATCGACTTTTAGAAGTTCCATTGATTAAGGTAAGTGGATTTTTGAATTTTGGGATGTGTCCTGGACCTAAATATGTGCAAACACAAAACATGATGTGTCGTAGATGAACTGGATGTGTCATTGAGGACTTGGATTTTCCATCGTTGTTCATGATGTGCCATGTGCTATCTTGATGAGCCATCAACATATTCATGATGATCCATTAACTTGAGATGACTCTCCAATATTCATGTTGCTCCACATATGATCTAGATGTGCCATCTGGGATCATGATGGTCCAAATTACTTTCAACAAGTGCACCATGCTCAACAAGTACTCCATGTCAACTACAAGAGCTGCAACATCATTCTTCAAACACTTGGTGAATCTTTAGGATCTTTCCAACCTTAAACATTCTGATAATGTTTATTAGAAAATATAAATCAGTACTCAACTTATTTCAAGTGACAATCACATAAAAATATTTCCAATAATTTCCCCTATGTGATGGGTACTGAAATAAAGAGTCTTAAAAATGTACAAAAGGAAAAATATTGATTTAACATTTCCCCCCTCTGCTTCAATGAGATTTTATGTTGAAGCGGACACACACACAAAAAAAACTTCAAATATTTCTTCGAGAGAATGTGTTCCTCGAGCTTGAAATATTTTGTTAACGAAAAGTTTAACTGTCAATTTGACAGTTGTTAAAAAAGATTTGGAATTGATTATTAGTGAAAAAAAATGTTGGAAAATTTGTGGTAGAACTTCTAACCAAATTCCAAAAAAAAATGTTCAAATTTGTATAATCTAGACAAAAAATTAATTTATTGTCGAGATAGAGAAATGAATTGACAAATAGAAGCAGTTTGAAAATTCGGTTTGTGATTTACTTAAGCCGAAATTTTGAAGAAAAAAAAAATCAAGTGTTGAATAGTAGTGAGAAATTTGATCATTTTTCTAAAAACTATAAAATTTTTCTTTTTGATATTTTGCTAAATCATATCAAAAGTGTTCTCATACAACAAAGGTGTTAGGTCATGGCCTTAAAACACTGTAGCATATCATTTTTTTTTTTATCATAAATGTTATTTTCGAAATATGTTTGGACAAAAAAATTATTTTTTATAAATATTAGAAAAACAATAAGAGTCCTAAAAAGATAAAACTTTAAACTTCGAATAAGGATATGATTCTTTTTGGTTTCTTGGTTTAAAATCGGCTATAAAAGCATATATCCTAAAAGCAAAATTAAAAAAAAAAACAAAAGAACCAAAATCATTTTAAAAAAATGTGTGTAAAAAATGAAAGAAAGAAAAATTGTGCATGCCTGAGATATACGCCATACATGTGAAATTTGACATACACCAAACGTGTGTTTCTTTTTGCAGTTACTTGCTCTTATATTCAAGTGTCACAAAGAAGAACTTCTAAATGTCACAAAAAACTTTTTGACCTTTAGTTCTTCACAACATGCTGGGGGTTTCTTAGTGGGTCTAGATGTTACATGCTGGGGGTTTCTTCAGTCAGATACATTTTTTTGGTATAAATATGGGACATTGGTGTCATTGTAATTAATCCCATAATAAGTTTTACCAATTAATAAAACTTAACGTAGCACACAAGTTATTTAAATCTCATGTTCGTTTTTTCTTCCACATGTTTCTTATTCTTATAATTAAATTAAAGTAGGTTCCAAAGTAAACTTACACTTTGTATCAGAGCGGTTCCGTTGAAGGGGTTGTGATTTAGTTTTGATCACAATCACCCCCAATTTCTCTTGATCGGGCTTGTTCTATAACAATGACAGACTAACCGGTGGTACAAAAAAGACGAGCAAAAAGACATCAAAGTGGGTGGCTTTGATTTAATTCATTTTTGCGGGTGATGGAAGATGATAAAGGTGGTCGTGACATTGTCTTTTTGTTCGGTGGAAAAGTGTTCTCAGAACAATCTTGATTAAAGAAGTTGGGGTTGTCAAAAGAGAGAACAAGATGTCGATAGTTAAAGGAGGTCTGATGACGTATCAAGTTCTAGTTTTGACACCAATGAATCATCCGGTCAGGAAGGTCAAAGTCAAATTGATTATGGATGCACACATTAGATGGGAGATGGTCAAACCGAAGGCGTTAGATAAAGCATCAGATGAAAAGAAGTCAAAGAAGCTCTTGATTTTTGTTTCAAGCAATACCCGAAGACATGGTATTTCAAATTAATGGAGAATTACACCGATCCAAAGCAAGTGTGGGAAGGTCTAAAAACACGGTATTTGGGAGTGGATTGGGTGAGAACGGCTCGACTTACAACATTAAAGAGAGAGCTTGAAAGTTTACGCACTAAGGAGGGTGAAACGGTGGACGATTTTGTGACAAATTATCCGATTTAGCCTCAAAAGCAAGGAGTATTGGTTATGAGCTTTGTAACGTCCGTGTTTCTGGGCTTGCCATTTTTAGCAATGTAATAGTCTAGGTTAACCTTTGTAACTCAACTTGAAATAATAAGAATGTATTATTTGTGAATTATGTGAATTATGTGTTTATTTTCTTGATTTTTATAATTTAATGAATTAAGAATGAAATAAGCGTCAAAATTAAAGTGTGAGATACGCCCGATATCTTTGCATAAAGTTGTAGTGGTCGAAACAAGGATTTCGGAGATATAAGGAATGCCAAAATCCGAGTTATAACGAAGAAGTTATGACCTGTCGAAGTTTCGAGACAGAACAGGTACGACGCCGAGTGACGTAAAATATGAATTTAAGATAGAGCGATATTTAGCCTTAGAGATCTAAACGAAAGTCGTAGATTTCGTTAAACCGAGAGCGTGCATAAAAGGAACGCCCAAATCTGACTTCGTATGAGGAAGTTATGATTTTCTGAAGTTTCGACGTGGCAGTATGCAGCCCGAATACTCGATTTGAGATCGAGCGGTTTTTAGCTGAAACAATCTAAATGAGAATCGAAGATCTTGTTGTTAGTAGCGAAGCAATGAAAAGTTAGGCGAGAACGGACGTCAGACGAAGAAGTTATGAATTTATAATGAAGTTTTTCTGTCCCGACCTTCTAAAAATAAATAATAAAAAATAAAAGTGAAAATTAGCCGACGGAGTCTAAATGAAAGTTGTAGAGTACGGTCTGACCTTCGCGTGGATATAAAGAACGTCGAAAACAGAGCTCGTATGCGAAAATTACGCAATTTAGAAGTTTGACAAGTCAATTACGCCCCGCGTAATTTGAGTACGCCCCGCGTACTCAGTCGGTTGCAACTTGTCTGACCAATACTCGAGTGCCACCAGTCGACGCACGCAGTGACGTCAAAGTACGCCCCGCGTAACCCGAGTACGCCCCGCGTACTGAGTACGCCCCGCGTAATTTGAGTACGCCCCGCGTAATCCCAGACCCAGCAGCCTATAAATAGAACTCGAATTCAACCATTTTCTCTTGTTCAAACTCTTCTTTCTCTCTAAGTTTTGCCTCTTTTTGCGTGCCGTTTATACCCCGAAGCCCCGGTAATATTCTCGAGCCCCGAAGCAAGATCCGAAGCCCCGAGAATCCCGAAGAGCGTTATTCCCGAGCCGAAACGCTGCCCGCGAGGAGCCCGGTTTTGTGAAGATCTTCCAGATCTACGGAGAAACACCTCTTCTGCAAGCCGTAGTGCTGCCCGATCATCTTCTGATCAAGTGAGTGTGTAGTTACTTTCATTCCAACACAATATTATGAAGGATTTCCTATAAAATACGTGTTATGTGTATATATTTGGTTGTTATACGTGTGAGTGTATATTCACTCTCTTCTATCTTATAGATCTGAAGTATTCTCTATGAAATACGTGTTATGTGTGTATGCCTCATCTGTTATGTGAAAAAATGTTTTGATTGAGCATGCTATACAGGTTTTGAAACTACATATAAAAATGTATATTTTATCTACTAATATGTTGGGTAGAATATGGGTAGATAGTTGGTGTGTAATAAACAGATGAGAGGCCTCGATGTTGTTTTGATCCAGTCATCTAGCGGAATTTAGATGACGACCACGGACTTTTCTAGATAGTCCAGTGGAACGCTAGCAGACTCATAACCTGTAGGTGTTAATGAACTTGGGTGTTCATTCGCTGTATTCCATCCCCCCCATGGTTGCCTTATTTGACTTATATTGCTGAGGAACCCCCAAAGCATGTGTAGTCGCCCCGATGAAATATTCTTAGACTAGGTCCCTTGTGTTAGTTATTTTAGGGACATAAAGTGAGAATAACGGGAATGGGTAACTGGGTTATTGTTGGTTGATAATAATAAATTAAATTATTTATTGTGGGTTGAAAACCCTACATGCTCACCAGGCTCCCAAGCCTGACCCACTCAGTTGATTTATTTTACAGGAAGTGGCGCAAGAGCTTAAGATGGGCGAACATCAAGTTGTTTTGTTTACAAGTCTGTATATGTATATATTTGTTGAAAGACTTGTAATGCTATCGTTTATGCTTTATGATCTGTATCGGAACATGACATCCCGACTTTTGATTATGAAATGAAATCATATTTCTTTATGAAATGTTTTGATAAATATCTATTTTATCATGTTTTGTTTTTGGGAACAAATTCCGCATCTCTTTTAAAATTAAAAGGATTTACTCTGAAAATTATTTTAAAAAGCATAAATGAAATCGGTCTTTTCGGGCCGAGATTTTGGGGATGTCACAAGCTTGAAGAAGTAGATTTGGGGGAAAGGTTACTTGATTCAATCCCTAAGTCATTCCTCCAAATCATGGCGTCAGCATAGCAATGTTTTGAGTTGGATTCAATGTTATTCGATGAAGTCGTTGGGAGATTGAAGGCGCAAAAAGGAGCGTATAAAAGGAATTGAGAAAGTGGAGGACACTCAAGGTGGGTTGATGTTGGCTAGTGAGGAAAAATCACATGTTTATAAGCATTGTGACAATGAAGGTTGAAATTGGGATGACTTTGGATGTGGTTGAGGAAGTGGTCGGTGTCCGGGAGAAGTTGAGATGGTAATGAATGTGTCCGGGATAAAATACACATTAAATGTTACAAATGTGGTATGTTTGGTCAGTATAGCAACGAGCGTCCTAAATTGGAAAAACAAGAGGCAAATCTACTCGAAGAGGAATCGACATTGTTGTGAACGAGTGGTCGGTATTACTAAACCGATTAAGGGGGTGATTGTTGGATTAACCGGTTAATAAGGAAAGTTTTATTATATTAGGATAACTTTGATTATAGAAGGTTGATTTTCCTAGATTTTGTATTAGAGTAGGATTTTACTTTTTTTTTAGTATAAGTAGATGTCTAAATTTGAGCTTTGATTAATTTAATAAAAAAATCACAACAAGTTTTGTTTCTATCTTGGTGCACAAGGTTTAATATCAACTTTTAGTTTACACAGTAGCATGGTGGTCGAGTGCACAGAGTTGAATAAGCTAGTATGTGGTGCTTCAAAAAAACTATGGAGATATGATGGCTAGACCTAATGACGTTGGGAAGTATCCTAGAAGGTTTGTTGATGAAAGCAAAGTTTGATCGACAAAATCATGTGCTAGAAGGTATAGATGGTTTAAGGTATGGATGCGGTGCACTTGACAGAAAATGGCACACAAGAGAAGAATTTTGGATGAGGGTATGATGTTGCGCCAAATATTGATTACGAGGTGTTGATCGAATTGCGCCAAAGGGTAGATTAGATGCAACTAATGTTGATGGCACACATAAGGTGATAATGATGACCCAAAAAAATATCTAGTCATATGGGCAAGTACTTGAATCAAAGGTCACAAAAAAAAAGCTTAACAAATAGGGTTTTTTTAAAAAGTAAAACATGATGCTCACATAAGGTTTGAGCACGAATTGTGATGGCACACATAAGGTTATAAGACTAGGTCTTGATGATGGGCCAAGGACAAGGCCAGATGCACCACAAGTGAGATGATTGACAAACATGTTATGAGATCGTGTGGCACACAAATTTTTTTGGTTGAAGCTGACTTGGACTAAGATGTTGTACCAATTTGTGTATACAAAAGGAGAGGTGTTCACTAATGGTGTCGAGAGTAAGATTATGTTTCCGATTGAAGATGCGCCAAGGAGAAAAAAGAGATAGCGATGGAGCAAATAAATGATGATTCTCAAGAATGAGAGGTCATGCCAAACCCTTGATTGAAGTGATCACGAGGGATATGATGTTTCTGCAAGTATTCGTTGGTTGTGATGTTGCTCCAAGAGATTTACGAGTGTGGCGCAATATTGGAGATGAGTGAGGGTAAGATGCGCCAAAAAAGGTGTTTTGCTAAGGGATTGATCACTAGTAAAGAAGTTGTGCCAAGGTTTAGGGTTGATCGAAGTTGCCTCAAAGCCTATTGATCGGATGGATAATGCACCAAGGGGTTGATGACTTATTAGGGTTTGATGTGTTGGAACTTTATTATAAAAAAATACACAAAGGAGGAAGAGAAAACGTTTTCCCACCTTATATGTGACATCCCCGTTTTCACGGCCATAAAATACCGATTTGTTTATGCTTTATTTTGAATATCAGAGTATATTTTTAAGAAATGTATTGCGGAATTTGTTCCCAAAAAAACAAGATAAATACGTTATCAAATCATTTCTAAAGAAATGTACTTTATTCATTTTTAAAACAATGAGATGTCATCGTCAATACAGAAACATAAGTATAAATAGAACTTACATTCATTTACACTAGTGATCTACATCTCTTTTAAATCTCTCAGTGTAAAGTAGCTTCATATCGACACCTGTGATACAAATAAGCTGGAGTGGGTCAGGTTGGGAAACCTGGTGAGTACATAGGGTTTTCTACCCACAATAATATAATTATTATGTTTAAACATCAAACAATCAACCCAATTACTCATCCCTATTATCTTGTTTACTCTTAAGGATCTACCCTAAGAATTAGCTATTCCTCGTTCATTCATTCCTAAGGATCATCCTAAGGAATCAGCACGAAATCCATCGTTGCCATGGTTTACTCAACAGACACTAAGTTACATAGTCGCCAGGGTTTAGGCACTAAGTCTCATAGTCGCTAGGGTTTTTCAGGGTACATCTGGTGAACACGCAGTTCAAAACATCTAGTGAACATGTAGTTCAAAACATCTGGTGAACACTTAGTTCAAAACATATGGTGAACACTTAGTTTAAAAATACTTAGTGAATAAGTAATTCAAAAACACCTACAAGTTACGAGCCTACTAGCGTTTATCTAAGAGGTACTAAGTCCATAGCTACCATCGTTTCTTTAACAGGTACTAAGTTCATATCTATCAGTGTTTATCTAATAGGCACTAAGTCCATAGTTGCCGACGTTATTTATTAGGCCCTAAGTTTATAGCTTCCAATGTTCACTCATATCATCTTTCATCTCTCATCATTCATCTACCCATGTTTTACCCAACATATTCGTAGATATAAAATACATATACAGTTTAAATTATTTAAAACATGTATAAAATCGTTCATCCATTATAGATAACAAGTATACATATAATATGCACACATAACACATAATTTATATAAAATAATTCATATATATGTGTAAGATGAAAGTAACTATGCAGTCACTTCATAAGGTGGTGACTCAGTACTCGGACGGCACTTCGTTTACTTTAAAATAATTTCCTTCGACGAAACCTAATATTATTACCACTATATTTTAGTCTAATATTTACCGTGACTAATTATTATTATTATTATTATTATTATTATTATTATTATTATTATTATTATTATTATTATTATTATATAAGCATTTAAACAATACTTTCCAACCACTATGTACAGTCAGGGGTCAGACATAAAACACTGGAGGGCAGGACCATTTTGGCATATAACACTTCTAAAATCCAACAACCCTATGCGACCCTTTAAACCATATTCCCTGTACCGCGAGTAGTTAAAAAAATATTATAACGACATTTATATAAGTCATAATAATATCTCAAATATTTATTCTAAGTTCATAATAACAATACTAATTTTAAATATAAACTATATTTAAAATAGGGTAAGCATAACTTACTTACAAGGGGATTTTAGCTAGGAGTCGGGCTCTGCAGGGGCAGAACTTCATCGCTGAATCTTTCTAAGAAAGATTCGTGCAGTGCTTCAGCGCTCACCTTACTATACTAAAACTACAGAATGAGAAGTCGAATCACGAGGGACCGAAATGCTCGGGAGATAAGAAGAGAAAGACTCTTGAATCAAGAGAATGGTGCAAGCAATATGAGAGTCCAAGCCTCTTATTTATAGTAATTGAATTTACAAAAACTACCCTCCATAATTACTTAATAACCTTATAGTTATATAAACGACTAAACACCCCTTCATAATACTATTTTAAATAGATTTAATGATATTTGTACTAAACTATGTCGAAAGTACTCAACACTAGTCTTATAATAACCGCATTGTCGATACGATTCTAATGATATATACATTTATATATATATATATATATATATATATATATATATATATATATATATATATATATATATATATATATATATTGATGTGTGTAAAACGAGTTAGTTTTAATCCTACTTTTAGTTAATAAATTAAGCACACACAGGCAGTGAACCTGTCTTTTAGTGATATAGTTGGATAAGTAGGGTGTCGAACTCAGGGAACGGAAATTAATCTAATAACTAATTTTAACTAAACAAGTAATAAAAGTAAAGGGTTTTTTCTCTAGTTTTACAAGACTAAAAACTTAAACATAGCGCTTAAAACAATTAACTAACTAAACAATTAAAGAAAATGACAAATTCACCAAATTTATTAAAAGGTTTCTGTTTAGGTTCAACTAGTTCACTCCTATAGTTATTTAAATGGTAAATTAATTATTATTGGTTACCAACTATAGTGGTTAGGTTCATGTTCATTACTCCTAACCCTTAGACAATTAATCAATTCAAGCAGTGGCTAATTGTTTAAACTAATTAATTCCCTAGTTCAATTGTTTGGATTAAATAAGATTTGTAATTGGTTAATCAAGTTGGTGTTTCAATTAACCTCTTGTTTGTTGGTTTCTCAAACAAGCTCACACATTAATTTACTCATTCTCTAATTAATCTTAATTCCATACTCATTACTCTTAAGCATATGATCAAGTGTTCACATAACATGTGAGGTTAATAATTAAGAGATGTTCATGCAGCTTAATTACCTTCCAATTAAAATAAAATAGTTGTCATTAATGCATAAGGTTCTTTAGCAAACTTAATTTAATAAAATCACCAAATAACAATCAATCAAAAAGTATATTCTAAACCATAGGAGTAAATTAGTCTTCCCCAACAGATCCAAAACGAATTTAGTTCATAGTCATGATAAAAACGAACTCAAAAGCAAATTTAACTAAGCTAAACATACTTAATTCCTAAAGCTAAGTGGAATGATTAACCTAATTGCCTTGATTCTTCAAGGGATTGAAGATTAGGGTTCCTTAGCTTCTCCAAGGGTTCTTTTTCGCAGGTTCAGCTCTCAAAATCGGCAAAAGTCTTTTCCAATCGGATAATGGTTTGGTATTTATAATTATCACAAAACAGGGTGTACTCGGCGAGTAGCAGACCCAACTCGCCGAGTAGATGCTAGTTATCCTTCTTATACCAGGAGTCTTTGACTTATCTTTTGGAATATTCTAATGGACTCGCCGAGTAGCCTCAAGAACTCGCCGAGTAGGAAGGCTTTTGTCTCTCATTCTTCGTTCTTTGGTCTCTAATTGCTTCCGCTTGTTACCTTTCATTCCCAAGCATGTCTTTTGGATTGAAAACAAAATTTAAACATTATTAAGTACCTTTTGTCCACATTATACACATAATTAGTTAAAAATGAATAAAAATGTATGCTAAATAATTAACTAATTATGCACATATCAAAATACCCCACACTTGACTTTTGCTTGCCCCCAAGCAAAAACTGAATTTTAACATATTATAACCACATATGACAACTCCAATCTATCCCAGCCATTATGCCAAGACCGCAATGCATGCATTTGTGTCTAAAATTTTCCTAAATACCCCCCATACTCCAAATACTCACAATCTTCATAAACATTCGCCCACTCACCTCGAACTATGCTCATTTTATGCATCCCTCCAAATCCATCCTCAGAAAACCTCTTAACCTCAAGATATTTTTGGTTGAGCAACCCAAGCATACATAATCTAGATAATTACAATTATTGATACCACTATGGAGCTCTTTGGAATTCTCTATTTCTTTGACATTTGATCTTTAATCTCTTTGAATTCACCACTTTGTTGTTTGGTTTTTGGTATCTTCACTTTTTGAATTTCTTGGAATTTTTGATCTTCATATTTGATATTTGACTTTAATGCTCCAAAAATTCTTCAATTTTGCTTGTAATTTCCTTTCTTTTTTTTAACATGTAACTCACTTTTTTTTCACTCAAATCCCTGCATGCTTAAGCAGGGGCGCTCAACTTCAACCTTTATTGGTTAAAGATAATAATTTTCCTGGATACATTTCTGGTACACGATGCTAAACATATTGCATCCCTCAGGCTGAGCGAGGTCGTGTTTTTGTCCCATGATTTCACTGGAATAAGGAAGCCACAAATGCACTAGAACGTATATAGGCTCAACTAAACATTTGGGTTTTCATGCAATTATCAACACAATTCTAACATGGAACCCTATTTGCTTTTACCAAAATTTTCTAAATTAATTCCTAAGTAAAATTTTTTATATGCAACAATTTTTTAAAATTAGCCTAAATTAAGATTCTAAATTTTCTAATATGTGACCAACCCCCTACCCCACACTTATTTTATGCAATGCCCTCATTGCATATCATGTAAAAAATAAAAATGCAACTATAGAGAGAATTAGAACAAACTCCCCTGGGGTAGCAGTCGATAGGTTGATACTCTTTTCTTCAGCTCCATCTTCAATTGACTTTAGCCATGGGAACAGCTCATCCATGTCTTGGGTGTCATGCGTCTCATGTGGTTGATAGCTCGAAAATATCAAGGAACAAGCTTCTTAGAAAATCCCCAGTAACAACTCTTCACGAAAAATGGATAAATGTTGCAGTGAAAGTGCTCAAAATAGCTCTGGAACTCGAAAATTGCTAGTCTACTCGGCGAGCAGCTCTTAACTTGCAACTATAACATGTAATACCCCATGTACTCGTTGAGTAGAATTTGTGCACTCGGCGAGTAGGCACTGTATTGCTAAAACTGATCCAGCTCGTGTTCCTTTTGCCTTAGGTTTTGAAATTGGAAATTTCACTGACCCTTTCTCTAAACCCTTCAACAGCAACACCTTCCATTACTCTCGACTCTAACGGACTCAATCCTAAGGACAAGACTTCGTACTTTCTCTTGAACATCTCTCATTCCTTACTTGACCCTTAACACTTTATTATGCTTCCAAACCCTGAAAAAATAAGCAACTAAAAGTGAAAGCAATAAAAAATCCTAAAAAAAACAAAAATCATCAAAGTTTAACAATTATTCAACACAGAACACCATAAAAACAAAAAAACATAAAAATAAAGTCCTCAATCTTCTTCTTCCATACCGGCTCCTCCAACTCCACTTCCTCCTCCTTCATTACCCCGTATCATTCTTTCTTCCCAACTCACGATGTAAGGGTATCCCGGACCGGGTCTTGGTGCGATGTTCATTTCCTCGAAGAGGTATTCGAATGAATGATTGTTATAACTAACCCCTCATCCAATATCGTCCAAATAGCGCCGGTCCTCCACCGGAATAACCGGTGGTTCTTCTCGTACCCTCTCGCTACGTTGCCTTACCCGCCTTCCCGGCTCCTCCGGGATTGCCAGCTCATCCGCATGTGGAATGGAAAAGGAATCACCAAACCTCTCCACGATCCATGCCCTCCTATATAATGCAGTGTTGAACAGAGGGGGATGAATGACCGTGAGGGCCCTTGCTTCTTGCAAATCTAAGACCCCAAACGACCTGGCAAGCCTTGTCACAAACATGCCTCCATTAATCTTGGAGTTCACCTTTTCCTTAACCGCCCCTTCAGCAAGAAACTTGGCGATGCAATAGGGAAGATTGCAGAAAGCATCGGGACTAATAATACTCCAAAGATAGAAGATATCAAGGGTTGGAACCTTGTCCAAATCCTTATGCATGTTGATCGTGCTGGCCACGAAGCGGTGAATAAGACGATGGATCGGCGAGCGAATATGACCCTCCTGAGCGGTAGAAGGAATATACACCCGGTTGGAAATAGTATTCCACTAGGTAGAGGCAACCACTACCTCGGGAAGATCCTTGTGGCAGTTTTCCAGAAAGGCTTCAAAATCCTCAGTCAGCATAGTGCTTTGATCATAAATCCCCAACCTCCAGGAAAATTCAGTCATGCTGCATTGTCGCAGCTCACCACCAAGAGAAAAGGAAATTATTTTGGGATTGTAGTACTCACTACCACCTCGGAATGAGATGGTAGCAAAAAACTCCCAACACAGTTCAGCATAAACCGGTTCTTGTATCTTGAATAATTGTAACCAACCATCACATATGATGGTGGTATCCCCCAAATTGCACTCCTTCACCAAATATGGGGTGAGCTCCTCCTCCAAACCCACTTTTCCCAACCAATCCGAGTCCACAACGTTGGGCAAATGAATCTCCTTTTGTTTCAATGCCTCTAATTTATTTTTGGCTCGAGCTTGAGATGATTTGGACGTGATTTGTCGAAATGAGAGCCACAGGATGTCACCTTGGCTTCCCCCTCTTGAAGATTTCCCTCTTCTGAACATGGTATCTACATAACAACATAAAGAAAACACAAACAAAACAAAACCCAACAATTAAAATCAAATAAAAAAAGTTGCATAGACTCCTACTCGACGAGTCCATATCCTACTCGGCGAGTACGATGAACTTCGGGACAGAATGTCTGTTGATCGTATATAGGCTGTCCAAAACTCCTAATTTTTCACAGGTGTTTGCTGTATGAAGTCAAATAACCGTAAATCCAAAAGAAATTTCTCCTAACATTACCTAATTCATGACAAAATTAGAACCCTAGAATTTGAGGAAACCCCCAAATCCGAATTTAAGCAAAATAGGGGCAAATCAATGATAAATCTTGAACCTTTGATGAGTTTTAAGTGTAAAGATCTTAACTTTTCCTTTAAAAGACGAAGATTAAGTGGAAAATCAAAGAAATCACAGCGAATGCTTGAAGGAGGCTGTGCACGGCAAGTGTATAGGTTAAATGGGTGAAAACCCTTATTTTACAGATTATAAACCATCTGTGTAAGTTGGCTACTCGTCGAGTAGAAAAGATCTACTCGCCGAGTAGAACTGCTGTTACTAGTTTATTGGGTTATTTGGGCAGGTACTCACCAAGTATACGTGCCTACTCGGCGAGTAATCCTTGCAGTTTGAAAAAAATTTGAATGTTTTGAAAAATTAATGTTTTTTTTTTCTCATTTTTAACCATCCACCCCACACTCTAGGCATTTCTTTCCCTCAAGCAATTATATTCTTAGAAGAAGACGAATGAAAAAGATCCTAAAAGAATAAAAATAAATCAGAGGAAAGAAAATGCAAACTTGAAACTCGGGTTGCCTCCCGAGAAGCGCTTCTTTTTAAGGAGTCATTAGCTAGACTCCTCCCCTTCTACGTGGTTGCAATCCCTTCCAGCAACATCAACTCTTCCATGCCTTCATTCCTGGGGACTCCTTCTTCATACTTTTTAACCATATGTCCATTGACTTTGAAAGATGTTCCATCTCTTGACAATAGCTCTATAGCACCATGTGGAAACACCATCTTCACCAGAAAAGGACCATCCCATCTTGACTTGAGTTTTCTCGAGAAAAGCTTTATCCATGAATTAAAAAGCAAAACTTTTTGTCCTTCATGAAATTCTGTATTTTCTTTTATCCTCTTGTCATGTCACATCTTGGTCTTCTCTTTATAGATCAACGAACTAGAGTATGCATCATTTCTAAGCTCCTCAAGAGCATTCATTTGCATTAACCGGTTGCTCTTGAGCTCCTCCATGTTGAAGTTGCAAATCTTTAAAGCCCAAAAAGCTTTATGCTCTATCTCCACAGGCAAATGGCATTGCTTTCCATAAACTAACCTATATGGTGTAGTACCAATAGGCGTTTTGAAATCTGTACGAAAGGCCCAAAGTGCATCATCAAGCTTATCCGACCATTCTTTGCGATTGCTCCCCACCAATTTCTCCAAGATTCGCTTTAAAGTTGGATTTATCACTTCGGTTTGTCCACTAGTTTGTGGATGGTAGGATGTAGAAAATTTATGGGTTATCCCATATTTCCTTAGCACCTTCTCTAGTTGATCGTTGGCAAAATGAGTGCCTCGGTCACTTATAAGAGCTTTTGGGACTCCAAATCGGGAAAATAACTTCTTTAAAAACCGCACCACTACCCGGCTGTCATTAGTTAGTAACGCTTGTGCCTCCGCCCATTTGGATACAAAATCCACCGCCACCAATATGTATTTGTTGCCTTTGGACATGGGAAATGGTCCCATGAAATCAATCCCCCACACATCAAATACTTTGCACACTTGGATACTACGTTGTGACATTTCATTTCGAGATGAAATGTTTCCCACTCTTTGACAAGCATCACACTTTTTGACAAATTGGGCTGCATCTTTAAAAATTGTGGGCCAATAGAACTCAATATCAAAGATCTTCTTGGCAGTATAATGTGCTCCATGATGTCCACCCATGGGCCCGCTATGACAATACTCTAATATTTTCCGGCTTTCATTCCCGAACACGCATCTTCGTATGATCCCATCCGCGCAGCTTCGGAAAAGATATGGTTCATCCCAAAAGTAATATTTTATCTCGGAAAAGAATTTCTTCTTTTGTTGACTTGTGAGATCTTTTGGGATGTAATTGCTAGGTAAGTAGTTAGCTATATTTTCAAACCATGATTCTTCTGCCACGGTCACCATAATATACTCGTCCGGGAAATCATCTCAAACTCTATCTTCGTGCAATCACGGGTTTTCAAGCTTTGACAAGTGGTTAGCTGCTACATTCTCCATTCCCTTTTTGTCTCGTATCTCTATGTCAAACTCTTGAAGAAGTAGCACCCATCATATCAGTCTTGGCTTGGCATCTTGTTTGGAAAATAAATACTTGATAGCAGAGTGGTCAGTAAAAACGGTTGTTTTAGATAAAACTAAATAAGGACGGAATTATCAAAAGCATACACCACAGCTAATAATTCTTTTTCCATGGTGGTGTAATTTTCTTGGGCTGGATTTAGAGTCTTGCTAGCATAATATATGGTTCGAAAGTGCTTATCAAGCCTTTGACCAAGGACAACTCCTAATGCAAAGTCACTAGCATCATACATAATTTCAAAGGGTAAACTCCAATTTGGTGCAACAATGATCGGGGCATTAGTTAATTTTTCCTTTAAAAATTCAAATGCCTCTAAACACTCTGTAGTAAAATTAAATGGTGCATCTTTTAATAGTAATTGTGTTAGAGGTCTAGTTATTTTCGAAAAATCTTTTATGAAACGCCGGTAAAAACCCGCGTGTCCTAGAAAACTTCTAATGCCCTTCACATTAGTTGGTGGGGGTAATTTGGCAATGGTGTCAATCTTTGCCCGATCCACTTCAATTCCCATTTTGGAAACCTTGTGGCCTAACACTATACCCTCCTTAACCATAAAGTGACATTTCTCCCGGTTGAGGACCAAGTTAGTTTTTTTCACCTAGCAAGCATTAAGTCAAGATTTATGAGACAATCATGGAAGGAAGATCCAAAAATAGAAAAATCGTCCATAAAAACTTCCATGAATTTTTCCACCATATCATGGAATATGGCTATCATACACCTTTAAAAAGTCGCGGGTGCATTGCATAGCCCAAAGGGCATGCGTCTATAAGCAATAGTCCCACTTGGGCAAGTAAATGTGGTATTTTCTTGGTCCATTGGGTCTATGGGTATTTGGAAATAACTCGAGAATCTGTCTAGAAAGCAATAGTAACTATGGCCCGATAATCTTTCTAACATTTGATCAATAAAAGGTATGGGAAAATGGTCTTTATGAGTGGCATCGTTTAGCTTTCGATAATCGATGCACACTCTCCAACCGGTTACCGTTCGTGTCGGAATTAGCTCATTCTTTTTGTTGGTTATGACCGTCATCCCACCTTTCTTGGGCACCACTTGGACCGGACTCACCCACGGACTGTCGGAAATGGAATAGATAATTCCCGCATCTAAGAGTTTAACCACCTCCTTCTTGACCAGTTCTTGCATATTCAGGTTTAATCTTCTTTGGTTGTACAACCGGCTTTGCTCCTTCTTCCAGGTTGATCTTGTGAGAGCAATAAGATGGGCTTATTCCCTTGTTGTCGGTGATGCTCCATGCTATGGCCCGCTTCCGCTTCTTCAACACATGCACAAGCTCTTCCTTTTTAGATTTGGACAAGTCAGAGGCTATGATTACTGGCTTTTGGTTGCCATCTTCAAGGCAAGCATACTCCAAATGTTCTGGTAACTTTTTGAGCTTAGATTTTTGGTTCTGAATGTTGTACTCGCCGAGTGCAGATAAGGTACTCAGAGAGTTTGTGGTTGCATTTACGAATTCTGCCTTTTCTAAGGAGGAACTCGACGAGTAGATCGTCTCTACTCGGCGAGTAGGGGTCTCAGATTGCTTGACTATTTCTTCAAACTCAGCTTCTTCCAGCAGCCTTTTGATCTCCATTAAGTCTTTTTCTGCATCAAATTCTTCATCAAAAATTGTGGACTTGTTGGGATCTTCATTTATGCATTCCTCCAATAGTTCATTTAGCATATCAATTGAGAACGTTGTGTCGTCACTGTTCCTTGCATACTTCATGGCTTGATCAACCCCAAAAGTTACATAATCATCACCTACCCGCAAAGTAAGCTTTGAATCCCTCATGTCTACTATAACACTCGCAGTGTTGAGGAAGGGTCTTCCGAGGATGATCTGGACTTGAGGATCCACCTCTATATCTAGAATTATAAAATCAGCGGGAAAGACAAATTTGTCCACGTTGACTAGTAAGTCTTCGCATATGCCTCTTGGGAAAGTGATTGTCTTGTTTGCTAAGTGAATCGCCATGCGAATTGGCCTTGGTTCCGGGAGATCCAACTTCTTGAAGAATGAATATGGCATTAGGTTCACACTTGCTCCTGAATCGGATAAGGCATGAATGGTAGCTAAGTTGCCAAATTGGTAAGGTAGAGTTAAGCTCCCCGGGTCACCTTTCTTATTTGGTAGCTTATTTAGCATAGCAGCTGAGCAGTTTTCATTGAGGACTACCTTCTTCACTTGTTTCATCTTCCTTCGATTAGTGAGAAGTTCCTTAAGGAACTTAGCATATTTGGGCATTTGGACGACAACTTCAATGAAGGGTATGTTGATTTGAAGAGCCTTGATATGATCTAGAAACTTCTGGTACTCCTCTTCCTTCTTCTCCTTCTTAGCTTGGGTTGGGTATGGCATTAGAGGCTGATAAAGCTTTTTAGGGACCTGTTCCTTCGGATTTGGCAGTGTACTCGTCGAGTCCATATTTGGTACTCGGCGAGTAGAGATGTCAGATGTCAGATTTTGATTTTCTGCTTGATTTCCTGCCTGTGATTCTTTGGGTGCTTCTTTCTGAATAGGGGCCAGATGAGTGATTATTTTACCACTTCTTGTTGTAACTATATTTATGTGCGCGCCTCATGGGTTATTTTCGGTTTTACTAGGGAGTTCGCCCGGTGATCATTGGTTTATTTGTTGAACAAGTTGCCCCAGCTATGTTTCTATGTTGTGAATGGATGCTTGCTGGTTTCTAAGGATAGTTCTTGTTTCTTGAATGGCAACATCATGATCGCTATGTCTCTTTTCTGAAGCAGCTACAAATTTGGTAAGCATATCTTCCAAACTTGGTTTTCTTTCTTGTGCCGACTCCTCCTTTTGGTAAAAACCTCTTCCTTTCTGCTTGTACTTCTCCTCCTTAGCCTTCTTATACTCTTCATACGGGAGCCACTCTTTCTTTGGTTTTCGCCAGTCTTCATCATATCGGTCCCCACTTGAGTAACATACTTGCACCTTTTTGTTTCCATTTTCATCCAAGTCGCAGTCTCTAGTAAGATGAGGTCCATTACAATTCTCACAACCCACCCGAATAGCATGGATCGTTTGATCCATTTTATCCATCCTCCTATCCATGGTTTTTAGCATAGCCATGACCGCGGATAAGTCTTCAGTAGTTGCATATGCGGCTCCCCTAGTAACATCATTTCTTGGGTTGTGGTATTCTCTAGAGTGCTTAGAGAATTCTTCAATTAATTCCTTGATCACCGGGGGTGGCTTCTTTGTAAGCGGGCCTTGAGAGTCAAGTAACTGCCTGGTTGTGACATTGACTCCATCATAGAAAATGGAGACTGCTTGCTGGCTATTAAGGTCATGGTGTGGGCAGTTTCTTAGTAAGCTCTTGTACCTCTCCCAATCTTCATATAGTGACTCTCCAGCTTGTTGTTCAAAGTTAGCAATGGCTTTTTTCAGTTTGGCTATCTTGGAAGGTGGGCAAAAGTGATCAATGAATTCTTCTTTCATCTTGACCCATGTGGTGACTGATCCGGGGGGAAGTGATTTGAGCCAGTCTTTTGCAGCGCCTTTGAATGTCACTAGAAGCATGCGAAGTAGCTGAGTCTCGCGAGGCACATGTGGAACATTGAAGTAATCAACTACATCATTGACTCCATCCAAATGCTTGTAAGCATCCTCGTGGTATTTTCCATAGAAAGGTATTTCCTTTAGTTGGGCGAGTATGTGGCCTTTTAGCTCGAAAGTAGCAGTAGCGGGAATTACGGGTTGCACAAGTCCCGGGCTGGTGTCGTCGCTAATCCTCTTCTTCCATTCTCCCATGGGGATTTCATCAATGTTAACCATGGTGTGAAGTAACTCGTCGCTGGAATCGGAGTCGTGCCCGTATGTGGGTTCTTCTTCTTCCTCGGTGTCGTACTCGGTGTCTTCCTTGATCGGGTCTTCGCTTGCTAAAGATGCGCTGGATGCTCCTGATTTGCTACTCTTCTTCCCAAAAACAGTTTTCAAATTGGACAAATGTGACTTCTTTGGTGTATTCGAGCTTTCCACGTCCTTTCCTCTGTTTCTTCTCAATGCGGATTCGGGATCTTCAAACAGGGGTACCAGTGGGGTGTTTGATCCTCTGGTCATGAAAGTCCTGAAATAAAACAAGATAAAAACGTAAAAAGAACAAAAAGGTGTACTAAAAAAACGAAAATTAAAAGCTAAAATCTGTTGTACTCGGCGAGTAGGTGTGAATGCACTCGGCGAGTAGCAGTGTATTTTTGAAAGAATTCAAAACTTGAAAGAAAAACTAATTTAGATGCTAAAACCTAACTACTAATTATTAAACTGCAATAAATTAACTTTGTGCCAGTAAACTCACACAAAGGATCGAAAAAATTAGAAATTAGATAAATTATTTAGAACCGTTCCCCGGCAACGGTGCCAAAAACTTGATATATGTAAAACGAGCTAGTTTTAATCCTACTTTTAGTTAATAAATTAAGCACACAAAGGCAGTGAACGTGTCTTTTAGTGGTATAGTTGGATAAGTAGGGTGTCGAACTTAGGGAATGGAAATTAATCTAATAACTAATTTTAACCAACAAGTAATAAAAGTAAAGGGTTTTTTCTCTAGTTTTACAAGACTAGAAACTTAAGCATAGCTCTTAAAACAATTAACTAACTAAACAATTAAAGAAAATGACAAATTCACCAAATTTATTAAAAGGTTTCTGTTTAGGTTCAACTAGTTCACTCCTATAGTTATTTAAATGGTAAATTAATTATTATTGGTTACCAACTATAGTGGTTAGGTTCATGTTCATTACTCCTAACCCTTAGACAATTAATCAATTCAAGCAGTGGCTAATTGTTTAAACTAATTAATTCCCTAGTTCAATTGTTTGGATTAAATAAGATTTGTAATTGGTTAATCAAGTTGGTGTTTCAATTAACCTCTTGTTTGTTGGTTTCTCAAACAAGCTCACACATTAATTTACTCATTCTCTAATTAATCTTAATTCCATACTCATTACTCTTAAGCATATGATCAAGTGTTCACATAACATGTGAGGTTAATAATTAAGAGATGTTCATGCAGCTTAATTACCTTCCAATTAAAATAAAATAGTTGTCATTAATGCATAAGGTTCTTTAGCAAACTTAATTTAATAAAATCACCAAATAACAATCAATCAAAAAGTATATTCTAAACCATAGGAGTAAATTAGTCTTCCCCAACAGATCCAAAACGAATTTAGTTCATAGTCATGATAAAAACGAACTCAAAAGCAAATTTAACTAAGCTAAACATACTTAATTCCTAAAGCTAAGTGGAATGATTAACCTAATTGCCTTGATTCTTCAAGGGATTGAAGATTAAGGTTCCTTAAATATTTTAATATTTCGACTTTGGTGGAAATTGGTGAATCGTCATTCACCTACCTTTCAAATATGTTATTACTTAGATTACGGCATACCTCTTCTAAGTATAATATATTGTGATTGGGTCCTAGCCTTAATACTACATTTGGGTGTTTTATTAAGGACTATTCCAATTTCTAAACTAAGCTTTTATTCTTCTCAGATGTCTGCAAACACTACTACTTCTGGCTCTAATCCTAATGGCTCCTTTTCTCTTCTGAACTTGTGTGGGAAAGTCACTTTTGATGGATCCAACTTTAATGAATGGATCAGAAACATCCAAATGATTACCCGCTACGAGGACAAAGAATATGTCCTCGACAAGGTGCTTAAGGAGATTGATGAAACAGTTGCTACTCCTCAAGAGATCTCTGACTTTAGGGCACATGAAAGGGATGCCACCAAGGTGGCATGCATCATGATGGCCACTATGACAACCGATCTCCAAAAGTCCTACGAGGACTACTACCCTTTTGAAATGCACCAAGATTTGATGGAAATATACCATCAAAGTGCACGACAAGAGAGTTATAAAATCATCTCCTCCATGATAACAACCCGAATGAAGGATGGAGAACCCATCACGGGCCACATGCAGAAAATGCAAAGATTTGTGGACCGCTTGTTGGAGCTTAATGTGAACTTCCCCGAGGAGCTAGCAATAGATATGATTTTGCACTCCTTACCTTCATGTTATGATCAATTCCGCATGACATACCACATGAACAAGGAAGATGTCACTCTCAGCAAACTTCAAGGACTCTTAAAGACCGCTGAAAGTGGTCTTATGGGTAAGACGGTTGTTACTACTCCTACTCCTACCAACTCCGCCCCTGTCTTGGCAATCGGGAAAGGACGAGGGAAGAAGAGAAAGAGTTCGTCGAAGGGTACCAAGGTTAGGACCCTTGATGGCTCTTCTTCAAGTGGAACCAAGAAAGGTTTCATCACTCCTTCTTCTGACCCAAAAGAGGTTGAATGCTTCTATTGCCATGAAAAGGCACATTGGAAGCGGAACTGCCAAAAGTACCAGCAAGATGTGAAGGATGGGAAAGTTAAACCCAACCATGTAGGTATTTACACTATCTTATCTAATAACCCACCCCATTCTAACTTATGGGTCCTTGATACCGGTTGTGGTATTCATATATGTTCTGATTTACAGGGACTAAGAAGAAGTGAGAATGTGGAGCAAGGAAGGATAAACATGATCATGGGAAACAGGAAAGCTTCACCTGTCACCAAGATTGGAGTTTATACTTTATCGCTAAGTAGTGGGTTTAGTTTAGATTTGAATAAATGTTGTTATTCGCCAGAAATGGCAAGAAATATTATTTCCTTTCATGCATTGTATAAACAAGGTTTCACTTTTTCATTTGATAATGAAGTTGGTTCGATTAATGCTTTCTTTAATAATAGTATTTATTTTAAAGCATTACCTTATGATGGCGTGTATGAAACTGTATCTGTCGTAGATAACTTTGGAAATGATGTTTTGTGTATTGATTCTGTCACACCCCAAACCAGAACGGCGGAAACGTTCGGGGGCGGAGGACGTCATATTCAGTATCATAACAGTTCATAGAAAGGAAAGTACACACCACCATATATATATATATATATTAAGGTTTCCAAGATGTTTACATAATTGTATTCATTACATGTTCAAAATTTAAATACATAAACATCATTCAAAAGAAGTAATTAACGCTAGTGCGTTAATCCCAAAAGTTGATTCCCAAACCTGCTTAGCGGTTCCCTGAGAATACAAGTTAATTCAAAGAAAAAGTGTCAACAATTAAGTTGGTGAGTTCATAAGTAGTTTAGAAAAATTGGATGCCATTCCAAAATGGGTGTATGTTTTCCAGAAAACTCAGTGTTTCAAGTGTGAAGAGTTATGACTTGTTGTGTTGAAAATGAATGTATTAGATCCAGAAAATTCCATATTTTCCCTAATGGTTGAGATATGATTTGTTGTGTCTTCCAAGAAAAACCCTTATTTTCTTATAAAAGTATGGAATGCATATGAATGTTCGTGTCATAAGTTGTAAATAATTGCACCAGGAAAATCCCTTATCTTCTTATTAGTTGTTTGGTTTGTATACAGGAAAAACCCTTATTTTCCTAACACGACTGGCAGTCTCTAAGACCGAAAATCGCAAGAAAACGACGATCTTAAGAGTTGTGTCATAGTTTTATATAATAAAGCTATACGAAGATTGCGTTTGTTAGATGAAGAACAGTTTTAATAGCCACTCGTTCATAAAAGCATAATACCACAATAATTGTATATCCGATGAGTTTTATAACCATACTAAACATAATATGCCTGTAGCGACGTTCTTCAGGTGTCGTAGCGTTATGACAAACTGTCACCCCAAAAGACAGACTGTAGCTAACAGTCAGGGCGCGGGATCATGACTTCCCGTATAGATCTATACACATTTGACACGTTCTCCGAACGGGCGACTCTTTTTAATAAAGAAAAGTAACGTTTGAAGATATACACGTCTCATGGATTCTAAACTAAGTCTGTATTAAAGTGATAGTTTTGTATGCAAAGTTTATCCTTTTTCACATTAATGTTTGACAAAGCAAAATCATAAGTTTTTAGAATGTATAAAACGACTTAACAATGAAAAGTACTTTGAAATCATTATATACTTTGCATAAGTCTAATGCACACAAAGTATGACAAGAGTTTTCCATAATAGTAACGAGTTCCAAGTGATTTGTTCAGTAAAACAAGCGTAGTGAAACTTTATAAAATACACGATAATAACTGTATGTTTACTTGTATTCCCCCCCTAAAAGAGTATAAAAGCATTTTAAAATGTATTTAAAGTGTGTTTGAAAGGGGTATGAACTCACTTGAAAGTTTGAAGATAGCAAGATGGAAAACTGGGCAGAGTTTCGTCTCGGGAAATGGATTTTCCTCGAGATTCTCGGGATTCCTCGGGAGTAAAATCGACCTTCGGGACTTGCACCAAATGACCAGGGCTTCGGGGTAGTGCGAGCACGGAAAACGAGGTAAAACGCAAGAAAATGGAGAGTGAATGAGCAATTTTTCCGGAATCCCTCGCACCCCTTTTATAGGGGGCTGAGAGGCATGCGTACGCGGCGCGTACGGGACGTCACTGCTGACCGCATCCTCGGCTGCAACGCTTCGGACGGGACGGGGAGGGGGTAGCTCGCATAGGGGCGACGTGGATGATCCGAGGCCGTGGCCTCGAGTATGCGGGGCGTACGAGGGTACGCGACGCGTACTACAGCCCTAGGCTGACTCCCCTTCGGATAATACCGAATTTTTAATAAAAACTATATATAAATTATTTATCAAACTTCAAAAATTCATATCTCCTTCATACGAACTCCGTTTTCGACGTTCTTTATATCCCCGCGAAGGTGAGACTACAATCTACAACTTTCATTTAGATTCCGTTGGCAAATTCCGAAATTATTTTTATTATTTATTTATTAAAATGACATGATTAAGGAATTTCTTTAAAAATTCATAAATTTTTCATACGATGTCCGATTTGAGCGTTCTTTTTATGCATGTTTGTAGTTTAACGATATCTATGACTTTCATTTAGACACCTAAGGTCAGAAAGTGTTTTATTGAAACTTTTCGTTTTTACGTAACTTCGTATTGCGGGTTTTTGTCGGAAAAACTTAGAATGGTCATAACTTCTTCGTTATAACTCGGATTTTTGTGTTATTTATATGTTTGGAAACCTTAAGACGATACCTACCACATAGCATACTCCAAATAGAGTTTTTGAATACTTCATTTTTCGATGATATTCTAATTCCTTTCTCGAAGAGGTTACAGGACTCGATTTTTACTGACTTAAAATGACGGGCTGTTACAGATTCTCCTAATAATAATAACTTGGATAAAGCATCACTATGGCATTGTCGTCTTGGACATATAAGCAAGAAACGCATAGGCCAAATCCAAAAGGATGGAGTCTTGGAGTCATTTGACCTAAAGTCTGATGATAGTTGCGAATCATGCTTACTTGGAAAAATAACAAAGTCACCCTTCACAGGTTCTTGTGAGATGGGTGAAGGTTTGTTGGACCTTGTACACACGGATGTGTGTGGACCATTCAAACATGCCACAAGGGATGCTAATCGTTATTATTTGACTTTTACTGATGATTATAGTAGATATGGATATGTCTACTTAATCAAGCATAAGTCAGAGACTTTCGAAAGGTTTAAGGAATTTAAACAGGAAGTCGAGAATCAATTTGGTAGGAACATTAAGATGCTTCGATCTGATCGAGGTGGTGAGTATCTTAGTTCAGAGTTCCTCGACTACCTTAGGGAATGTAGGATTGTCTCACAATCGACACCTCCCAGGACACCGCAGTTGAATGGTGTAGCTGAGAGGCGTAATCGAACCTTGTTGGATATGGTTCGTTCCATGATGAGTCGAGCTTCGCTACCAATCTCATTCTGGGGGTATGCCTTAGAGATTGCCACCCATATTCTTAATCTAGTCCCTACAAAGAAAGTTGCCAAAACTCCTCACGAGATGTGGACTGGTAAAGTACCTACACTAGACCACATCAAGATTTAGGGTTGCGAGGCTTTTGTGAGGCGCAAGTCTCATGATAAGCTAGAACCCCGAAGCGAGAGGTGTATTTTCATCGGCTACCCATAAAGATCCTTTGGTTACCTCTTCTACAGACCTAGTGATAATGTGGTCTTTGTAGCAAGAAGAGGAGTCTTTCGAGAGATAGAATTTATAAGCCAAGGAGACAGTGGGAGGCAAATTGACCTTGAAGAACTTCAAAAGTCAAGCGGTGAAGGAACTTCAAACCCTAGCCCTCAACTTGAGGAGGAAACTCCTGTTGAGCCAATTGACGAGTATGTACCTCTGAGGCATTCCACGAGAGTTAGGAATATACCTGAGCATTACTATGGTTTCCATATTACTGCGGAAGGTGAGACACTTATTAGTGATGAGACACTAGTAGGTCTGGATGAACCTAACAGCTACGCGGAAGCCATGGCAGGCCCCGAGTCTGCTAAATGGAAAGAGGCTATGGATAGCGAGATACAATCCATGTATGACAATCAAGTTTGGAACTTGGTTGAGAATGTACCAGGTCGTAAGACTGTAGGGTGCAAATGGATCTTCAAGAAGAAGATCGACATGGATGGTAATGTGCACACTTATAAGGCTCGAGTGGTTGCAAAGGGCTTCTCTCAATTCCCTGGAGTGGATTATGATGAGACCTTTTATCCAGTAGCCAAGATTAAGTCTATTACGGTTATGTTAGCCATAGCTGCATTTCATGACTATGAAATTTGACAAATGGATGTCAAAATCGCTTTCCTTAATGGAAAGTTGATTGAAGATGTTTACATGAGTCAGCCATAAGGTTTTGTCAGCAACGGGTACCATAATAGAGTGTGTAAGCTTGAGAAATCCATTTATGGATTAAAGCAAGCACCTCGCAGATGGAATCTTTTGTTTGATGAAAAGGTCAAGGAATTTGGCTTTTCTGAGAGTGAAGATGAATCTTGTGTTTATGTCAAGGCTAGTGGGAGTATAGTCAGCTTTTTGGTATTGTATGTGGATTACATACTACTCATAGGAAATGACATCCCAACTCTGCAGGAAGTTAAGTCCTGGCTTGGGAAGTGTTTCTCTATGAAGGACCTAGGAGAAGCTGCCTATATTCTAGGGATAAGGATTTTGAGAAACCGGAGTAAAAGTCTAATTGGACTTAGTCAAAGTACATACTTGGACAAGGTGTTGAAGAGATTCAACATGCAGAACTCCAAGAAAGGAGAGTTACCCATCCAAAGTAACGCCAAATTGAGTAAGACACAAAGCCCAAGTACCGAGGCTGAGATAGCAGAAATGAGTCAAGTACCTTATGCATCAGCAGTAGGCCCGATCATGTATGCTATGACGTGTACTCGACCTGATGTAGCCTTTGCCTTGAGCATGGTTAGCAGGTATCAGGGGAATCCTGGCAAGGCACACTGGACTGCGGTAAAGAATATCCTTAAGTACCTACGGAGGACTAAGGACTGGGTCCTTACCCTCGGTGGGAGTGATGAATTGAGAGTTGTAGGGTATAGTGATGCTAGCTTCCAGACTGATAGGGATAATTTCCGCTCTCAGTCGGGCTGGGTCTTTACCTTAAACAGAGGGGCAATCACTTGGAAGAGTTCCAAGCAGGAGATAGTGGCTGATTCTACTTGTGAATCAGAGTATATAGCAGCGAGTGAGGCAGCAAAGGAGGAAATATGGCTAAAGAACTTCATTGGAGACCTTGGATTTGTACCAGCTATAAATGATCCCATGGAAATTTTCTGTGATAGTGAAAGTGCAGTTGCCTTAGCCAAGGAACCAAGGGATCACGGGAGATCCAGGCACATCGACAGAAAATATCATTTTATCAGACATCGCATAGAAGAAGGAATCCTCGTGGCAAAGAGGGTATCATCGGATGAGAACCCAGCAGATCCCCTCACGAAGGGTCTGAGTAGGGTTAAGCATCTCCAGCATGCTCGGAGCATAGGGCTGAAGGATGATATAAGTTTTAGTAGTTAGATAAATTATGAAATTTGTAAAGTGTAATTGACATTTGATGATGAATAAAATTTGTGTTTATTTATGAGTAAAGTGTTACTATCTTTTGTCAATCGTTTACTATAATTTCTTTTGCATGTTTTGACTTCCAGAATAATTATGATTGGTATATCATATTATTCAAACCTCCACAGTCGGTCATATATCGGAAGTAGGTATGAATCAAGACTGTCATGATTGGTTGCAGAGGTCTAAGGTGTTGGACATGGCTACAACAATCATGAGTGTTCATAAGTTCTAAGCATTGGACACAACCCACGCTCACTGGAATCACTTCATGGAATTTGTCTCGAGTGATCATGAGACGGTAATATCATATAAGTCTTCAAACCTAGAGATATGATTTGTTACTTACGAGTTGGTTATGCCTTGATTGTACGAAAACGTATTGGTAACTCAATGTTATATAAAACGTGATTTTGTGTGTAATTCAATGAGTGGTAGAACAAACATATGAGTCGAAGTTTATTTGTTCCTTATTGGATTAGAAGCTGATATTTGGGCCCCTCAATGATTTTGTTTTGACCTATGTACCGGGCCCGGTCAAAACTAAGTTGATGTGTTCAATTAAGTTCTTTGTCAAACAAATCGGAAAATCGGGAAACAAACTGCTGGACAATAAGTAAGGCATTGTTCCATGTATTTGTCCTGCTGATATCTAGAACAGAGGATTATATGATCACTTATCTTAAATGGCGTATCAACATCTTCTCAGTTCCGAGAGACCTTGAAAGAGCTACGATTGCCGATCGGTTCCTGAAGTATTGCAGTTATAGTTATTAGACTTATCCAAGTGGGAGACTGTTGGATAAGGTGTCTAAATCCATAACTATTTCTGGTAAATATTTGACCCGACCCGGCATGGTCCATTTGGGTTGCATGGCACCATGCAATTGGATAAACTAAATGAGAGAAATAACACATATGGTTTATTAATATATTATAAGTTCTAATATATTAATAATATTATTTAATTAGTTTTGATCAATAATTAATTTAGAATTAATTAAGTGATCAAATGAATAACTAATTAAATATATGGGTAGATTATATGAATCTTCCATATCTTATATAGTGGGCTAAAAGGCTCCATGGATTATCAAGTTGGGTTTCACCCATAGGATGCTCCATGGAGTTAACCCATGGATTGAGAAATGAAGAGTCATGTTACATTAGGGTTTTACCTAATGCAACACACTATATAAGGACCATGCCTCTCCCCAAAATCGGTAACACGTGTGAGACACAAGAGAAACAAGAGGGCTTGGCCGATTTTGAGTGTGTTAGAGTATTCTCTCAAGTTTATACTTTATATTTGGTGTTGTGTGAAGCATTTGAGGCATCACACTTGAGGTGCTAGGCTCACAATGTTTCAAGGAACACTTTCAACAACAAGGTACGTAATTCTATCTATTATTCAAGTTAGAATTGTTCCCCATGTATGCTAGATAGGATCATAGCCTTGGAAATCAACTTTGCATGAAAATTAGACAAACATAGATCCAAGGTTATTAGGGTTGCATGTACACTTAGGAAGTGTTAGAATGCTCAAAACCCAACATAAAGGTGATTGGGAAACAACCTAGGATGCAAGAATAACTCACCAAAAGAGTGCTAGAAGCAAGTTAGGAGGTTGAAGGGGTGTTCACAACCCAATCAAGGAGGTTCACGGCTAGGCTTGAATGGTTCACGGCCCAATGGAGGTTCACGACCCAATATTGAAGAATGGTTCAAGACCCACTTGAGGTTCACGGCCCAAATGATGATGGTTCACGACCCAATAGGAGTTCACGGCCCAAATGATGAACACATGAAGGGTTCATGGCCCAAACTTAAAGATCTTTGAAGAAAAGTGATGTAAAGATGATGAATCAAGATGGAAAAAGTAAAGGATTTCAAGGAACAACAAGAAGAGATGAGACACTTACGTTTTTGGGGTGAAATGAGAGCCTTTATTGGATGATACTTAAGAGAATTTGAGAGGTTTACAACCAAGGATGGAGGAAATGAGGAATAAATGAAAGTAAGGTACATATATGGAGAGGGGTTCACGGCCATACTTGGGTTCACGGCCGTGAACACCCTTTGATGGGTTTTCTGGTTCGATTGCATTCCTCTAATCCTAATCTAACACTTCTCAACATCCAATCCTTAAGTGTACTAAACTTATAACTCATTAAAATGACCCTTAACAAGGTTAAAAGGTAATAGAAACAAGTCTGACTTTTGATTGATTGGATTGACTTTACAAGATAGAAATTTACAGGTTGTCACATCGTCACACTATATAAGAAGCCCCTTAGCATCCAAAATGGTGCACTAGTGTTCTTGGAGTTCCATGAGCCGATTTATGTGTACAAGATACTCTCTCAAAAGTCATCATTTGTCCTAGGTGTGTTGTGAACCATTTGAGGTACAACACTCGGGGCACTAAATTCTTAAAGGCCAAAACTACAAGCTACAACAAATAGGTAACTCTATAACTCCATTCTTGGTTGTTTATGTCAATTGTATGCTAGTTTTAGACTTCATGCTTTGGAAACAATATTGCATGTATAATTAGAGAAAACATAGATCCAAAACATTTAGGGTTGTATGTGCACCATAGGATGTTGTAGTATACCAAAACCCTTCAATTGTATTATTATTTAAACATATTTAAGGTTATATAATCTTTTTGTAATATATCTAAGGGTTTCAAAACCCATATAAAAGTTAACAACCGATAAACCATAATTAAACAACAAAAATTAACACACTTTAAATATATAAAAATACAAATACTTCGGAATGACAGTCCAAAATTTTGCTTATGGGTTTCAAACTTCACTTTAAAAGGAGTAAACCACATTGTTCTGGACAAAATAATTATTTTTATCTAAAACATTAATTATTTATATCAAAAAAATATTTATATCTTTTAAAACCAACTATTTTCGTAAAAAAAAAAAGACTTTAAAATGGTAACTATTCAATATGTATAGTAAAACCTTTATAAATTAATAACGTTGGGACTTAGATATTTTATTAATTTAGTAAGATATTATTATATCGATAAATAAATTAATAAATTATTAATTTAAAGAGTTTGCTTATATTCGTAAGCAACTATCAAATTAATGCATCGACCTTCAAAATTTTCATGTCCGTTCACTTTACCTATTTGAATAAAACAGAAACAAGGACCTTTAAAATTCTCATGTATATTATACATTAATGAACTTGTCAAGTTCAATGTACATAGATTTAGATTGATCACTATAAAATGTCTAATAATAAATTTTAAAAACACATCAACTATGACTTCTAAATACAATTGAAAATTTTAAAGATAAACTCATATAGATTTGAAGTTTACAAAAAAAAAAGTGATTATAGATTTATTTTTTATTAAATAATTCTAGAATTTTAGAATATTTTAGTAATTATTAATTATAGTTTCATTGGGAACAATATATTTACATTGAGATTTAAAAAAAATATTATTTTATTATTTTATGGTTTAATTTTGTAATGCTCCAAAGTTTGAATGAAACTTATTATTAACTAGGTGTGAAACCCGTATATTATTCGGGTTAATTTTAAAAAAATAAACATTCAATTAAAATGTAAACGGAAAATATTTTTTAATGTATAATTTTAAATAAGAAAGAAAAAAACATATTTATTATAATTTAATATCATATATATAATAATACTTTACATATATAAGTATATAATTTTAATTTAAGAAAATAAAACAAATCAAAAATAAATACTTATTTCAAAAATACTCCAAAATCGTAATATCTAAACTTGTAAAAGATTGACATTTGAAAAAAAAAAAAAAAAAAATCATTTATTAGAGGATTTTATTAAATTATAGTCGTGTATATGCGTATCGTGTCGTTGTACAACACCCCCCACACTGCACCCTATAACTAACCTTATCTTGCATCATTTGCAATCTTAAACCCTCTTTCAGAGGGCCCTAAAACCCCATTCACACCTTATCTCCGTCGCTTCTACAAGTTCTCCGGACACAACAGCTACCTCTTTACGGCAATTCCGGTTTCCATTTCCGCCGTAGCATGCCAGTAAAACTCCTTTCGGTGCCAGACCTCCATCTGCTGAACTCTTCTTCACTCCCGGTAACTCTTATCACCATGAAAGCCAACCCCTCATTATCCAGGGCCAGCCCTTTTCTCGCTCGTGCTTTTTCAGATAGACTAAAGTACCAATCTCTATCATCCTCCAACAACGTAGGGTTTCCGAAATTGATGACAACTCCCCAGCTGGAATTACATATTTCTACTAGAGTTTCAAACCACGGTTCTGAAATTAGGGCTACTAAGAGCTTAATTGAGGATGAATCTGATCTTAGTGATTGGTTTAGCGAGTCTGGCTCGTTTAAGAAAAGACAGTTTTATGGCGAGAACGATGATGGGAGGAGTAGTGATAGAGGAGGAAGGGGTGGTTCAGCTGTAAATAGAAGATCTGATGATTATAATGGAGGATATCGCGGAGGTGGAAATAGAGATTCTTTCGATGGTAGCTCAAGAGGAGGTGGCTATAGGGGTTCTTTCGGAGGTAGCTCAAGAGGAGGTGGCGATAGGGGTTCTTTCGGGGGTAGCTCAAGAGGAGGTGGCGATAGGGGTTCTTTCAGTGGTAACTCAAGAGGGGGTGGCTCGAGAGGAGGTAGCAATAGGGGTTCTTTTGGTGGAAGCTCAAGAGGAGGTGGCAATAGGGGTTCTTTTAGTGGTAGCTCAAGAGGAGGTGGAAGCAGGAGTTCTTTCGGTACTAGTCCAAGAGGTGGACTTAGGAGTTCATTTGGTGGTAGTTCAAGAGGAAATGGGCGTTTTGGTGGTGAATTTGGAAGCAGGGATGAAGAGTTTAGGTCTAGGAGAGAGAATAGGTTTGAAGGAGGGAGAGGGCCAAGTAGTTCAACAGGGAGATATGCGGGAGAAGTAGAGAGGAGAAATGGTGGTGTCTCTCGTGATTCAAATAAGGGGAAGGAAACTTGGGGTTCATTTGATTCCTTTTCTAAAGGAAAAGAGCCATATGTGCGCGATACCGAGAGGGAAGATGATGGATTTGTTTCGAATAGAAGAGATGATAGTTTCAGTGGCAATGGAAGAGGAAGAGGTCGTGGTGGGGGAGTAAGGACAGGTGTCCAAAGTATAGGAAGAGGAAGTTTAATGATTTCGGATGATGAAACAAAATTAACCGACAGCTTTACAGAATTGAGCAGTGATGAAGAAGAAGATGAGGATTTTGAGGATGATGGGCATTCCATGTCTGGACTGAACATTCAAGATTCCGCAAGCCCAAGAGTTGTAAGTGATGATGCAACAGCAAGTGAATCTTATCTAAGTGAGACCAGGTTTGATGAATGTTCTGTTTCACCATTGTCTCTGAAAGCAATCAAGGATGCTGGGTATGAGAAGATGACCATCGTACAGGAGGCGACACTTCCAGTCATTCTCAAAGGTTTGTGCATAACACTAGTACTGGTGTGGAATTCATTCAAGTAATTTGATTTCTTTTTTTGCAGGGAAGGATGTGCTGGCCAAGGCTAGGACAGGCACCGGAAAAACTGTTGCGTTTTTGGTAATACACTGTTTCCCAAAATACATTTTCTTAAAAAAGTTATTAATTATTTGAAAAAAAAAACATTCAGCTCCCATCAATTGAAGTGGTTGTGAAGTTGGCACCTGTTGGGCGTGACGAGAAGTGGCCTCCAATTGTAGTCCTTGTGATATGTCCAACCAGAGAGCTTGCAAATCAGGCTGCAATGGAGGCTAATAAGCTGTTGAAATACCATCCTTCTGTGGGCGTTCAAGTTGTGATCGGAGGCACGAGACTTGCTACAGAGCAAAGACGCATCCAGGCAAACCCGTGTCAGATCCTTGTGGCGACACCTGGAAGGCTGAAAGATCATATCATGAATACATCTGGATTTGCCACGCGGATCATGGGAGTGAAGGTTCTGGTTCTTGATGAAGCCGATCATTTATTGGACATGGGATTCCGTAAAGACATCGAGACCATCATAGCAGCTGTGCCCAAACAGAGACAGACACTTCTTTTTTCAGCCACTGTCCCACCTGAGGTTTCTTTCTTTCTTTCTTTTTTTTTTCACATTTCTTGCAAAACAAGCAAACTTAATAGTAATAAGTATTTTTTTTTTTGATTGATGTCAAGGTTCGTCAAATCTGTCATATTGCTTTGAAAAGAGATCATGAATATATCAATGCAGTTGAAGAAGGCAGCGAAGAGACGCATACACAGGTAGGTACCGTACCAATACCATGGCATTAATTTAGTTGGTATGAACGTGTTAAACTGTGTTTTTTTTTTATATATTTTTGAAGGTCCAACAAAAATATCTAGTTGCTCCATTGGAGAAGCAGTATTCCGTGCTGTACGCCCTTCTGAAAGATCATATAGCAGATGATGGTGATTATAAGGTATAGCATTTTATTATTTTATTTGAATGTTGATACATGATGATGATTTGATAATTGGTTGCAGGTTCTTGTGTTTTGCACGACTGCCATGGTGACGAAATTGGTGGCAGAGCTGCTTAGTCAGCTGAAGTTAAATGTGCGAGAAATACATTCTAGAAAGTCCCAAAGTTACAGGACTCAGGTTTCTGATGAATTCCGGAGATCAAAGGGTCTTATTCTGGTAACTTCGGATGTGTCTGCACGTGGAGTTGATTATCCAGATGTGACACTTGTCATTCAGGTATGTAGCAGTCGTTAATGTTCCTTATAAATAACAAACACCCTGACATTATTAAAATTATGTTGCATGCAGATTGGGCTTCCAGCTGATAAAGCTCAGTACATACACCGGCTTGGAAGAACAGGGCGGAAAGGTAAGGAAGGGGAAGGGATACTGTTGGTAGCACCATGGGAAGAATTCTTCTTGTCCACCCTTAGGGATCTGCCAATTTCAAAAGCCCAGGTGCCTCTGCTGGATCCAGACACAAAGAAAAAGGTAGGTCCATCGGTCTTATATGATATTCTCTCTCTCTCTCTCTCTCTCATGTTGTGTGTGTGTGTGAGAGAGAGAGAGAGAGAGAGAGAGAGAGTTTAAATTTGGTGTGTATTAATTAATTAATTAATTAATAATTATGGTGGTAGGTGGAGAGAGCATTGTCGTATGTGGAGATGAAAAATAAAGAATCCGCATACCAGGCATGGCTCGGGTATTACAACTCCAATAAGACGGTTGGTAAGGATAAGCAAAGGCTTGTGGAGCTGGCAAATGAGTTCAGCAGAAGCATGGGACTTGATGTTCCACCATCCATTTCCAGACTTGTTCTTGGTAAAATGGGACTCAAGAATGTTCCTGGTTTACGCACCAAGTAGTACTCTAGTTAGTTACTAATTATAAACAAAACACCTATCTATAAACTATAAAGATTGTCTTTTTTTTATAGGCTTCTGTTTTCGCAAGAAATATTCAATTGTATCTGAATCAACAAAACGTTCATTTCGGTGATTGTAATTGTAAATTAGTTTCTGTTCTTTCTTTTTATGTTGTCATCTTGTATTTTGGTGAATTACCACAAGTTTTATCAATAGGTAGGTCACCAAGTGTGTGTGTATTGTACAGTCACGCCAAACGAGTTGTGTCGGGTTAAAATAAAATATTAAACAGGTCAAGTGAGAGCTGGATCTTAACCTCAAACGCTTAATGATTATGTCATGTTAATCTGTTTTCATGTCGAATTAGCAGGTTAGGGTTTAGGCTTGTAAATGTGATGTGTCGTGGTTGGTTAAAAATTTTAACACGTTGAAAGTTTAAGAGGTGAAAAACAGAAAGAGCAAGTGTTTGGGAGGCAAAGTTCGTAGTAAGTTTTTTGGACAAAGTGGAAAAAGTAAAAGTTGGCTAGGCATAGAAGAGGTGCGAGGTCATAAAGATGATGGAGTGGCCGTGTCTGACTGCAAAGTATTGAAAGAGAAATGAAAATCTTGCATGTAAATAAAAAAGTTAAGTTGAACTAATCTTGTTTAATTAACTGGGTATCAACCAAACTTATTTATTTCGTATCATGTCAGTTTTTGTAACATCTAATATTGTAGGTAAAATACAATCATTTGTTTTTTCCGATTTAAAGATACGTGATGCTTAAATGGTGATCGAGGACTGTCAAACCAACATTGGACTTTGTGAATTAAAAGCATCAAGTATTGAAAACATATACGCTTGCTTCCAACGTAAAGGAGTGAAACTCATATCACTTTTTACTAACGGTAAAATGCAACGTGAGAAAAAAGGTCCATGTCCATTGAATTCGGTACAAAATGTTATTGTGTGTACTAACTAACGATCATATCATATGACTAGAAACTGGAAAACATAGTAACAAATACTGTATAACAGTTAAGTAGAAACTAGAGAGTGGAGATAAATCTACAAAGTTGTACATATCCCAGATAGATAGACAGAAAACCAATATTGTACTTTGAGAGAGTTGAGTGAAGTTAAAACTTCATAGGGCAGCAGCCGACAAAAAAAAAATCAAAAAAAGTGACTTCATATCCTCACCTCCCCTCCACTTGTTGAACATCATATCATATCATAGTTGTACGTGCCATCATCATATCATAGACATGATAAAACGGTTGGTGATTTTAGTGTCACAATGTCATTTTAAGTAACTGGAACCAACATGTGAGCTAAGGGGCTTCATGATTTGTACTCTAATATATGTACGGGGTTGTGCGGAGTGCACGCATGTATAAGATCGAGTCAGAAGCCGATTTGACGACTAGTTGGGGGTCCGGGGTTTCCAAAGGGGCAGCGCCCCTTTGGCGGGGTCTAGGATCCTCATTAAATCCGGATTGACATTACTTGCTTCCAAAGCTACTAATGACGACCTAACCCTAATGAAACCCTAATCGTGTTTAATATATAAACAACTCTTCCTCTCCAGAAGAGGGTTACGATCTTAAGCTCTTGTTTTCATCATACTTTCACAGAATCCTCTAGCATATTGGCTTACGTTTTCTGTGCCTAGAAACGTAAGTGTCCACTTGGATTATCCTAGGCTGAATTTCTTGTAACCCAAACATATGATAGAAATATCAGTTCGGAAAGTGATATCACGATCCAAGTTGGTATCCATATCTCCACCACAAACCCTAAATTTCCCTACAAAAACCACGACACAGAGCATGCCACCATCAAATCAAGAATTCATTCTCCCCATATGCTTATAGTTGCAGACCAACCAATATAGTAGAGTAGAGCATATGCCTCATCCTTCGTTCACACTATGACCTACCTACTTTCTCTCATTATCATCCTTCGTCTATTCTACACTGGCTTGCATGAACAACCAAACCAAAACAACCGAGGTGACAAAATGACAATCATACCCTTCTGTCATCCATCAATAATGGAGAGAAACTTCAAGTTCCAATACGACAAAGTGACAATAAGTTGAAGCACAAGAATTAAGTTACCTTTGATGATGCGATGATGAGGCCAATGGCTAGTCTGGTGAAGACCTATGTTCCTCCAACATCCCTTATAACTCGACTTCCTTTAACCCGTGGTAGACCCCCACACCTCCCCCCCCATCAAAAAAAAAAAAAAAAAAAACAGACCCAAACTCTAACTCCAATTGCTCAGTATTATTTTGTGATTGTGAACCGAAACCAATATTATTATGTGATTGATCAAATGATACACCATCACCACAACCGACAGACCATTTGACCCATTTTCTAGATAATCCCCCTCTTGAAGGTAAATGATACATGTTGAACTCATGTTTTGACTTGTGCTCGGACCATTTTGTTGTGATTGGTACATGGAAAACGAAAACGAATCATGTCTGTTTGAATTTGAATGTGGATTCATTAACCGGGTGGATGTTAACTTTTCCATTTGGTACGCTTACGCCCCCCGAGCCATGCTGTAATGGCCCGAATCTTTCTATCATCGAATCTAAGAGAATTATCAGAGTTTTACATACATTGCGGAATTCTACTCTAATTAAAACACTTTACTTCCCAGGATAAATCACGGGTTTACAATAAAAATCTTACATACAAAATTAACAACAAAGAGAATTGCATAAATATTAACCTACTATCTATTTCTTCCTTGTGCTCTTGTCTTCTCTTGTGATGTTCCAGACAAACAAACCACAAATATTTGCCCTAAGATTGGAAATGTTAAAAAAACCAAAGATATCATACATTTAGTGTAGATTATGGCCTTACCTTGATTTTATTGAGCAATCATGGCAATAACAAGACTGTGTGGTGAGTCGTCGAGGCAGGGGAATCAATATGTCGCGTTGGTTCAGAATACAAACCCATAAATGCAGCTCGATATATATATCAATTTCCTTTTCTATTTATACAAAAGGGGAACGGGGAGATGGTGGTGGGGGATGCCGGTTTGTGAGACAAGGGATCAAATGTGGGGAGGAGTTGAAGAGAATGATGGAAGGAGAACAAACAATTGTACAGAACGTGGGGAGAAGAAGGAACAGCCGAAAACATGTAACCCCGCTCCCGAGTTCAACTTAAGGAGAGAAAAGAAAGGAAATAGACGGAAATGAGAGGAAAGTAAGAGAGATTGATGCTCCCGAGTTTCATTAAAGGAATGAAGTGGAAGAAAATAGAAGAATCACTTTCCCTCCTAACTTTCGTTTCGATTTGAGAGGATTTGAAAAGAAAGAATAAAAATTTAACTTTCGTTCTATTTCAATCCAACTCGAGACCACGAAAGACTAATTTATTTTTCTTTCTTTTCTTTTCTTACTTTCTTTTATTTTCCATTCTCTTATTTTCTTTTCTTTGCACTCCGGAGCTAGATGGTAAATAGTGAGTTTATGCGGAAGAGAATCGCACGACTGAAATTGGAAAGACGGATATCCATGGTCCCAATATTAATAGTTTAGGGTAAATTACATCAATCGTCCCTCGTGCATATGCCAGAAAGTGTGTTTAGTCCCTATTTTCAAAAATTAACTCGGATCGTCCCTAATATGTTTAAAAGTTTCATGTTTCGTCCCTGACATCGTTAACCGTTTGTTTTTCCGTTAAGTGACCCACATTAGAGGGGTATTTCAGTCTTTTACCTAAAATGACAAAAATAAATAAATAAATAAATAAATAAATAAATAAACCTTATCTCTACTCTCTCTCTCTCTCTCTTTTTCTCTCTCTCTCTCTCTCTCTCTCTCTCTCTCCCGTCAAACCTGAAGCCATCATTCTCCTTCCCCTCTTCTCACTCTGGCAACCCTCCGATAGCCCTCTGTTGGACCTCATCATCATCAAAGACGAGAAACAGGGAGATGTGTGTGGTTATGTGTTCTTTGATGTTTTTGTTTCATCGTTTGAGGTACACCAAACTGAAGATGAATATGGGTTGATGTCTCGGTTTATTTTGAAGACGAAGACACTACGATTTCAGGGTTTTTGAAGACAAAATTTGGGTCTTATTGAAGACGACTTCTGGGCTTTTGAAAAACAATTTTTGGGTTTTTTAGTCATTGAATTTACTTTCAGCACAGATTTATGGGTCTAAGCTTCGATTTCATTTATAGGGCTTTTTAAGACAAAATATTGGTCTTTTGAAGACGATTTCTAGGTTTTTGAAGACAATTCCTAGGTTTTTTTAAAGTCATCGAGTTTACTTCTGCTCCGATTTCACAGGTTTAAGCTTCGATTTCATCAAATTTTATTCCTTCAAGAAGTTTGAAGTATTTCCTTTTGATTATTAAGTCATCATTTTGGGGATTTTTTATGATTTTTCTAGGTTGTGGACTGTTGTAGTCTTGAATCGGATTTTGGTTTGGTTCGGGTCGTGGAGAAGCTGGGAGATGGGTGGTGGTTGGCAGTAAGTGGATGGTGGAAAGGGTAATTCTTCAAAAACAAGAACATATAATCTGACTTTCTTCAAGAACAAGAACATGAAATGGAAATTGAAATCATTGGTACATAACCTTGGCTAGAATTTTGATTTTGACAGTCTTCTGTTTTTTTCATTTGCATTTTGAATCTAGTTTTTGATTTTTTTTTTGAATCATGGACTTCAGCTTTGTAATTGAATCCTTGAATGCTTTGTAATTGAATCCTTGAATTGGTATATAATTCCTGAGTTTGATTTTATCGGTCTGAATGGGTTTCACTCCTGAGTTGTGGGTTTGATTATGTGATTTCTAGGTTTGATTCCAATTACCAGTTAATTTGGTGTTTTTCCTATGGATTTTATTACGTGATTTCTGGATTTTATTATGTCATTCTAAAATGAACGAGTTAGGGTACGTGATCGTGCAGAGAAACAGGAACAAGATTTGTTGCCTTCGCTATAAGGGTGGTGTGTTAGTTTTAAATTAGTGTGTATTTTTTAAATAATTATAATTATAAAAATAAGGGTAGTTATGTCATTTTCCTATGGTTTAACTGTAGAAACGTAACACCATTAACGGTAGGGATCAAATGCGCAACTTTTAAACATACGAGGAACGATCCGAATTAATTTCTAAAAATAGGGACTAAACACGCTTTCTGATATATGCGGAATTTACCCAATAGTTTAACAAAAGCCTCTCTTATTTCTACTCCAAGTCTGAATTAAAAAAAGAGGACGCGTATTCGCTTTTGCCCCCTGATAGCGTTTCAGCAACCTTCGCTCTACACTTCTTTCTACTCCATCGACGCCACTCCTTCTCCGATCTGAACCATCCCCCGCCTCCCTCCGCCAGCGACGCCGACGCCGGTAACGACGCCGATACCACCGCCCACTTCTTTCTGTTCTTTGGCGTTCCTCAATAATTGTGATTCGAAATTTAGACCCTCAGAAGTGTTCCGCAACCTTCCCTCTTCATATCTGTTTTACCCCACCCTCCGCCAACACTCCGCCACCAACCGGTCACCTTCTCCGCCAACATCGCCAGCGCTTCCATCCAGCTCCGTCAAACTCGTCGTCAGCAGCCATCAAGGTAAGGTTTTTTGTTCTACCCTAAAATTCGTCCCTTTTCGCTGAAATCGTTTTCTTATGTTAATAGAATCGATTTTTTTTGTTCTCTGACTTTGCTGGAATCGATGTTGTTTCCCCCTTTTTCTACCTAATGTGTGTCTGTTCAGTGTGTTCTCCTACCTGTTCGATGAAATGCTTAGGAGAAATGTATTGGGCTAAACTATACATGTCCTAGAATTTCATCAGACTGGTCTCTATATCCTTAATCAACGGAGTGCTGTGATTTCACCGTCCCTCTTCGATTTCTTCCTTGACCCCAAGAACATTTACAACCACCAATGGCCACGGTTTGATGCCATTTTGGCTCAAATGGCAATATGGCATTAGGAGTATTTCTGTTTTCTTTTTTACTTTTATTTGAAGTTAGCAAAGGCTGCTTTAGGGTTGAAGTATGTGTACTGTTATTGGTTATTTTTTTAACAATTTATGTCTACATGTTTAACAAATTGCGAAAGAAAATTTGTTTATTTTGAATTGATGTTGGTTATTCTGTATTCTTACCAAACACTAATTAATTCATCATCATCATCATCATCATGTATTTACAGCTGTCATACCATCATAACAGCAATTTTGTGGCATCATTCACGACTACAAATATCCAAAACTCTAAGTTGTAATCGATCCATATGGCTGAAAAACCCGAAGAACAACCAAACACCGAACAAGGTATGTTGTTTATCTTGATTGTTTTCAAATCCCATTGACTGTCTATGGAATCTGATCTTTTTTTTATACAGTGTGCAACTTTTTTAGAAAACCATCAAAGAAGAAAAACATCCGAAAAAGAGCTCAGGATGATGAAATGGATGAAGAAGAGGAACCTTCTGTTGTGATCAACAAGAAAAAGGCTGTGGCAGCAGACAATAAGTTATATTTTGCTACTGGATCATCTAAGCGATCCACAACATCAGAACAACAACAACAAGCAGAGGCTGACAACACAAAAGCAACAATTTTCCAGTTTGATTCCTCAAAAGAAATTCAAGTTCAAAATGACAGTAGAGCCACTGCAACATTAGAAACAGAGACGGACTTTTCTAGAGATGCAAGGGCGATTCGGGAAAGAGTTTTGAAGCAAGCAGACCAGGCTTTGAAAGGGAAGGGGAATGGAAATGGAAATGGTGATGAGAAGCTGTATAAAGGTATTCATGGATACACGGATTACAAGGCAGGTTTTAGGCGGGAGCAAACTGTTGCTAGTGAGAAAGCAGGTGGATCACATGGACCATTGAGAGCTTCTGCTCATATCAGGGTTTCTGCTAGGTTTGATTACCAGCCGGACATTTGTAAGGATTATAAGGAGACAGGGTATTGTGGGTATGGTGATTCCTGTAAGTTTATGCATGACCGTGGGGATTATAAGTCTGGATGGCAGATGGAGAGAGACTGGGATGAAGCAGAGAAGGCAAGAAAGAGGAAATTGGCATTGAAGGGCGATGATGACGATGATGATGATGAGCATAATGATGGTGATGATGATGAAGATGAGGATGGACTTCCCTTTGCTTGTTTTATCTGCAGGCAGCCGTTTGTTGATCCTGTAATGACCAAGTGCAAGCATTATTTCTGTGAGCATTGTGCTTTAAAGGTATGATTGATTTTCCCTCTCTCTCTCTCTATATATATATATATATATATATATATATATACACACACACACACACACACACACACATACATACAATTACAAGGAGGGGAGGGGACTTATTTGGAATTTGTGATTGTACAGCATCATGCAAAGAAGAAAAAGTGCTATGTGTGCAACCAGCCTACACTTGGGATATTCAACACTGCGCATGAAATACGAAAGAGGATGGCTGCTGGAGGGAAATAATGAACATGTAACTTTCAACCTTTTCTTTTAGCTTTCTTGATACGTCTTATGTACGATACTAGTGTTATGCAACTTTTTGAAGTTAATCAATCTTTACTTAATACTTATATGATGGAGTTTCAGTTGCAGCTCTTGCTTTCTGTTTTAAATTAACAAACACTACACATGTAATAGTCTTGAAAATTTGTTTAGCAAGTACAATAGCTAGGTTGCAGTAAACATAGTTCACTCATTTTAAAACCTTTTTAAAGTTGTTTAATTATATGTATACGTAAACAATCTAGCTAGGTGCATAATACGATTCATGTGGATCAAAACAGTCTCATTCTCTTTATCTTCTTTTTTCCCACACTCGTCCCTTTCCATTCATTTGAATTCTGAAAAATATATATATATATATATATATATATATATATATATATATATATATATATATATATCTAGGGGCATGCTGGCCGGGTTGAATCTCTTATATGCATCTATTCTGGGTTTGAACAGTCACCTTTGAAATGTCTATGGCGGTTTCCCAACTGTAGATTTAGGACCAACAATAAAACACACACATAACATGACAGAATTCTGGTTTTTTGTATGCAAGTTGGAAACAATATTTAACTGGTAGGGTAATGTACTTTCATTTATTCTTTTTCTACAACCTTGTCCTAGTGTCCTTTTATAACATTTCTTCTTATCATACTTTAAATATACGATACCCGTTAGTTATTATATAGCAAACTGCTGATTTGGATTATAATCCCTGTTCTGTTCTGTTCTTCACAACCCACTGCAAAGATAGTTTTTACTTATTCCCATGTTGTACTTTTTGGTTTGTGGGATAAATTCACAAAATAAAGAATTTGCTCTACTCAGGAAAGCCAACTCATACCCATCTTATTTTAATTTTGTCCACATTTGAGATTTTAAAGAAATGTCGTGAATTGAATAATTGGATGACCTATACAAAAAAAAAAAAAAGGTAACCCACCTCGTTGTTACAAATAGCTATAATATTAATGGGCAGAATTTTCAATTACAATGCCTTAACAAGAAATAGAATGAAAGTACAATGCTGTGTTGTAATAAGAAGAAATGAAAGTAAAGTGCTATATATGATAAGAGGGACTCAAAAGAGCTTCTTAGAGAGGTATGTGGAATAAACATGATAACTTGGTGAATGATTATTAGGATTATGTTTTTATCTTCCAATGCTCCAAATAGGATTATGTTTTATCGCCTAACCGTTTTATTCAACATGGTAATTTTTTAAAAATTACGAAAAGAGCATTTGCATTTTGACTTGTACCAAAAAACTAGCCATATTAATGTAATTTATTACTTACCTGGCTGTTGGGATGGTTTTTACCCGTTTTCGGTACAGCCGTAATTGCTCAAATACTCGAACAAAGCTTTTCCTTCTTTGCAAAACCGTAATAATAATAAAATCTGTAAACTGATTTTGTTTTGATGTTTATTTACACTAAATATTGTTTTCTCAAAATAAAAAACGTTGTGGAACAAGATCTATCGAACACCCATAAAGCAAGAAAGCTTTAGCGCACACAGCAAAAAAACAGTTACAAATGACTGGTAAAACTCTACCATTTGAATCTCATTTACCGAGACACTATGAATCTTCCTCTCTTCTTAGCACAGCACAACTCCTAATGCATATATAATTGACGAATAATATGATGGTATGTATGGCTAGCAATACTCATAGGAAGTTGGAAACAGATAATTTTATACTGGGGATTTCATTATTAACATTTATTGGTAATACATACATACAATGGGAATTGGGGGCTAAGATGGAACACAATATACAATAATGTAATTAGTTGAACGAATTTGAAACGAAACCTTTTATGAACATCATCACATCACATCACATCACCCCAATCAAGTTAGTTTTCTCTACCTAATGCTACTCACGCCACCTCTGTAGTAATCAGCCTCTTTTGATCTGAAACCGAAACTGTGAAGTTGTTGTCTTTGAGCTTTGTTTCTTGACTCCAGTAGTGTGGAGATTGTGAAGTCAACAATGGCCACAAAACGCTCCTCTGCTGTGATGTTGGTTTCTTCTTGAAGGTCTTTGTGTGTTGTCTTATGATTCCATTGACCGCCTTTAGGTAGTTACTTGAGTCATGGTCTCTAAGGATAGTGCCATCGGAGCCATAAGCTGTAGGATGTTGCAACGTTTCTATTGGGTGTGGGGAGTTTAGGAAGGCCCGAATAGCCGCCTTGGTCTTGGTGGAACCAGAATTAGAATTATTCTTCATAGAGTATAAAGCGCTCCCAGGAGGGAGTAAAGGATGATGTGGCGACGAGTTTTCATCCGGTTGGAGTATAAACATTTTCCCAAGTGGCGTATATAACAAACTCTGCATACATTAGAGACCGTGTTGGTATAGGAATAGGAGTTAGAAAGTATGAGGATAAGATTTTGGGTTAGAGGACTTACATTTCTATTTAGGCAGGGATGAGAGCGGAAGGTGGGGCATAGACGTTTGAGTAGTTGGGCAACATGGTTCGGGTAGTTGCATGAAAAAGCCCTGGGGACGATGTCTCTATGCATCATGACACAGTGAACGTGGTTTTGGTGTAACCCCAGCTGGTCCAGAATCTTTTGACCGTTACAGAAGACAAAGGGGGAACCAAAGGTGACGACGGGCCGTAGAGCCGAGGCCTTGACAACTTCCCTGGTGAGCAGCATCAGGTTAACCAGTAAAGACAGGCTGCCCCCAAGAGAATGCCCCGTGAATTGAAGCTTTGCCCTTTCACCGTATCTCTCCACATGCTCTACAATATGTGGCATGAACTGCTCATATATTCCCTTTGCAGCCTCGTATATTCCCCTATGAACCAGCACCTCTGTTCCCTGTAACATTTGTTTCTCATTATTGCTATACCATATTACCATCAAGGAACGTGTAGGTGCATTACACTGTTATTATGGACTAATTTATAATAATAAAAAAAAAAAAGCAACCACCTGATTTGCTTACCTCAAACTTAGTCGGTTCAAAGAAGAGATTTGCTTGCCACGATGCCACTGAATCCGAACCCTGCAATTGCCAAATGAGATTAATAATCTTTGATTCAAATAATAACTTACTTCTATCCAAACATTTGAATCGCACTTAAACCAATAATAAGAATCAAATACTTGAAACCCAATCCACTCCTTTTATAGGTTATGGAGCCTACTGTCTTTTTTTTTTTTTTTTTTTAAAAAAAAAAAGTACCTGGATGACAAAGCAGCGAGTGTATATACTGGAGTCATCACAAATAAACCATTCACAAGGAGAGGAGTGAATGGACTGAAGATCCTTTGCAGCCTCCTGTTTTTCTTTCTCAGGTGCTGCAACAACTGCTGTCATAGTGGAAGCTGCCATATACGCAGCCATCTCTGAATTGTAGACTCTTAGACTTGGAGAGTAATCTGCAACATCATCCTCCTTATGTTTTGGTTCAGACACAAGGTTTATAAGTCCACCTGCATGGGATCTTACATATGTTGCTGCTGAGGCTGCTATCTCATAAGCTGAAGTGCGGTTTATTCGCTTCATTTCCTTTTCCCTCACATTCACAGGTAAGCGAACCGAGTCGTGTGCCATGGCTTCAGCTAAACCTTTCTTCTCCAATGAGGATGTTACAAATGTCAAGTCATAGTATCGTCTCAAGTCGTCCTCCTACAATCACACCACAAATTTTTATGTTTTTGCCCAATACTGGAAAAGACTAGTAACACAACATCTATATCTATATACATACCTCGATTTCTGGGATAACATAGGCCATGTTACAGAGAAAAGCCAGTTGTGAGAAATCTTTGGTATCAGACCAAGAAACTTTATCCAACAGCTGGGAGAATGTTTCCTGATTGATGCTTTCAATACCTTCATCATCGCTATAATCCACTTCACACCCATCATCTTCATCATCGCACTCTTTTTCTTGATTCTCACCATCGCTTTCATTACTCTGCTGTTTTTGAACCCATCGGCTTCGAATCTCCATTAACCTCTCTACCCAGTTAGCTCTTTTCTTGTCCATTTCTATATCGCTCACATCTTTCAATTCATGACAATGTCTCTCTTCGGAATCTGTCTCAAACAGCAGTGTCTTGAGGGAATTGGGGATGATAGATCGCGATAGATTGAAGTCGAAAATTCCCATTGAAGGGCTGTTTTTCAACTTAGGCTGATTCATGGAGGCCTTTGCTGAATAGCATAGATTGTTGTCGGAGTATGCTCTCTGAATTCTCGCATGTTGTCTCAAATTTTGACCCGAGATCGAGCGGTTAAGGATGTTTGGTCTCTTTCCTGTTATCGGGCTTTCCGGTTGGCTGGAAACCGATATACTACTACTGCATGCCATCATTAACAACGATAGATGCTTCAGATACCCTGAAACATAAACATAACATACACTCTCTTTAATCAACACATGTTTATGTTTATGTTTATGTTTATTGAGATGGAGTTCTCTGCACCCAAAACAATCAAGGCATAAAAAGATTATATACGAAAAACTGGAACCTCGGAAACACCGACAACATAGATCAGTTCCTTTTTTTATTTCACCAAAGCAAGCAACACTTATTCTGAGGATGATTCGGCTTCTTATAAGATACTAAATTAAGTTGGTAATAATATAAACACGACACATTGGGGTTTTGTTTTGTGTGATCCTCGAAACTATCACTTCCAAACTTTGACCAGATGACGTTTATAAATTGGGTGATGGGTGTAAGGTAACAAAGCAAGAGCAACTACCAATCAAACAGAATACTAAGTTATTTGTCTGGTAGCTGTCTTGTCGTATAGTAGTATAGCATGTATGGAGTTGATATCAATGTGAGAAAACTTTAGTATTAGCGTTCTCTATGCTTGAAGCATCCGTCCGTCTGTTCCAATATAAGAGGACAAGTGAAAACAAATGACATCATCATCATCATATTTATATAAAAACTAAATCCAATCATCACTGCCACCCGACTCGATTTTCTCACACCTCAGGTCATCCGTACAAATATTCTAAAGGATTTACAAGAATTAAATGTGCCTACAAAAAGGAAAAATTATGTATTCTGCCATGCTGATAATCAGATACCTAATCTTGTCCCTCCAATAAAAGACTATGCATGGGTTCATCAAACTAGTTGTTTACTTTTTATTATTTATTTTTTTTCCCTAAAAAATGATTATTAAGAAAGAGAATATGTATTATTATATATGTTTTTTTTTTTCCTGTAAATATAAAATGGGACTTCCAAGTGTAAAAGTGTTGCACAAATAAAAATTAGAATAAAAAGCTGTATATTATATTGTACTATATGATTAATGTTAGAATAAGAAGTCATAGTATAACATACCTTTATTTTGTTACTTTGTTTCCACCAAGGTTATACTGTTTCGTGTTTGGAGTTCTAATTAATAATATTTAGTCTTCTTACATTTGGACCTTCTTTTCTCGAAAGATAAGATAAAGATTTGTATAAGTTTAGGTGTAGAGTTGTTCAAACTTGTTCTAACACTTCCAAGATCCAAGTATTTTTCTGGGATGCAAGTAATAATAATTAGATACCTTTGTTTTGTTTTGGGATTTTGTTATCAGTACACCCATTCGAAATACAGTCCATTTTCAAAATATATAGAATTTAATATTAGGGAAAAGTTCCAATAAAAATAACCACAAAAGGTTGAGAAACGGTCAGTCACATTTTAATGATGACATAAATTTTATTTTATTTTGTAGTTTTTTTTTAACACTTGTTGATTATAATAAGAACGTATTAAAATTAATAATTTCCCATTCTTTAAAATTGGATATCAATATTGTCATATTTTTTAAAACAAAAGTAAAATTATGTTATATCTTAATAAAAATGGTGATCATTGAACTCTGTGGATGTTGTTAAATAATTTTTATATTATAAAAAAAATACTAATATTGATATTTAATTGTAGAGTATAAAAAAGTATTAAATTTTAAATGATCGGTTCTCATCGTTCCTATTTTTTTGGTTCCAATTTGAATTGTTCTTTTCAATATTAACATATTTTAAACATTTACATGCAATACGATATATAAATTAAAAATATAGCTATTTAATCAATGTAGGAGGGGAAGATTATCTTAATATTAATAATTGATACATGACTTATGCTAAAACATTTATCCATAAAGTGTGTGTTTTTTTTTTTAATTTAAATATATATGTTAAAGAATATGCACTATTTTTGTACCGTAACAACTATAATTAAGTTTGAGATGCAGTTCACTCATTATTTTGTTTTTGCAAGCAATTTAGTTTCATATATTAGATAACTAACTAGTTTATAACCCGTGGTTCCCACGGGTTATAAAATTAATTAAACTTTTATAATAAAAATTTAGAATTATTAATTAATTATTTTAAATAAATCATTTTAAATAAATTATTAAATAGGAGATATATTAAAATTTTAAAGTTATTATAACTTCAAATTTAACATATAATTATAAAATATAAATTTGAATTTTGAAATGAGTTGCCTAATATATCTGCATGACACATGATATAATGTTAATAATGAATTGTATTAGAGTGACACTTGACAAAAAAAGATCAAAACTATTCACTTATTAGAATAGAGATCCGATATCATTTCTTCCTAGGTTTTTATCAAATCAAATTATATAATTATCACTCCTACTATATAGGCCTATAATGAGTCCATATTTTCCGAGTAAATTATAGTTTTAGGGTTTCATCTTTATGTAGGTTTGGTCATATTTTTGGAAATTTAAAACCATTAATCCTTATGTCTAGTAAATCCTCCTTTTTTAGTCTCACTTCCTCATACCATCTATAGAATCCCTTTAAATATTTATGAAATGATTAAAATACCACTAGTTTTGTCTTTTCTAATTTTTGACATTCCTATCATCCCTAGACTATTTCTATAAAAGATTGAAAAGATGTCTAAAAGCTTTCTACAAACCATCAACCACGATACGCACTTAAGCCTTATTTAGCAAAAATAAGCTAGTTTATAAGCTGATTTGTCGTAATTTACTATTCGGTAAAACTATAAAAATAGTTTATTTTAGCTTATGAACTAGCTTATAAGCTAGCTTTTAATAAGCTACTTTGAGATAGATTTTGATAAGTTTATGAAGTTCTTAAAAAATATTCCAAATGTCCTTAATTATATCTACTCTGTTTTCTTTTAGTTATATATCTAAAAGTCTATTTATGTCATTTTACATTCTAATCTAGCTTATAAGCTACTTTTTATCGAACACTATTAATTTATAGGCCACTTTATCAACTAAAAACTAGCTCATTAGTTAGTCTGCCAAACATGATCTTAGTACTCTTTCTGTCTCTTCCATTTATGAAAGTCCAACACCACCTACTTTGCCTCCTTTCACCTCTGGCATGACATTGGAAGCACCCCGACCACCCCTTCACGATGGACCTCCTCTTATCCACCTTTACCTTCGATCACCGACTCTCCCCTCTGGAAACCTACAAATACGGTGTGGCCTTAGGATAACCATGAGGTTATAGTGGTCTCGAATTTAACTCTCTTTTTGGTCTATCTACGATGTTGTTCTGGAATTCAACATCAATTTGAACAAGTGTTAGGTTCGTCAAAATGGAAACATAGTGTAAGGTGTTCGGTAATGGCCCTTGGTTCTGTAGGATACATTGGGCAGTAAGGAAAAAGGGAAAGAGACGTGTGATAGTTATGGCGCAGGTTGTTGGAGGCGGTGAGAAGAAAGAGAATAATGGATAGGGGAAGTTGGTGATGATGGAGGTCAAAAGAGGGGAGTGGCCTTTATCTCCAAGACTAAAGACCCACTCCGGACACTATAAACCTACAAATACGGTGTGGCCTTAGGATAACCATGAGTTTATGGTGGTCTCAAATTTAACTCTCGTTTTGGTCTATCTATGATGTTGCTCTCGAATTCAACATCGAATTGAACAAGTTTTAGGTTCATCAAAGTGGAAACATAGTGTTAGGTGTTCTGTAGTGGCCCTTGGTTCTTTAGGATACATTGGGCAGTTGGTGATGATGGAGGTCAAAAGAGGGATTTGGCGTTTAAAAAGCATAAAACTTTCCCTACTTTTCAAATGGATTTGGCGTTTAAAATCTGAAGATTTCGTCTTATGGTGGTGTCATGTTAAATGCGGATTTCACAATCTTGCTAGGAAGCATGTGTTTAAATTGGTGAAAGAAATCATTTCATGGTGTCTGGGGGAATGTTGTCAAAATTATACAAGGGCTTGATGGTTTGGAGATTGACTTTGCTGAAAATCTCTCACGCAAAGTGGGTTCAAGCACTAAAACCCTCTTTTGGCTCGATGATAGGGCCGGTGGGTGCACCTTCGCATCCCGTTTCTCGTATCTCTTGGCCCTAGATTCGAAGGAAGTCTTGCTTTGTATTAGAAATGATACACCAAAACGACATAAGTTGGAGTAGGACAAGGAATCTCAGACACCCGATCGAGCTGCTGGATTTGATCAATTACATGATGTTACCAATAATTTCTCCCCTTCCGACATAATGGACATTTAGAGCTCAAATCTCACTATCGTGGAGTGCATCATCACTAAAATCAATGATTCCTTTAATCGAGTAAATTCTTAAAGTATTCAATAAGATTGACTCCTCTGCAACTAAAATCATGGATTGCATCATCCCTTTAATTGGGTCAATTTTAAGGATAGTTTTGGTGCTTGTGAAGGGGTCAATTGGGTTAGTTGTCTTTTAGCATTTTATAAGTTTTTGTGTTATTCCCTTTTTGTCTGCTCTCCTTCTCTTAGCAAGTCTTTGTCTTTCTATAAATTTCGATGTTTCAAAAAAGCCTCTAAAAATATTATGGGTATATATTATAAACTTTTGCTCATTATTTTCCTTATTTCATTTGAAATATGTCTCTCTTTCTCTTTGGAAGCTTTTAATATAGTGAGACATAATAATTGTCAAACAAATATAGATACACGAATAAATGCTAAATAGCATGGGCGGTATCTGTATATGTAGTTGATGCGCACCAGGTGCATTTGGGTCCATATATAATTAGGCCCCCTAACGCTAACAGTGTAAAACTGACAACTCACGAGACTTATGACTTATGAGAATCTGGTCCCACTTAAGTCTTCACTAATCAAATATCAAAATATAACTTACTATAAACTATAAAGTATTATATAACTAAAACTATATGAGGAAAAAATATACTAGCAACACCCGGACAATAATTGCTGTCTACAATCCAGATGAATTGCTCTGTCAACTATATAATCAAGTAGGACTATTATTTTCTTGCTGGTTAAATGTTAAAACTTTAATTAAGAAAATTGCAAATTCTTTTGAAAACAATATTTAATGTAGAATCGACTAAATAAACAAAATATTACTTTCATAAAAAACAAAACAGTAGTAACTTGTATAATTAATTAATTAGGCCAAAATTACTTATTAATTAAATAAACGTTTTACACATTGATCACGAACATCTTAAGAATGACGTGCATAACTAATTAATAGCGCAAAGTAAAACAAGTCATACACTTGAATTTTGAATCAAATTAGCATCATTAAAGTGGGGACATGCATACCCACAACAGCTAGCTGCTAGCCCATCATATTGAATAGTTCAATCGATATAGATTAGCAGCAAGCATTACAGCAGCATGACACAACGGAAACAAATCAAGTTTGTTAACCGCTCAAGTTATGCATCGATTTGCAGGATTTTTCTCAAACAATAATTTCATAAACAAAATCCCAATACATACCTTATACCTTGAAGACCAATCTGCGATCAAACTCAAGCTGTTTCCGTAACGTATTGAATCGGACTTCGCATCGGACAAATCTGTAACAATTACACCAGCAATTAATTGATTAAACAAACTATCAATTTTCACCCAACTTCCTAAATTTAACTCAGCATTCCGATCATTTGGATCGATCGGTCGATACATGATATATATATATATATATATATATATATATATATATATATATATATATATATATATATATATATATATATATATATATATATATATCCATGAATTGCTTGTTTCTGTCATTTATTTTGTGTTGTTGAGAGAGGGAGAGAGAGAGAGAGAGAGAGAGAAAGACGTAAATGTCCTTCTGCGATACATAGCTCCAATCGACGGAGAACTCTCGCAGTGGGTATACGAAATATGAATATCAAATATCACGACGAATTTGATAAAAAGAAAAAAACATTTATTAACCAAGCGAACGATCAATTCGCTCCAAAATTTTATCAGCACTCAATTCAGTTGGGTATATATCTCGATTAAAAGCGTGTTTTTTTTTTTTAATGTATAATCGGTGAGAGACAGAGAAAAACTTACATGTCCACTGCTGCGAAAGCTCCAATCAATGGAGAACTCCCGCAGCAGGCTTGCGACCGAATGTATATATCTATGATGAATTGATCCAAGCTTTTCTTCTAGACTTGATCAATCTATCGGTTGTCTCACAAGTTTCTCAAACAATTTTCGATAATTCAAACACGCATATGTAAATATAAATATGTAAAGAAAAATACCCACAAACACAATATTTTCTTCTTCTTCTTCTCTCTCAAGAAGGAAGGAGAGATTAAATTTTGGGTCACACTCTTTCGGTGGTTAGTGAGATCTGGTAAGACTTTTTATATGGCCACCTGAGAGAGAGAGAGAGAGAATCTCCTCACGTGGTTTTTCGAGCTTGCCACGTACCCTGACCAATTTTATTAATATTATTTTGACCTTTTTGCCCTTTTGCATTTTTAATCATCAATTAAGAAATGTCAAAATGTACGCTCATTTTCTTTCTTTTTCCTAATCTAAAACTTTTAAGCACGTTTGCTAATTTTATTATTGGAACCTAAAGGAATACGATCAAGACTTTATAAAGGTGAATGAGCATGATAGGTTTTTATTTGTAGTTTTCACAATTATATCTTGTAAACAAATTAATTTGTAACGGACTTTGGATTCTTTTAATTAAATTAAAGTATTTATTACATATTAATAAAAATATAATTCAATTATGTATTATCATCTTAAATGTGTGTGTATATATATATATATATATATATATATATATATATATATATTAAAACGATTATATAACTACTAACTTTCTCATCTAGGTGTACAATACAAAAACTTGAAAACATAGAAGGAGTTCCAAAACCAAAATAAATCCAATATAAGATACGAATTTAATTTAAATTAAATGAAACTTGAAACCAAACAAATGACGCCTATAGAATAATCCAAATGTATATTGAAGCAAAAGGGCATTATGGGGATTCCAGATATAATATGCCAGTGAAACATGGGCCAGATGTGCGGTTGCATGTAATGTAGGTTAGTGATTGTGGCCCCCCTTTTCGCAGTCTTTTTAAGAATACCAGCAGCTAGCTATATATGGCCTGCTGTTTAATTCGAAAGGCGTTGGGAGCTGGAATCATAAACAAGGCTTTCCTGCTTGGCATTCAGTGCATCGGACACGTGTCGTAAAATATGGCTACCTTCTCTATATCGTCCTTCATTAATACGGATGACCAAGGTATTAACGTAGCCCATATTTATGGTATATTGTATTTGATTGTATAGTCCATTAATTAGAATGTATAGCCCATTTACATTATAGCCCACTCTATGTAGTGCATCTTTATTTATTTATTTATCTATTTATTATTATTATTATTATTATTATTATTATTATTATTATTATTATTTCTCTTCGATCCCCATAAGCCGAAGGCTAAATCCTAGCCGTTGTCGGCTGAACCTCCTCTCTTCTACTTCTTTCTACCTTTAGCTCTCCACCATGGGTGATGCCACTATCTCTCTAACAAATCAAAAACCTTAAGAAATCACAAGCATCAAGGCATATGTACCTCTAATGATCTTGGGAACTACGATGATGCAACGCGGATGCCAAGATTTATTTGAAACCCACTGTCGTGGGTTTGGTGTTCTAGGATTTCTCAATGACTCCTCCAAACCCACATCCTAGACCAATGAAGAACAGTACAAGTTAGACTTTGTTTTGAAGACATGCATGCTCTATGAAACCTTAACATAGCCGCTACTTAAGTCTCAACATGATTCTTAAAAACACGTCATATCTCACATTGTTTGGCAGAGTTTGGAAAACTTATTTCACGATAACAAGGGTGTACGAACGTTAGAGTTGGACAATGAAATCCGTTCTATGACACTTGGTGACCTCTCAATTACTAAATATTGTCAAAAAATGAAAAATGTTGCTGATCTTTTAGCCAATATCAAAGCTCATATGCCCGAGAAAACTCTTGTTACACATCTTATAAATGGGTTACCACCACAATATGAACACATCACCACTATTCTTCGTCATCGTGATCCTCCACCAACCATTCTGCATGCCTTCTCCGAGCTTCTATGCGAGGAAAGTTGCATTCTTCGCAACCTTATCACATAGACCATGCATCATCGCCAACTGTATCGTACACTGACAACTCTCATGGTAACAAATTTTACTCTCATGGTAGTAACCACATGGATGACCGTCAAAGCAAACAACCCTGTCATGGAGGATCCGCTGACTACCCCCGCCCCTTAACTCCTATTGTCACTTCTACGTCTCAGCCACCACTGTGAAACTAAAGCCCTCGCATGCTACCATGGCAGCCCATTCCTTAGTTGTACCCTCACAATCTCACATATGGCACAACAAACCTAAATCTGACCCACAAAACCACGAGCCCAAATTTGACCCACGAACTCACCAACCTGTGAACCCATATAAATAAGTAGGTTGACTGGTCGTATTTGGGTTTATGTTCCAAACCCACCAACTTGTGACCTGTATAGTTAAATGGGTCATGACCTATATAATGGAGTTGCACTTGATGGATCTATATCCCTTTGTAGCTCCCTTTCCATTATCTCCATATGTAACAGTAGGACCATCCTTCATTAAGAAATCTTCTAGAAAAAACTTGAATTCAATCATATGTCTTGAGCAACCGCTATCTAAATATCAAATATGTTCTTTACCCTGAAACTAAAATATACAGTTAATATACATTGATCCATCTTGCAATGGGTCACTTAAGAAAATATATTATAGCACTCACTGAGTTTTCAAAAACAAGATGGATGAAGATGGGATACTAATCCAACAGGATCATCATTAGAAACAAAGCAAGGCTTTTGGCTTAAGGTTTTTGTCAATCAGAAGGGTTAGATTATGATGAAACATTTGCTTCTGTTGCTAGACTTGAAGCAATTTGTCTGTTTCTTACCTTTTCTTCATTCAAGAACTTCAAAGTTTATCAAATGGATGTCAAGACTACCTTCTTACATGGAGATATTCAAATAGAAGTTTTCCTAAAGCAACCTCCAGGGTTTGAAAATGAGGAGTTTACAAATCATGTATATCGTCTTGATAAATCTGTCTATGGGTTAAAACAGGCACCTAGTGTTGGGATATTTTGTGTTGTGTTAATTGTAATGGATGGTTGGGGCTCTCTAGACCTCTCAAGGTCCAGATCTAATGTCTATTCCTCAATGGGACTCTACATGCTCCATATGCCAACTAAAGAAGGGCTAAAGAAACCCTAGCTTCATGAGATCTACTTTATACATGAAAATAGGCATGGATTCATACCTCAAACAACAACCTTTGATGATGTGATAGCAGATTTGAGCTCCTTAAACAGCCTAGCTTGGAATCCCCTCCTTCTTCCTGGCAATAATGCTCTAAGGTGAAGAAATTAGCTCCCACTCTCTATGCTCTCTGGTTCGAATGGTGTCTCTCAAGGGTAAGAGTGGCCGCAAATGAAGTCCATAAGGACCCTTAAATAGGGCACATGACCAAAGATTTAGGGCTTCTGCATACAGCGCGGACACGTCGAGTCGATTCTCCGACTCGTTGAGTCCACTCATTAATCCGAGTCATCAGTCGCGATCCTACTCGACGAGTTTAGGCGCCAACTCGTCGAGTCCCTTTTCTCATCTCAAAAGCAAATTCTTAAATTATGATACATGGAAATCCGGATGTTAAAATTCTCCCCCACTAGACTTAGACTTCACCCTCGAAGTCTCACTCTGCAAACAACTCTGGATGCTGCTCCCGCATCTCCATCTCCGGCTCCCAATTCAACTCGGACCCTCTCCGATGTTGCCACTGGACCTAAATCAGGGGCACCTCTTTGTTCTTAAGAACCTTGACCTTCCGATCCAAGATTGTGATTGGCCTCTCAATGTAGTTCATGCTCGTATCCACCTGAATATCCTCTAGTGGCACTACTACCATCTCATCGGCTATACACTTCCTCAACTGGGATACGTGGAAGGTATCATGAATCTGGCTCAACTCGGTAAGTAGCTTCAAACGGTATGCTACCTTACCCATTCTCACGGTCATCCTGAACAGACCAATGAATCGGGGCCCTAGTTTACCCCTATTCCTGGATCGGATCTCTCCTTTCCAAGGAGATACCTTCAGGAGTACAAAATCTCCAACCTGAAACTCGAGCTCGGATCGCCGCGTATCCGCATAACTCTTCTGGCGGCTCTGGGCTATCAGTTACCATTGTCTGGCCTGATGTATCTGCTCAGTCGTCTTAAGCACTATCTCAGTGCTACCAATCACCTATTGTCCTACCTCTCCCCAACAGATGGGAGTCCGACACCTCCTCCTATATAAAAGCTCAAAGGGAGGCATACCAATACTCAAATGGTGGCTGTTGTTGTAAGAAAACTCATCCAAAGTTAGGTATGTGTCCTAAATTCCACCGAAGTCCATAACACATGCTCGAAGCATGTCCTCGAGCGTCTGAATCGTTCGCTCTCTCTGCCCATCCATCTGTGGGTGATAAGCAGTGCTAAAGTGCAATCTCGTCCCCAACTCCTCATGAAACTTTTTCCAGGACCTGGAAGTGAAATGAACATCTCATTCTGACACAATTGAGATCGGCATTCCATGCCGCGACACCACCTCCCTCACATAAATCTCTGCTAGCTTCTCTGAAAAAGAGCTCTCACTGATAGCAAGGAAGTGAGCGCTCTTCGTCAACTGATCCACAATCACCTAAATTGCATCAACATCCCTCGCGGTCCTCGACAATTTGGTGATGAAGTCCATAGAAATTTGTTCCCACTTCCACTGGGGAACGTCTAGTGGCTACAACTTGCCATACGGACGCTGGTGCTCGGCCTTGACCCGACGACAGGTCAAGCACCTTTTTACTACCCACACAATATCCCTCTTCATACAGGTCCACCAATAATCTCTCTTAAGGTCCAAATACATCTTAGTGGCCCCGGGATGTACCGAGAATCTCGATATGTGAACCTCCTCCATCAGTATGCTACGTGCCCCGCCCATAAATGACACCCAAATCTGACCATGAAAGGTCATAAGCCCTTGACTCTCGGTAATAAACTCGGATACCTGACCAATCACTCGCTCTTTCTTTCAGTTTTCCGGTCTCACTGCCTTTGTTTGGGCCTCTTAAATGGTATCCAACACCGGAGTCATCACCGTATCGTCATACATATATCTCGAATCGAAGCACTCTCCGTCCTGCGGCTTAGAGCATCGGCTACCACGTTAGCCTTGCCCGGGTGGTGTAGGATCTCACAGTCGTAATCTTTTACCACATCCAACCGTCTTCTCTGGTGCATATTCAGGTTGGGCTGATCCATCAGATACTTCAAACTCTTGTGGTCCGTGTATATGGTACACCAAACCCCGTACAAATAATGGCGCCATATCTTAAGGGTGAACACCACTGCCCCCAACTCCAAATCGTGGATGGGATACCTCGTCTCATGAGGCTTCAACTGCCTCGATGCGTATGCTATCACGTTCCTTCTCTGCATAAGCACCGCACCCAACCCTGATATAGACGCATCACAATACACCACGAAATCCTCCATTCCCTCCGGAAGGGTAACACTGGAGCTTCGCATAGTCTCTAGCGAAGAGCCTCACACAAGGTTTGCTGCTCGGGACCCCAAATAAAAGCAACGCCCTTTCGGGTCAATCTGGTGAGGGGAACGACAATCTTGAAGAAGTCCTTGATAAACCTCTGATAGTTGCCGGCCAACCCCATAAAACTCCTGATCTCGGCACCTCCCAACGCATAACAACCTCAATCTTGGCCGGATCGACCAATATCCCATTCTGATTAACAAGGTGCCTCAAGAACTGGACCTCTCGTAACTAAAATTGCACTTGGAGAATTTGGCATAAAGCCTCTCAGATCTCAATACTCCGAGAATCTCTCTCAGATGCTCTTCATGCTGCTCCGTGGACCTCGAATACACTTGTCACACTCTCATTCAATTTGTCAAATGTTTTTTTTAGTTATTTTGAATTTTTTTTTCATATGTCATTTGATGAGTGTTTTATTTTATTAAATTCCAAATAATATTTTAATGTAATAATTGCAATAAATATAATAATAAATGGATATCAATTTCATTTATGAACTTACCTTTTAATTTCAAAATTCCTAAAATTAAAGTTCATTAATTTCTTTTATTTATTTAAATGGTTTGTTTAAATTTAAACCATAAAATTTTTTTTTATTATAATAATTCATTATTTTTCTTATTTTTTTTTTATAAATTTAAAGTTCTCAAATATTTTGATCTTTATAATTAACTTTTTTTTAATTAACTCATATAATACATGGTTTACAACTAGTATTTGAATCAAATAAAAGTTGATTATATAGTTTATATTCTAATTAATATAGATGATAAGTATTTAAAGTTAGCTTACTGTTATAGGGAAATCTCAGGAAAAGTTTCAATATTTTACTCTAATTTATGAAAAAATCTCAAATTAAAATTTATTTATAAAAAAGTCTCAATTACCGGTAAAAATGACGATTTGATCATATTTTCCCGGTTTATCGGTTTCATTACTTACTCGGTTTTAATAAAGTCTCATTATTTTACCATAATTTACGAATAAATCCCAAATTATTGTAAAATAATTGGACTTTAATGAAAATTATGGTAAAATAATTGGACTTTAATGAAACCGAGTAAGTATTGAAACCAATAAACCAGAAAAAAAAAAAAAAAAGGATCAAATCGTCATTTTTTCCGGTAATCAGGATTTTTTCATAAACCAATTTTACTTTAGGACATTTTCGTAAATTAGGGTGAAATATTTGGATTTTTCGGCAGATTTTTCTGTTATCCTAAATTTAAATATGAAAGATATAAAGACCGGCTGTGAAATGTTGGCCATTAGTTTACGCATTAATGCATGTCATCGCGGAGCTTCTCTTGGGAACGCCTGTTGGTTGGGTCGAATCACTTTTAATGATTTTCTATGTCGGTAGTGGGGTTCTCCGATTAGATCGTTTGTTTGTTTGTGATATTTTAAAATATAATCACACATGCTATTTCCATCACAAATTCCCAATCTTTCATCTTTCAAAAAGCAAAGCACACCAATTCTGATCGTTGTATTCAACTACAATCGCTCCTAGGGTTCAAGTTTTTATTTGCTATCGATAAATCGAATTAGAAGAAGAAGATATTGTCAGCAGCAATCCAATGGAGGCAGCTGACTACATAAGAAGACATCACAGGCATATTACCGACCATAAACAGTGCGCTTCAGCCGTAGTCAAACACATCAAAGCTCCCGTCGATATCGTAATTCTCTAGACTAAGCTGCATGCATTTTTGTTTGTTCTATCAGAGGATTATTGAATGGGTATAAATATATGCTACGTCGATCTGTAAGTTCAAAAAAAAATTGTTGATTTATATATGCAGTTTTGGGAGGCTCGGGTTCTGATATATATATATATATATATATATATATATATATATATATATATATATATATATATATATATATATATAAACAAACATCTTTAAGAATTGAATAACGTGGGGTGAGGTGTGTTTATTGCTCTGCTTAATTATTTATACACGATTTCTTCGGTAGGTTGTCTTGTCGTATGTTTGGTAGTAAAATGCAGAGATGTTGGATCGATGTTTCTGGATTTGTGTTTTAGTTTATATGATCGATTGGTTTTGTATCCGGGCTTTAATCTAGTTTAAGCTTAGATAAACAAGTTTTTGGAGAGAATGCATGCATAAGCATAAGCATAACATACGTACCGAATTATATTTGTTTGGTTGGTTTATTTGATTTGATTTGATGATGGTATAATTAGTATGATTTGTCAGGTTTGGTCATTAGTACGGAGGTTTGACGAACCTGAAAAGTACAAGCCTTTCGTGAGCAGGTGCAGGATGTGTGCAGCAGGGGCAGGGGATGGTGTGAGTATAGGAAGTGTTAGAGAGGTGAAGGTGAAATCAGGTCTTCCGGCGACTACCAGAACAGAAAGGTTGGAACTTCTGGATGACAAAGACCACATCCGGGGAATCAAAATTGTTGGTGGAGACCATAGGCTAAAGGTATAATTAGTAGTTTTTACTTCATCACAAAAAAGTTGCAGTGTTTAACGTAACACAGTCTAACTGTATATACATATGTTATTATTCTTTATACATTATGATAGAACTATTCTTCAATCCTAACTGTCCATCCAGAGCCGGAGGTAATGGAAGGAAGATCTGCAGGGAGTGGGACACTTGTGATAGAGTCATTCGTGGTGGACATACCCGATGGCAACACCAAGGACGAAACTTGCTACTTTGTCGAAGCCCTAATCAATTGCAACCTTAAATCGCTTTTTGATGTCTCACAAAGGATGGCCATGAAATCACCTCAACTCACTTAATCTTCTTTACTTTCAACACCCTATCATATCATATATAGCTACCTAGTAGCAGCAGAAGCAGCTCGCTCATTGTTTGCAGGATTGTTCAGTTAGCTCTTTCCTACGAACATTTGGTAGCGGCCATTTAGTTTATATTATGGTGTTAATAAAACAATATGTGGGTTGGGTTGGGTTTGTTTCCCATTATCCTTTTGGGTTGTAATGCATTGATTAATTCCATATTGAATTCAGCAGTTCAATACCAACTCATCATCCGTCTCGATCCACATACCAATCCCATAAATAAACTAACAAATGATGATTCACTGCAAACTAAACATTCATATATCTAAACTAATTTGTGAAAGGAACGGATAAAACACGCAATCTAAAAGCATACGGATTCCTTGAGACAAACCATTTAGACATTTAATATAATTTTAATATTTGATTACAATAAAACATTTTGTGCATGTAGCTCTTGTAAATTGAGTTGTCATCAGGTTATTATTTAGAGAGGTCAAATATAACATTCATGTCATAGACACAATGTTTTTTATACAACACAAAAATGTCACGACATCGATATCATTATTTGTTTACTAATTAACAAGAAAACGACCAAATTAAAACACGATAAATGCGACTAACACACACACACAAAAAAATAACCATTAGTTTATTTAATTAGTTCACAATTGATTGTGCAAAAGACACAAAAAAAAAGCATATTAATATTGTATGAGTTGTGTCGAATTTTGAATACAAACATGACAAAACACGACATCTTGATTTTTACACAAGACGCGCACAAATTCAAATTTCAGTGTTGTGTCAATTATGTTTCGTGTTGTATCATCAACTGACACCTTATTATTCAAAATACATGATAAAAATATCGAACTATTGTTTTTCTTCAATAAGTCATACTTTACATATTTGCATAAGAAGCATAAAAACACATTCTAGCAAAAAAAATGTTTTTAGACTAAGAAAAGGTTGAGTCACCACAATCAACATAATGATTGTACGCTTTTGTAACATTCTAAGTTTCTAATCAATGTAATAATATTGCCATACATGGATTACTTGTTAAATGTTCAACTATCGATGATCAATCGCTAACCATTAATGATGTGTGCGGTTACCATGTTGCAAACGAGGGTTTTAAGTTTGTGTATTTGGGCAGGAGTTTAAAACTACAATTTTTGTTAAAAGTACATGGCTATAAATGAAAAATAATAATAATAATAAATAAAAACATAATAGTCATTTTAATGAATTTTTGCAAATCTATTTAGAACACGGATCTAAGAAAAATATTTAGCTTCCCTTCCATAAGGATAAGGGGCAACTTCATTTTACGTTGATGATATTATAACTCTTTGTGCTTATTTTAAAATGCCACAAATCTCATTTCGTGCATCCACAAATCTCATTTCTTGCATCGCCATTTAGTTGCCTAGTGGGCATTTCAGTTGTTAGTATTCTCGTTGATGATTTGATGGTGCCTAATCAACAATCAAACTACTTAATTAGGGAAAATTCCAAAGAATAGCAACATACCTTACTTTTATGTTTTGATTATTGAAAAAGTTTTATCCACAATAGCATTGTACTTTCTAAACATAATAGTTTAACAAGAAAAAAAATGTTTTAAAAAATAAGAACAAGAAGTGAAAGTAAAGTGCTATATTAGTCAACAAAAAGAAAGTATAATACCATTACTTGCATTTGGCATGTGATTGGGCTAAATACAAGAAAAACAAGGTACTTTCATTTTATTATTTAATATAGCATTTTACTTACCTTTAATCTTCTTTAACAATAGTTCTCATACGAGACTTATTTTTTATTATTCTCCCCAAGGACCAAGGACGGCCTAACATCGGTTTGTAATCAATATTCAAACACTTTAATAGGATTATATATATATATATATATATATATATATATATATATATATATATATATATATATATATATATATATATATATTAAATAAACTATTATGTTATTTTTTGAACATTAAAGTTGTTTATAAATATAGGGAAAATAACTTACAAGCCCAACTAAGTTTTCAAACAGTTTAAAAAACCTCAATTATATTTTGTTTGTTCAAAAAAATCCAACGAACATCACCTTTGTCTGGAAAAACCCAACAAAATTTCCAAACCGTTCAAAAAATCGTAATCATTTTTTGTCTATTCAAAATGTTAAATTCACTGGGTTTTTTTGAACAGATAAAACATGATTGATGTTTTTAGAACGGTTTTAAAACTCAGAGTTGAATAAAAATGTAACATAGTTGAGCTATTTTAGACAAATGTTAAGTTTGTTGGGTTTTTTCGAACAGAAAAAACATGATTGGGGATTTTGAACGATTTGAAAACTTCGTTGGACTCGTAAGCTATCTTCACATAAATATATTCATAGTATTTTAAATGATGTATTGTATTTATATTTGAGAGACTATAAATTTCCACTTCTTTTAGGTGCGTGGTGGAGTGCATTTCACATTTACCATAATTGGAAGGCATGATCCAAGTGGTCCAATACCTTTCACAATTCACATGCATTATGGATATGATATAAAGTGGGTGGGTCCATTATTTATTTTGGAAAATTCTATTGGACAAAACATAAAGAACAGAAACAACATAGTCATACTCAGTAACAGAATCACATACAGAATCACAGAGGAGAATAATAGAATAGCGACTTCATATGGTCCTACAAGCATAGCCGACGTCTCGATCCACCATAATATAGACTTGAACCCCCAACCTCAAGGAGAAAGAACAACACTGGATACCGATGGGCTAAAAGCTCTTTGATGGTACAAAATTTATCTTAATAATAAAATAGGTTTTGTCATGAACAGGTTCTGATAGAATACAAAACCTCTTTTAAAATCCGGTCCAAAATCCGTTTTTTCACGCCGTTGTCGCATTTCTAACACAACTCACAAGCTCTCTATGGTCTCATATTTTTATGGAACATTAAGTTTCATAAAAAAGAAAAAAAAAAAAAACTCTTGTACGTTTAGAATAATTAAAATTCGGTTAAAAAATATGCTCATGTCCTTTGGCTAGTTTTTGGTCATATCAATTCATAATAAGGATAATGACTTAAAAAGTAATATATTTTTCAATTTATACACATTTTATCATTGAGTTTTATTTTGTTTACATTTACCCCTTCAATTTGTTTAATTGTACATATTCAATCTTTATAATCGGTCACTCTAGGTAAACCGGAAAAAATGACTTAATATGATAATATATTTCTCATTTTGTATATTTAATTCTTCATATTTTTTTGCACATTTAGTCCTTTTTTTTTTGTTGCAAAAATAACTCCTTATTTTTGTACACATTCACTATTTATGAACAATTTCTTTAAGTTTTTCTTACAACATCCTACATAGGACAATCATTAATGAAGTGTTTGAGGCCGTTCATACTTATGGCCATTGCAATCTCGATTGTTTAGTGTTTAGGTCTTGTGTTCTAAAGGTCTTAACTTCTTCATACGATCCCAGAATTTAACGATCATTATATCAATGCGTTCGTATTTGAGACTATAATTTTTGTTTAAATTACTCCGGTTAAAAAGTAATATATTTTTACTTATGATTTTACAAAAGACCATTCATACCTACATTCATAAAGAACACATGTATATAAAGAACATAAGTAAAAATATATATTTTTTAACGAAAGTAATCTAAACGAAAGTTGTAGTAGATTTAAGTACGAACGTGTGAATATAAAGATCGTTAAAATTTGAGATCGTATGAAGAAGTTTTGACGTTCAGAACAAAAGACCTAAGTAACCAAGAAACTTAGATTACTTACTTTAAAAAGTACTCCCTCCGTCCCAAAATTATTGTCCACGTTTGACTTTTTAAGTCTCTTTTGTTCAACTTTGATCTTAAGTAATTTACTTTTTATTATATAATTTTTTATGCCAGATATATAAATAGATTGTATTTTAAATATATTTTCATTGTTATAAGTTTCAACAAAAATTATATAACACAAATAAGGTTATTTATGGTCAAAGTTGACATGGAAAGACTTCAAAAATCAAACGTGGATAATAATTTTGGGATGGAGGGAGTAATATATTTTTACTTACAACTTTATAAAAAAATGTTCATACATATATCTATAAAGAACACACGTATATAAATATAGTAAGTAAAAATATATTATTTTTTTAACGGAAGTAATATATACGAAAGTTGTAGTAGACTCAAATACGAAAACGTGAATATAAAGATCGTTAAAATTCGGGATCGTATGAAGAAGTTACGTCGTTCAGAATACAAGACCTAAGCACCCAAGCAGTTGATGAGGTCGCGGTAGCCATAAGCATCAATAGTCCCGAACACCTCATTAATGATTGTCCGACCTAGGAATTAGTGAGAAAAACTTAAAGAACTAGATCATAAGTACTGAATGTATATAAAAACAACAAATAATTATTTTGCAACAAAAAATATATTAAGGACAAAATGTGCAAAAAATATATTAATGATTAAATATGTAAAAAGTGAGAAATATATTACCCTATTAAATCATTTTGTTCGGTTTATCTGGAATAACCGGTCATAGGATTGAATGTGTACAGTTAAACAAGTTGAAGGCAAATGTGAAAGAAAAAAAAACTTAGTGACCAAATGTGTACAAATCGAAAAATATATTACTCATTTAAGTGATGAGTAAATTACACAAATTGGTCCCTGTGGTTTGGGGTAATTTGCTTGCTTGGTCCTTAACTTTTTTTTTTTTAACTTGGAATGTCCTTACTATTTTTGTTTTTATTACGTGATTAATCCCTACTGTTTGTTTTTTATACATTTGATCCCTATCTTACATAAAAATACTATTATTTAAATAGGAAAAAATAATGGGGTAGGTAAGGTAAGGTAAGGTGAGAGGGAAGGGGTAAGGAGTGTTTATTTAAATAAATTTGAAAAATCAATGGCAAAATACTCTTTTTAGGTAAGATATGTACCAATTACATAACAAAAACAAACAATAGGTACCTTCCATTTAAAAAAAAAAGTAAGTTAAGGACCAAACACATAAATTATCCTAAGCCATAAGGACCATTCATGTAATTTACTCTTGAGTCATTATCTCCAAAGTCTAATAGTTTCGGGGTTAACCACTAAACCAACAAAGAAAAAATGATGAAAGCAATAAAATGGTTTTTATATAACAAAAGATGAATTTTCAGCGGGTTATATATATATATATATATATATATATATATATATATATATATATATATATATATATATATATATATATATATATATATATATATATATATACTAGCCGTTTACCCGTGCAAAGCGGCGGGCGACAAATAGTTTGTTTCGACAATTAATTTCTTTTCGATGGAGAATGATTATTTTCAATTCAATCATTAGTTTGTTTTAGGAAACATGTCATATCAAAAATAAAGAAAATTAATGAAATGAACAAATTATAGGGTGTTGAGTATTTATTTGGATGAAAAAAGATTTGGTCAAAACTTTGGAAGAAAAGATTTATAGGAGTTTGTTTAAATTTTAATATTATTTGATTAGTGATTAGTTGTACAATTAGCTTAATGATTTGGACATCTTAAAAAATATTATTATTTTATTCAATCTATTTTTAGAAATAGTGGGATTTGTTTTATAAGATAGTATATATATATATATATATATATATATATATATATATATATATATATATATATATATATATATATATATATATATATATATATATATATATATATATATGACCCTCTAAAGCAAACCCAATTGTGTATATTTATTGTACTCAAGTAAATTGCTTGAAATTGCATCGTCTTTAAGAATTAACCACACCCAATAGCAACCTCATGCTTTAAACCAATTCTCATTTCAAATAATACAATTTCAAACGCAAAATAACAAGGCACCTGATTTTCCGCTGCTAATTGTTAAATCTAGTTTGGCCATCAAAATTTGACAATTAAAATACAAGAAAAAGGAAGGAACTGTTATCAATGGCTAAAATTGAAGTACATTCGTTGCTGCTCCTAGTCCTAGATCCTAACAACAAAACAATTGATCCTAATATGATGAAAATATAGGAAATTGTTAGTTTATGTAAAACATGCTATACTCAGAATAGAAAGCATTGCTAGTATGATTATTCTACTAGCCTTATTTACAATTTAAAAGTTGAAATCATTTAGTTTGATTCTCTATGCAAAATCAAGCAAGCATGTCAACAATACTACATTAAGTCACCATTGTTTCTCAGGGCTAGAGATAGAGATTGTGATGAAGATTGAAGCCATCAATTTTTATACATGGAACTTAATAAAGACACAACTTAACCAGTACTTGATACACATGTGTTAGTGTTGTTGTTTTGCTTATATGGAAAGATAAAGCTCAGGATGGGATGGGATGCCTTCCCCATTAAGTCCTTCCCCCCCAGCAAGTTTGTCATGATTTTGGCAAACATTTTTGGTTGTAGGATTAGAGCAAATATACATGATCAAGACAACGGTTTGCCATCCCTCCTCAAAGACCCCAGACATTGGAGACTTTTGGCCATTTCAAAATGTCAGAAGTCTTTGAGGGAGAGATGGCAAAAAGCTGCCTTAATAGCATCCAAGTTTTCACTTTTCACACAGCAACAACAACAACAAAGACATTGTTTGTTAAAACCCCCCCAAGACCTCCTTGCTTGTATGTTTCAAAATCCCAACAAAACTAAAAAGCAAGAAGCCCTTGAGGGAGAGTTAACAACCATTGCCTTCCAACTAGTCACTCGTTTGTATCTTCATCAAAGAGGCGAGACTCGTATTTATAATCACAAAAATCAGACACAAGATATTGGAGGGACCCATAAATTGACATTAGTCAGTACCAAAGATCCTTGTAGTAACTCTCCATAGGGTCCTAGAATTTGGCTCCTAAGGATAGAGTCAACCCCATTTGGATTGGATAAAGAATAAAAGCATCTAATCTAATAAAGGCATCTAAAACCATATCATTTTGACACATTAATTTTTGTTCCTAATCTCCTCACCACATTTTATCACAACGGGAGGAATCTTGAAAACTGGAACCTGATCTTAAATATAAAAACGCCCAACTAAGTTTTTGACACATTTGGTAATAGGTATAGTACAGTTTTTCACCTTCGCGAATCATCCATGCGGCGGTGTGTTATTATCGGGGGTTACCACGATGTATTGCATCAATCATACGCCCAAAACTCGGAATCTCACACTCACATATTAAGTTTGTCCTTTGAAACTTTTCATGGATCATGAGGCCGATATGGTTTATTTTAATGTTTTACATGAAGCAAAATAAAAATGTTTACAGTGAAAATCCTGGATGCAGTTACTAGTGCCATTGTGCTCGCTTTAGAAAATTGTTTCTGCAAGTGAAATCATATACCCAGGACTGGGAAATATTCAAGATTATGCAAATTTTAATGCTATCAAACATAATTTAACATATCCACCTGTGACTCGATGCAACTCCATTATATGAAAACTGTTGACTGTAGTTCCAGACCTCAATACTTGATTCTCAAATTGTCCAATTCGTCAAGATTATTTCCATAAAGTATCAACTATAACAACAGTTAATATTACAGATACTCAACAGTTGATTCTAAAAAAAGTAGATATTACAAACCAACAAAAAGAAAAACAAACCAATGGAGATGAAAAGTAATGCAACTTTTAATAAAACCCTACTGCCTTTAGTTTAGTGGTTGTACTCCCGAATGAATGCATAGTTGTTGAATAGCTTCATCCTCAATCTATAATAATAACCTGCAAATAATGAGATTTAATGAAGTTATTACCATCTAGTTCCCCCTATCAAATGCCCTTAGAATATAACGAATCACATAGGCAATGAAGGTGTTTGGGTTAAAAAAGGAAGGAAGGTTTTAGTAAACCCTAGGCTAACTTGGCAACACTGTCGGTCCAACTCAAGAAACAAAGCAACAAAGTCCCAACCAACCTACAATCAGAAACACATCTTAAACTAGAATTGACCCTGGTCATACTCTTACGCCCTGGTTGTGAAGTTGGAAGAGAGGATGCAAGCTTGTGTTGTGAATCACTGAATTGTGAAGTAGAGCTGGATATATTGACCCCTGGTAGTAAGTAGTAATAGCACCAAAATTGTTTTCAGGGAAATCATTAATCTCATAATGCTCAGGCAAAGAATCATGCTGCAAGCTCATGGCCAGGTGTAACAGTAACACCAAGTACACCTGGCAGAGAAACACCAGTTTCCTCCTCCTTTTTTCTCCCTTCTAAACTCCAAGTCCAAGTCTTTCCTGATTTGGGTTCATCCCTCTCTTCTCTCTCAGATTCCTCTCCTCCTTTTTTCTCTTTTTCTTGTTACCTGCCATTCTTTAACTCTTCTCCATTTACTCATCCAACTTTCGCTCTTCTTCATTCATAGCTTCTTACTTCTTTTCTTTCTTATCTCAAGAATTTCCATCAGCCTTTTTCGTCCCAATATTATCTTCCTCCGCCTCTTTCTATCTCTATCTCTGACATCATCATTTCCACCACCATTTCGATCCCTCTCACCGTCTCTACGTTTCTCTCTCCCTCTCCTTCTCTCTCTTTTCTTTCTCCTCTGCCTTCTCTCCCTCTCTTTTCTCTCCTTCTCCTTATCTCGGTGCCTCTCTTTTTCTTTGTACTTCTATCCCCAGTACGATCCTTCTCACGATGCCCCCTCTTCAACTCTTCCTCCTTCTTCACATAATCTTCCTTCTTACTAGATTTATGCTTCGACTCTTCCATACTCTAGTTTTAACTCTAAACAAACAAATAAAAAAAATTAAGATCCTTGTAGATAAAAACCCTAATCCCCAACATACAGTAACTATATCAGGTTTTCAAATCACATTATCAATGAATAAAGCAATTAATTTCACATGAAAGAAAGAATATGATGAAATAGAAAGCGATACGGATAACTAAATTACCTAATAAAAGTGCGCCTTTCGAGTCGAAAGAAATTGGATCCCCTTGTTAACCCTAATTTCTTCGAATTTTTTACAGCTTCGTACCTCAAGATCAGAACGTGAGAATCAACCAACCGTGCAAACAGTGACGTAACGACGAAAGAAAATTAGGAGTGGGATTGGAAGGGGTTCGAGGTGGTTATCGGATGCTAATTGCGAAGAAGATGACCCGGTACCGACTCTACGGTATCCACAATTTGGTGAACCCGGTTCATGGATCCAGTGGACGTGGACGTGGACGTGGACGTGGACTGTGGACGAGTATAGATAACGAGGTTAAAATAGTAAATGCAAAACCTATTTAGTTTGATTAGTGTATTGACAAGATTACACCTATTCATTCATTTTTTTAATTACTAAAATGGGAAGATATTACTAAGGATTTCATCACAAGGCTTCCCAGGACTGCACGGAGAGTGGCTTTGATTTGAGCCATCGTGGATCGGTTAACCAAAAGTGTCAATTTTATACCGATCCAAGAGAGCATCTCGGCCGAGAAGTTGGTCAATATCTACATTCGAGAGGTACTAGCTCGGCACGGAGCGCCAGTCTCAGTGATTTCGGATCGAGATATGCGGTTTATTTCCAGATTCTGGAAGAAGTTTCACGATGAGTTGGGTACTCATCTGCACTTCAGCACTGCTTTTCACCCACAGACGGATGGTCAGAGTGAGCGGACCATCCGGACTCTGGAGGACAAGCTACAGGCATGTGTTTTAGACTTTGGAGGTAGTTGGGATACTTACCTTCCTTTGGCTGAGTTCTCCTATAATAACAACTATCATGCGAGTATTGACTGTCCTCCTTTCGAGATGTTGTATGGGAAGAAGTACAAGACCCCAATATGCTGGGGTGAGGTTGGTCAGAGGGTCATAGGGAGTACCGAAGTGGTACTCAAGACTACAGAGAGGATCCAGCAGGTTCATAGCAGGCTTCATATTGCTTAGAATCGGCAGAAAAGTTATGTCGACAAGCATCGATCGGAACTGGAGTTCCAGGTCGGGGATATGGTACTCCTGAAAGTGTCACCTTGGAAAGGCGTCATTCGATTCAGGAAGTGTGGCAAGTTGGTCTCTACGTACATCGGTCCTTTTAGGGTTACGGCCCGGGTGGGCAAGATGGCATATATGCTAGATCTCCCAGCCGAGCTTAGTCAGATTCATAGCACCTTTCACGTATCCCAGCTACGGAAATGCTTGGTAGACGACTCTGCAGTGGTACCTCTCGAGGATATTCAGGTGGATGATAGTATGAACTACATCAAGCGACTGATAGCCATTCCAGATAGGAAGAAGAATGCGTTGGGGAACAAGGAAGTAGAGGGGTGAAGATGTAGTGACAGCACCGCAAAGGCTCGGAATAGACTTGGGAGCCGAAGGATGAGATGAGAGAGCACTATCCCGATTTATTTTCAGCAGTGGCAACGACTTCGAGGACGAAGTCTAATTCAAGTGGGGGAGATTTGTAGCATCCAGGATTTTCCATGTATTATTATTATTCATCCTAATTGAAGTGGGGTGTGGTTTGGTTTGGGCTTTGACCTTTGGGCCTTGCTAGTGGGCCGAGGAAGCTATGTACGCGGGGCGTACATTGCCATGTACGCGCAGTGTGCTCGTGGAAAGGAAGCGCGGAGGCTAAACACGTACGCCCAACGTACCAGGATTACGCCCAGCGTACGTGTGCAGCTCTTTAAACCCTAAAATTTAGGGTTTACTCCCTATATAAAGAACATCACCCCTATTGTTCAGCCTCCCTTCACCCTCATACAGCCTTCACGAAAACCCTAGCCTACTTCTGTGTGTTCTTGTGATTTGGGAGCTATTTGAGAGTTGGTGGTGTAGTTTTGGTGCTTTGGGAGAGGAAGGAACTTGAAGAAGGAGCAAGGATCCACCAAGAGCTTGTAGATCCAGAAATTAGCACCATGTTTGACTTATTTGAGGTATCAAGTTCCATCTTTAGCCATTATATTCTTAGATTTGTTTATGGGGAGTGTTTAAAGTTACTTTTGGACTCAATTGTTGAAGCGTCTTGCATCTTAATGATTTCAGACCATAATAGTTGTCCTTTTGGGCTCTTAAGGGCACTAAGAGTCATAAAAATCGAACCTTGGTGGTTAAGCCACATCCATGCAAGTGTTTGTGGGTCTTAAAGTTTGTTAAAATGACCAAAAACATGTTTTAACCCCAACCTTGCATACAAGCACATAAAGTTCATGACTTTATGGTTTAGGAGGTCTAAAAGAACACGGATCGGCATTTTGGACGTAAAGACTTAACAGATTTAGTCATAATTGAACTCCCAAAGAAGATGGCCAGTACGCTGGGCGTACTCCCTAGTACGCCGCGCGTACTGGGTCAAACTCCCCGTCTTGGTCAAGGCCAGCGTACGTGCCGGGTACGCCGCGCATACGCATGCATATTTGGAAAATTGGGGTTTTGGTCCCTAAGAGGATGGGCCTGGACTTTTTGGCCCCATGGCCCACTGTGAAGTATCATTTTGGACTTAGGAATATGGAACTAGAGTATTGGGCCTTTTTGGGCCAAGATTGGGCCCTTGAGAATTATTATATTAGACTTGGGAGTTTTTGGGCCTATTTGGGGAAAATAAGGTTTAATTCAGAAATTGGACAATGAGTGGGCCCTTATGTAATCCTTAATGGATCGTAAGAGAGCTGGGCTTGATAAGCTAGAATTAGGACTTAAGCATGTCCCAATTGAACCGAATGGGTAAAACGGTCATTTTACCCTGAGTAGTATTATAGACTTTGATTGAGTGTTATGTGTCTCTGATAGCCGGGAGTCATCAGAGCAGCTGTTAGAGATTTCCTCCGCAAGGTTCGACACGCAGTTTACGAGGCGAGTTACCTTCCAGTAGAAGTGGGTCTAAGGCACCAAGGCCGATCCACTAGTAGTTGATTATAGTTGAGATGATTGTCTCTGTGATAATTTGTAACATCCCCAAAATCACGGCCAAAAAAGACCGGTTTTGTTTATACTTTATTTCAAAATCAGAGTAACCTTTTAATAAAAGAATTGCGGAATTTGTCCCAAAACAATAATATGATAAAGAGTTATCAAAAGCATTTCCTTAGAAATGTATTTCATTAAAAGATTCGGGATGTCATGTTCGATACAGTACATAAGTATAAACAATACGATATAAGCCTTACTACATTATTTCATATCTACAAGCCTATATCTGTAATCCCTCATCCCAACACATCACAACTATGCTCAAGCGCCACTACCTGTAATACATAAAATTGAGTAGGTCAGGCTTGGGAGCCTGGTGAGCACATAGGGTTTTCAACCCACAATAAATAAGGTTATTAATTTCATCGACCAACAATAACCCGATTACCTGATCCCGTTATCCTCACATTACGTCCCTAAACACCTATCATAAGGGACCTATCCTAAGGATCATCATCGGGATGGACACTACTGCTAAGGGGGTTCCTCAACAATAAATGTCCTAAAGGCAAACATGAGGGGGATGGAGTACACCGGTGAACACATCGTTCACAGACACCTACAGGTTGCGAGCCTGCCACTGTTCTACTGGACCGTGTAGAAGAGTTTGTGGTCGTCTTCTATACTCCGCTAAATGACTGGATCAACAACAACAACATCGAGGCCTCTCATCATTTTATCACACATCGTCTTATTACGTCTACCCATGTTTTACCCCAATATTTTTGTAGATATAAAATACATATACAGTTTAAATCATTTAAAACTTGTATAAAAACATTTATCCAGCATAGATAACAAGTATACAGATAATTTGCACACAAAGCACATAATTAATAAAATACTTCATATCTATGTGTAAGATGAAAGTAACTATGCACTCACTTGAAAAGGTAGTGATTCAGTACTCGGACAACGCTTTGTTTACTTTAAAATAATTTCCTTCGACGAAACCTAGTATTATTACCACTAGATTTTAGTCTAATATTTACCGTGACTAACTATTAGTCTTATTGTTATTATTATTATATAAACGTTTAGACAATACTTTCCAACCACTATGTACACACAGGGGCCAGACATAAAACACCGGATGGTAGAACCATTTTGGCGTATAGCATTTCTGAAATCCAACAACCCTATGCGGCCGTTTAAACCAGATTCACCGTACCGCGAGTAGTTAAAAAGATATTATAACGACACTTCTATAAGTCATAATAATAGCTCAAATATTTATTATAAGTTCATAATAACAATATTAATTTTAAATATAAGCTATATTAAAATAGGGTAAGCATAACTTACTTACAAGGGGATTTTAGCTTATGAGTCGGGCTCTGCAGGAGCAGAACTTCGTCGCTGAATCTTTTTAAGAAAGATTTGTGCAGTGCTCACCTTACTATACTAAAAACTACAGAAAGAGAAGTCGAATCACGAGGGACCAAAATGCTCGAAGGATAAGGAGAGAAAGACTCTTGAATCAAGAGAATGGTGCAAGAAATATGAGAGTCCAAGGCTCTTATTTATACTAATTGAATTTTCAAAAACTATCCTCCATAATTACTTAATGACATTTTAGTTATATAAACAACTAAACAACCCTCTATAATACTATTTTAAAAGGATTTAATGATATTTGTACTAAACTAATGTCGAAAGAACTCAACATTAATCTTATAATGACCGCATCGTCGATACCTTTCTAATGATATATACATATGTGTATATATATATGTGTGTATGTGTGTGTGCGTATATATGATTTATACTTTATTTTAATACGTAAATATGCTATTATAATTTGTAACTTGTTCATACGAACTCCGTTTTTAACGTTCTTTATATCCACGAATAGGTGGAGACGTACTCTACAACTTTCGTTTAGACTCCGTCGGCTAATTTTGACTTTATTTTTAAAGTTATATTTTTAACAGGCTGAGACAGGATTGGTCCGTTAAAATCTTATAACTTCTTCATACGAAGTCAAATTTGGGTGTTCTTTTTATGGACACTTTCAGTTTAACATATTCTATGACTTTGGTTTAGATTTCTAAGGCTAAAAGTCGCTCTATCGTAAGTTCACTATTTACGCTTCCCGATGTAGCGCCGATTCCGTCGTGAAACTTCGACGGGTCATAACTTCTTCATTATAACTCGGATTTCGGTGTTCTTTATATCCCCGTAATCCTTGTTTTGACCACTACAACTTTATTTAGAGATATCAGGCTTATCTCACACTTTAATTTTGATGCTTATTTTTATTCTTTGTTAATTATACATTTATAATTAAATAATATGCACATAAATACACATAATTCACATAATACTCAAATATTTCATCTTTATTACTTCAAAGAGAGTTACAATAGTTGACCTACAATAGTTGACCTAGACTATTACATTGTCAAAAATGCTTAGCCCCGAAATTCGGGTGTTACATAATTGTCTGGTTTGCTATTACTTGATATGTTCTATGTGCCAGTATGTTATGTTCTATGTGATAGTGGTAGTAGGAGGGGATTAGTCCCCCGATCGGTTGTTAGGACCGAAGGGTAGGTCGGACACCCCAGATATGTCTAACAACATGTTTATGATATGTTATTATGTGATAGTAGTAAGGGTGAAATAGTCCCCGTGACTGGGTGAGATAGACCGGAGGGTAGGCAGGCACCCCAGAATGGCCTGAAACGAGTAGGCAGCACCCCATAATGGCTTGACACTGGTAGTCAGTACCCCAAAATGGTTTGACATGGGTAGGTCGGGCACCCCAGAATTGCCCGGCAGCATGTATGACTGTATAGCATGTGGTACGATGGGGGAACACACTAAGCTTTGTGCTTACAGTTTCAGTTTTGGTTTCAAGTACCTCTTCATCCAAGGGGAAGGAGCCGGCAGCGTAACAGCGCATCACACACACACACATGATTTCTACATTGAGTTTTCTGGGATTGTACTCTGATTTATATTACAGTTTGATGTTTGATTTTGAGACATGTTCATGATGGTTTATGGATTGATATGATATTGACAATGTTTTCAGTTAACGATTTAATAAATTACTTAATTAAAAATGAAATTTTTGGACTTGAAAATTGGGATGTTACAGTAGATCCGACATCTACTCTGTATTGGAAACCATGTGGAGGTATAAAGTCATTACCTTGATCCTTAGTTGCTTAGATCCCTTTTCATTGAAGTAAGTGACCATTTTTGGTGTTAAATGGAGTCATACTCGGAGTTGGACTTATCAGAAGGAGGTGGCTCTAGATCTGGACCTATCTAGGTCACTTTATAGCTTAGGCCCTTTCCATGCACTAAAAACTTGTAGGAAGCTTAGTTTTGATGTTTTAGCCTTGTTAGGCCTTGCATGCACGTAAATTTTGCAACTTTACGTGATAAATGAACTAGGGGAAGTTAGATCTAAAGTTTGGGACCTTAGATCTCACTAAAAAGGACTGAATATAAGAGGGACTGAAGGAGCTCGTCGAGTCCCTTAGTTGACTCGACGATTCAGGTAGGGTTTATCCGTATTCGAGATTCGGAATGAGTGTAGTGAAGGATTAGGGTTTTGTGACTGCATGAACATTTAGATTTCTCGAAATTTGATAAACTCGGCGAGTTGACATGGATTCAGTGGAATGGAATCGGGAGGAAATCGACGAGTTTCTTGGATGCACTCAGCAAGTTGAGGTCAACATGGACTGTTGACCTTGACTTTGACCAGGTTGACCACGATTGACTTTGAGGGTATTTATGGGATTGTGACAAGTTAATCATATGTTGATTATAGGCAGTTGAGGAGGAGCAGTGTGTGGGATATATCTGATCTTAGCTTGTCAGTTCAGCATTCGAGAGGTGATTCTTCTCACCATACCAATGGGTCAAAGGCACCAAGGCCGGCCTATTTTATGATATGTGGATTGTCGATTGATTATGCGTTACGTTAGTATGACATTTGCATGGAAGACCCCGGGGGGTTCCTGTGGCAGTAGAATAAGACCACATGGGGGTTCCCGTGGCATTTGGTATAAGACCTTAGAGGGTTTCCATGGCATCCTAGTATATTTTCGTGTTTGTTTGTATGATATTTGCTTGGTAGTGAAGACCATATGGGAGTTCTCATGGCGGTTAGAGTAGACCATGTGAGGGGTTCCCATAGTAGGAAGACCATGTGAGGGTTCCCATGGCAAGTAGTTAAGACCACATAGGGGTTCCAGTGGCACTAGGCATAAGTCCCTGGAGGGTTTCCATGGCTTCCTTATATGTTGTATGTATGGCTTATGTGATATATGTAGATTTTATAGCTAATATGATATGTGTTATGTGGATTGTGCGCGGGGTATGCCCTGGGGGACTCACTAAGCATTAACTTACATTTTGTGGATTTGTTTCAGGTACATCTAAGACCAAGGGCAAGGGCAAGGCTTGATGGCGTGACGTGCACTCTCTCCCATGTGTCTTTATGGGACACTTTGATGATTTGAAATAAAATTGTATTTGTTATGCATTTTGTAACAATTGTATTTGGGATTTCATGGTTTGTGGAACGTATTCTGGTTAATCAAAAATGAAAATTTTCTTTTGAAAATTGGGTCGTTACAATTTAGTATCAGAGCCTTGGTTTGAGGGTTTCAAGCACACTCTTGGGTATGTCGGGACTCAAACTAAGGAAATGGTAAAATTGTTTTCAAAAATAAAATAAAAGCTAAGACTTTTAAAGAATGGAAAAGAGGATAGTGCAACGCGCATGATTGGCCGAGCCAAGTAAGTAGTTCCCCAATATGATAGCCATGTTATACTGATATTTTATCTATGATAATCGTATGGATCTTGCTATGTGTATGCATTTAAAATTGTATACGGTTAGAAACTTATAGCCTTAAAATGATTGACTTAGCATTATTTCTTGTTCCTTGTCTGGTTGTGGTCCTAGGGTAGAATCGTTTATCTGAAAGTGTATTTGATCCTTTTTTGTGTATAATTTGCATGCATAAAGGCGACCTGTTATGATTGGTTTGATTGATGTGGGTAGAGCAAATCTTAGGGCAGCCTAGGATTTGACATATGTGGTAGTCTGTGGAATATGATTTATTTTGGGATGAATTGGAGTTATTAGGTAGGGCCTTGGGGAAGGTACATGTAGGTGTGGAAGATAGTATTGGGCTCATACTACTGAAAGCATAAGACCTTACTAGAAATAATGTTAGATCTGGAAACTCTAAGGAGGACCAGTGTGGGTGGATCCCCTCTATGGACATCCTTATCATTATGCTTTATGGTATTGCAGAGCAGTATGGTGGTGACATGATTTAGAGCAGGGGGTTCAGGATCGTGATCTGGATCCGGGGTTGGGTCAGGTGACACTACCGAGGCCATTGACAAGAGGCTGCGTAAGCTCATTTCAGTAGAGGTTACTGTTGGGTTTTGAGCATTCTAACACTCCTATGGTATACATGCAACCCTATAAACCTTGGATCTATGTTTTCTCTATAATACATGCAAATAAGAACTTTCCAAGGCTTTAATCCTAACTAGCATATTATGAAGCACCTGTACTACAAAGTACTAGTTAGATGACATACCTTTTGATGTAGCTTGATGTCTTCAAGCTTTAAGAGCTTAGCCCCAATAGTGTGGAAGCCTCAAGTGGAATCACAAATCACCAAAACACCTTGGAAGACTTTAGAGAATATGGATACTTGGTTCTCTCTAGTGAAATTGGCTAGCCCTTCATAGTGTACCCACACTAGTGCCAATTTCACCAACCAAGGACATCTTTATATAGTGTGGAGGATTAGGGTTAAACCCTAATACCCATGACCTTTCATTTCCTAGGATCCATGGGTTAATTACTCCATGGACTATCCATGAAAGCTTAGCCCAACCTAAATGAACTTGGCCCATTCCATATATATAAGAGTCCATATTTAATTAGTTCCTTTTGATCACTTAATTAATTATAAATTAATTCTTGATCAATACTAATTAAATAATATGATTCCATAATAATATATTAGAACTTATAATATATTAATATTAATCATAAACATACTATTCTCAAAAGATTATCCATATAAATTGTGTCGGTGAAGTGCAACCCAAATGGACCGTGTCGGGTCGGGTCAAGTACATACCAAATATAGTTATGGACTTAGACATTAATCCAACAGTCTCCCACTTGGATAAGTCTAAAACTATTATTGCGTATGACTTCAAACCTCACTGGCAATCGTAGCTCTTAAAGCCGCTGTCGAACTCTGATCTTGTCAACGAACTTGTCCATTAAATAAGGGATCATATATTCCTCCATTCCAGATATCATATGGACTGAGACATGGATTATAATCATTCTCTCTGTCCATTTGTTGTTTCCCGATTTCCGATTTATGACGACTGACTAATTGAACAAATCAAATTAGTCCTGGCCCGGCCGAGCATTTCCATTTGTCATCATCAAATCATCGAGGGGCCCACAGATATCGCTTTTATCCCGAAGGTAAAAGGAATGGATAAACTTCGACTCATATAGCTTGTTCTACTACTTGTTGAATCATACACAAAGGCACGTTTTATAGCACCGAGTTACCAAATGCGTTTTTGTGCAATCAATGTACAACCAACTCATAGTAACAACTCATATCTCTAGGTTTGAAGAATATAAGATATTATCGTCTCATGATCTCTCGTGATTAAAATCCATGAAGTGATTCCAATGAGCGCGGGTTGTATCCAATACTCAGAACTTATGAGCACTCATGAGTGTTGTAGCCCTTTGTCCAACACCTTAGACCTCTACAAGCCAACCCATGACCGTCTTAATTCATATCTACTTCCAACATATGACCGACTGTGGATGGTTTGAATAACTTAGTCATTCCGGAAGAATAACCTAGTTTATTCGGGAAGTCAAAACATGCAAAGTGAAACACAAGAATAATTGAATCCAATATGGTATCAAAACCTATGAAGATAAATAAAACACCTTTTATTTATCACCATATGATTACACATTATTCAATGTATACTGTTTCAGCTATCAACTTTATTCTTGAATTTAAAACAATAGTTGTCCCATGCTCCAAGCATGTACACTATGTTTTTTTTTCTAAACACTAGTCATGCCACACACCAAGTATGCATACTATGTTTGTCTATGATCTTTACTTTGTGAACTAGATCAATTGAACATAACTTCAATGATTCTCTTTTCACACTCCCCAATCCTTACTGCAAATGCAAGAATTCCAAATTCATGCCATTTACTGAAATCTGTTAGATTCTAAACTTATATGCATTGATCCTCTTGTAATGATTATGCACAAAGTCAGAAAGACTTGGCAAAAAATCATTACAGAGTATTCCAAAGGAGATCAACTCCTTGGAAACATCCTTCTTGCATTAAGTTTCCTAATCTTAAACAGATTGAAAAAATTCTAACTTTGAAACATTTCCAGATTCCATTTTGACTATCACTTCTGAACAAGAGTTGCCTCCTTACAGATTATGTCAATATGGTCCTTCCAGAATTATCACTATACTTCCAACTATCCTTGAGCAAAAAATCTTTGGTAAACCTTAGATTGTCCTCGACAATTGTTTAATCCTTTTTGTGATATCCAGTTCTAAACCTTTTCCCTTCTTAATTCCCCAAGCATTTGGAAAATTTTAGAAAGGATGAATATAGCACATGTAATCGATCCTATATCCGAAGCATATGGGACACGATTCATGATGTCTCACATAAAGACTAAACCAGTCTTTTGCCATAATATTTCCATTTCGATTTGTCAAGTTCTCATAATTTAGATTATGAAAAGGGATGTCGTAATCATAATCGAATTTTAGAATGCAAATAATGGACCCATATACAAAATTTCCTTATGTTGAGCCATTCCAACATGAAATTCATATATATATATATATATATATATATATATATATATATATATATATATATATATATATATATATCCTTGACTAAATGATTAAAACCTCATGATCTAAGCTTATAGATTTGAGATGAAGTATAATTTCCTCTCCCTTAATTATAGCAAACAACTCTTTCCCAACTGAAACCTTATGTTTTCTGTAATTAACATTGCTAACTTGCAATACTTATCATAATTATCTTGCTCCCACTAACATGATGATTATTAGAACAACACTTATGCTCCCACTAGCTTTGACACGTACTCAGAAATCAGCTGACTTTCTTACCAAAGTTCAAATTTCTGATACTAGATTGTTTTGATAAAACTTTATCAAAATCATACACCTTCCCTTAGATAGCGCACTTATGTGTCTAAACAATTATGAAGAGGGATGCCGTAATCATAATGGTTAGACCTTTTTGCCACTTCTCACAAGTCCAGGTTAGTGTGCCGGTAAACCACACACGCTCCACTAACGACTTTGAGAATGCAAATATCACAATTGCTATCTAGCTAAAATCTACTTAGTGAAAGTGTTTCCTCACCATCATTTTCATGAATCGGAGAGAAACCTTATGACACTTAGATTTAATGGTGTATGTGTTCTTATCCATGTGAATTATCAAAACCATAGTCACAAGACAAGGATAATGACAAATCCAAACTCATATGGACTGAACTCAATCTTAATTTCTTGCCACCTGGCAGCTCAATGGCCTACCATTGCTTCCAAGTTGTTGTGCAACAAATTGAGAACTCTAAGAACTCATATGCAAAGCCAACTTTAACTGGAATGGGCACAGAATGTGTCAACACAATAGGTTATATACCGCAAGTCGTGTGCTAGTGAAGAACTTCAGATTCTATTCTTGATTAGTTCTCAAGAATTTCAAGACTTTTAAGACTCCCACTGTCCTCTTAACCTATAAGACTTCCTTGTCAAGCATCCAAGAGATAGTGTGGATTCTAATCAAGACAAACACTTCACACAATTGGCCTAAGCTGGTCTTTGTTTTATCCAAAACATCACAACTTACCAATTTCAAATGTACAAGAGTAGAAAACTTTTACTCTTACATTTGAGAAGTGTTTTAAACCTTCTTTAAGACATGTCACTCAAGTTAAAATCTTGGAGTATGACTCTCAAAATTGTTTTTGGAACGAAGTATGACTCATCTTCTTGATTTATCCATTTCAACAATTCAAGTTCCTCTTCTTAGTCATAAGAATGCACTAAGATTTCCTTAGAGAACTAATTGTGCTATGGTTTCTTAATCATTAAGATGATCACAAAACTGATACTAAAGTACTCTCTCATCTTTTCAGATTTGAGAAACTTTTATCCTTCTGCCTAATTTGATTCTTCTTATTCGCTCTGCCTTACATTGGAACCTTTTCCAATGTCTCAGAGTTACACTTAAGCTTGTAAGTATAACCATATTTACTAAGATTTAGTAAACTATGATGAATAGTCTTATCAATCTTTTGTGGTGGACTTGACCAGTGCACAAAAATGTGTACTCAATCCCTTAGTCCTTCACATTACTCACACATCCATGTGAACAAGTAATTAGTCTTAATTTTCCAATACTTGAAAGTTCTCATTCATCATGCTATACACCTTGCATGATTCCAAGTTCCGGTCCAATTGAGACTTGGGTGATGAAAATCTTTCCTTTATTTGATAAATTTAGACATAACCACAAATGAAAGAATCAATTTCATATTTCCACTCTTGCTATTAATGGAATCATATAAGCAACAATTTTTCCTCAAATGCCATTGTAAGGATATTTTTAAAATAAATAAAATCATCATATTTTTTTCCTTTTATTTTAAAAACTTTGCGGAAAAAACTATCCTTACAATCCATATGAAAACTTGTTGTTATCTATTCCTAAGCAATATCTCATAACTTCTAAGAAGTAGCTCAAGAATCCGATCTTCAAACTATGCGATAGAAATCCATCTATGCGATCAGATTCAACATATTCTTTCTTTAAGTTTCTTCAATTTTCTTTGATTCTTAAAACATCACCATGTGACCCAGTCACATCATGTATCTACAATCTCAGAATAAAAACTTAACAAAGTTAGATAGTGGACTTTACCTGAAGTAGAGTCAAACTTATTGACTTTAACATCCTTAGGTAAATTTGGCAACTTCGCAACCAATGCCCCTCCCTTTGGCAATATAAACATATGGACCCTTTTGATAATGGTACACGAGACTATCACAGACTTAGCTTTTCTCTTTACCATTTGGTCAACCGAGTTGACTATGGCCGATCCCTTTCCATTGGGAAGAGAGAGCTTTACTAGATATCCAATGTCATCATTGTCAATGTCCATAAAGTTTTAGGAATTTGATCTTAGCAAATATATAAGATCATTAAGGGTCTTGTCATAGTCTGTTTCATAGGTGTTCCAAAAGAACTCACTATGTGACTTACAAAGTAGTTGAACCAACTTTCTCAAGACTTTGACACCCAACTCTCCTGGCTTGTCAATATGTGACTACATCTCCAAGATGTGACCACACCTAGACCTTGCCTTTCTAATAGGGCTTGAGTGACCTTAACCTTTTCAAGAACTTGTGGGTTAGGGAGAATAATCGGAGGAGGTGAAAGAAGTATGATTTCCAAGGGACATCATCTTCATTTAGGAAAGCTTGTTTCAAGAGATTTGGGAAGATCATAAATGTCTAAACCAGATATGTTATGGGAGATATTCAAGATAGTTGATTTAAAGTCCTTAATATGACACCCAATATGAAATATTAAGGCTAGGACCCAACAAACTATTTTATAACTTAGAAGAGGTATGCCGTAATCCAAGCTCTAAAATATTTGAAGGTAGGTGAATGACGATTCACCAATTTCCACCAAGATAAACGAAATGTATTATTAGGTTTTAATTGGATTTGAAACTCCTAGATCTTTGAGATTCATTGAACTGTTCAATGGCATGTTTCAATCTCGAGTGTGCCCTTCAGGTTTTGTGACTGGGATGCCGAGGATCACAAAACAAGGTGTGAGTAACCATGCAAATTACTTGGTACCCTTAAGTGTTTACCCCTTAATCGATGTGCCGGTTAACCACACACGCTCCATCGATACTATGATAAATATTAAGTCACCCTTTACCTACCTTGTTAAGTCCAAGTTAGTGTGTCGGTTAACCACACACGCTCCACTAACGACTTAGACAAAGTGTAAAGTGTAATTTCATGGATTAGCACCTTATTCACATTTTCCTAAGTAACTAAGATTGGGAATTATTAAGAATTTAGTTATTTAATATTTATCATTAATACTTTTAATGAAGGGAGAATTATAGTCCTGTCAAACCCGTTCGGCTAACGACCCTCCACCAGTCAAGCAAGCGGTGGGTGAGAGTGGACACCCATTAAGTTGCCATTTTATAGGAAACAACCTTATACCCACCTTATAGACCGGCTTCGTGAATGAGGCGTACTAGCGGTAAGACTGACTTTACTCTTATACATACATATATATTATTAACTTATAATATTATAAAGTATAAGGGTTGAATTTTAACTTTTAAAATTCTAAGGGCTAACTTGGAATTAAAGTATTCATAAGTGAAAACTTTTCAAATTCCAAAACTTGAGGGCAAGTTTTGAAACTATTCAAAAACTAATTAATTCCATAACTTATGTGTTCAAAGTAGTTTTAATCCAAAAACTCTTCAAGTTCCACAACTTGAGGACAAGTTATGGAAGACTTTAAACTAATAAAAGAATTAACTTTTTCTTTATTTTATAAGTTATGGAATTAATTAAGGTTACATATTTTATTACTTAATGAAGTGACTCTTGAACCTCCATAACTTAAGGATAAGACTCTTCATCTTTTGTAACCATTGCCAACTTTTATGAGTTTTATGAAACTTAAATGTGACTTTTCATATAACTTGAGGACAAGTTACAAAAACACATTTTAGAATCAAATCTTAGATTAATTTGGATTGAAAACACATAATCAATTAACTTTTCTATTAATCTAAGCAACTCATAAGAACAAGATAATTCAAATCAAACTTTTTCATGTAATTAGCCTAATCACTAAACTAATTCAAAACATGAATCTATTGACAATTATCTTTGAATTTGGATTAACATGAACATTACCACATCAAAAACAAGTTTATAAGTTCAAAAACAACTTAGGGTAATGTTCCTAGTCCATTTCTAGCCAAAAACCTCGAAAATATGTTGTCTGGGGCTCCTACTCGGCGAGTGCATGAACCTTCTCGGCGAGTAAGATGATTTTACTCATGGACTCGGCGAGTTCATCAGTGGACTCGGCGAGTCCAGTGCCCAGAAAGCCAGAAAATCGAGTTTTTCAGCAACTTGCATCAAGTATAATAGAAAACAAGCCTAGGCTCTGATACCACTGTTGGGTTTTGAGCATTCTAACACTCCTATGGTGTACATGCAACCCTATAAACCTTGGATCTATGTTTTCTCTATAATACATGCAAATAAGAACTTTCCAAGGCTTTAATCCTAACTAGCATATTATGAAGCACCTGTACTACAAAGTACTAGTTAGATGACATACCTTTTGATGTAGCTTGATGTCTTCAAGCTTTAAGAGCTTAGCCCCAATAGTGTGGAAGCCTCAAGTGGAATCACAAATCACCAAAACACCTTGGAAGACTTTAGAGAATATGGATACTTGGTTCTCTCTAGTGAAATTGGCTAGCCCTTCATAGTGTACCCACACTAGTGCCAATTTCACCAACCAAGGACATCTTTATATAGTGTGGAGGATTAGGGTTAAACCCTAATACCCATGACCTTTCATTTCCTAGGATCCATGGGTTAAACACTCCATGGACTATCCATGAAAGCTTAGCCCAACCTAAATGAACTTGGCCCATTCCATATATATAAGAGTCCATATTTAATTAGTTCCTTTTGATCACTTAATTAATTATAAATTAATTCTTGATCATTACTAATTAAATAACATGATTCCATAATAATATATTAGAACTTATAATATATTAATATTAATCATAAACATACTATTCTCAAAAGATTATCCATATAAATTGTGTCGGTGAAGTGCAACCCAAATGGACCATGCCGGGTCGGGTCAAGTACATACCAAATATAGTTATGGACTTAGACATTAATCCAACAGTTACCTGGGGCATCCTTGACACTAACCCAATTATCTTTGGGACAGTCAATGAGGGTATGATGGTGATCAAGGAGGAGAGGCTCAGGGAATTCGGAGCCGAGATTATTGTGGGCTAGGTTGGGGCCCGAACTCCTTCATTATGGGAGTTTAAGGCATGCGGGGCGCCAAAGTTTTTCAGGGTCAGGGACCCCATTGTTAGCCGATGCTGGGTGGCGAATATAGAGAACGCCCAGCACACGAGTTATTGCCCTGATGCGGAAAAGGTGGGTTTTGCTTCGAGTATGCTGAGAGACAAAGCCCGAGACTGGTGGGGAGAGGTGACTAGTCAGGTGGGAGCAGTCGGTGTGGCTGAGATGACATGGGCTGAGTTTTTTTCGGCGATTAGTGTAACACCGTAAAATTTAAGACAATTTTTTTTCATTTTAAAACACATTTTCCATAACACAATTATTAACAAAATCCCATTGTATCATAACTTTGTTTCACAAAATATTTCCCAAGATCAAAATACATAAATCCCATGCGTGTGTACGAATCATGCCGGCGCCTTCCCGCGATCATCACTGGTACCTGAAACACATAACACATAACACTGTAAGCATAAAGCTTAGTGAGTTACCCAAAATACCATACATAGCACATACTAACCACTCGAGGCTATAACTCTGTGGGCCCTTGGGCCCTAACTCCATGGACCCCTGGTCCTAACTCTGTGAACCTTCCAGTTCTAACTCTTATATACTCTGATATATAAATGGCATAAATCACGTAGAAATAATGCAGTGCAACACATCACATAAATAACATACAATAACTCTATCACATGACTCTAATTACCACTCAAGGTAAAGTATACGATCTAGCCTCCACCTAATCACAGAAAGTAATACTCTCATAAATATAACTCTCAGGACTAGACTCAACCCTCTCTTAGCACCCTCAGAAGGGTAAAACACCATTTTACCCCTCGTTTGGCTCAAAAACCCTCATTGTTGACTAAACCCTAAAAGTCAACCAAAGTCAACGGTCAAATTTTGACCCGACTCGTTGAGTGCACTTGGGCAACTCGGCGAGTCTACATGTGTTCACTAAATCCCTAGTCTCGCTTGACATGTCGAGTCCCTCCCCTTGCTCGATGAGTCACACCTGACATGAGTCGCGGGGCTACCCCAACTCAACTCGCCGAGTCTCAAGATCAACTTGGTGAGTTCCGTCTTGAACTCCAATCGTCTAATCCCTCTCTGACTCACTGAGTTATTCCCCCAACTCGGTGGGTCTACTCGCTGAGTGTTTTACGAGAAACCCTAGCCCTACTCACCGAGTCTGATCTTTGGACTCCGCGAGTTCATGCCATGCAAAAACTCTATTGACCTCCTGAGGTCAAATCTGTTCCTTAAATCCATAGATCTGACCTTCCCAAGCATGATAATCACGTAAAGTTCAGACCTTGACACTCATATAACATCTAGATGGTCCTACTTGGTGATTTAGCCCCAAAAATAACCTCCTATGTTCATGGCTCCCAAAATAACCCATAAATCTCCAAGGGTTAAGGTCTCTGGATCTCTTTGAGTCCATATCCAAAGCATAAACTCGAGAAGGGACCAATTGCTCCACATGTCCATTCTTTAAAGGGGGTTAGAAAACCCTAACTTTAAGAATCAACACCAAAACTGAAGAAGGTCTGAATAAATACCTCAAGATGCAGTCTCTGAACTCTGAAATCACTAGAACCACTCCTTCTTCAGCCTCATCTTGCCTTGGTCACCTCCTTTTTGCAATCACACCAACAAAATGATCAAAAGCGGCCTCTCCTTCCTCACAATCGCTCTAGATCTCTAATGGTTTCTCTCTGGGATTTGGTAGCCCCAAATGACGGCCCTAAGGGCCTTTAAATAAGTCCCAAACCTAGGAAATTAGGGTTTCATTAAACAACGTGGACTCACCGAGTCCGGTTATGAACCTGGATGAAAATCCGCGACCCTACTCGGCGAGTCTAAGCACCAACTCGTCGAGTCCCTTTACAAACTCCAAAATAAATGAATAAAATAATATACCTGGGAATTCGGATGTTACAATTAGATTTGGAGTTTGCACCAACTATTGAGGTGAAATGGTTGGTGAGGGAGTTTCAGGAGCTCCAGCAGACCACCGAGACTGTGGCGGGGATCACCACCAAGTTTAGGGAACGATCATTATTGATCCCACAATATGTTACCGATGAGGACATGAGGACGAGGTATTATTCCATGTTGAGGGATGATATATGGGAGTTTGTGAGCTTCACAGGGTGCAAAACCCTGAATGAGATGGTGGAGAATGCTCGTGAGCAGGAGATGGAGTCTGAATTCCGCACCAAGCGGAAGCCTGAGTAGGCACAGAAAATAGTAGGTCACCCTAAGAAGCCTAAGACCTCAGATGCATCTAGTAGGGGCCAGCAGGGTCGTAGATGGTGTGCCAAGTGTAGGAGATTTCATGGTGAGGAAATTGTCGGGGGATGGGCCCGGTATTTTATACATGTGGTCAGCAGGGCCACGTGAGTAGGGATTTCCCCAAGAAGAGCTTGATTTGTTTCCACTACAAACATACTGGCCATTAAAAGGCCGATTGTCCAAGGTTGTAGGGAAGGAGAGGAGTAGTGGCGGCGCCTACGCCCGCAACAATGAGGATTACTGATGGCCTCCGTGCTAAGGCAGATGCTCCAGCAGTGAAGAGCCGTACATTTCAGTTGACTACTGAGGAGGCTCGAGCAGCACCAGACGTCGTGGTTGGTATGTATTTTATCTTCCTTCTCTAGATTTATTGCATTGCTTATGTGTATATTGTGCTTATGTATATGGACCTTTTTAGTCAATGATATGTCTTCTCACGTTTTGTTCGATTCAGGAGCTACCCAATCATTTGTGTCTCTTGCACTTAGCAAGAAGTTTCGGGATGTGTTGGGAACTTTGGATTCCCCCCTTGAGGTGGAGATTGCAGGCGACCGCACCGTGAGTGTTGCGAGGGTGTGTCAGGATTGTGTCCTGAATGTTCTTGGGGAGAGGTTTCGTGTTGATCTAATCTCGATACCATTGCGGGGGCTAAAGGTGATTGTCAGGATGGACTGGTTGGGGTCCAACGGGGCCATGATTAGTTCGTGAGGGTTCGAACCCCAAGTGAGGGAGAAATAGTTATTCATGGTGAGAGGGCCTCGCAGGGGCCAACCGTCTACTCAGTCGCGAGAGCTATGAGATTTCTGTAGCAAGGTTGTACGGGATTTCTGGCATATATATTGGATACAAGGATTGAGACCACGACTGATGTGGGTAGTGTCTCGGTTGTACAGGAGTTTTGGGATGTTTTTCCTGAGGAGTTACCGGGAGTGCCTCCGGAGAGGCAAGTGGAGTTTCGTATTGATTTGGTGTTGGGTGTCGCTCCAATAGCAAAGGTATCGTATCGGCTAACACCGCCTGAGATGCTGGAGCTATCTATGCAGGTTCAGGAGCTACTAAACCGAGGGTTTATCCATCCGAGTAGTTCCCATGGGGAGCTCCAATCCTGTTCATGACAAAGAAGGATGGATCACACAAGATGTGCATTGATTATTGAGAGTTGAAGAAGCTAACGGTAAAAAACCGTTATATGTTATCGAGGATCAATGATTTGTTCGATCAGCTACAGGGTGTGTCTTGGTTTTCCAAGGTTGATCTTCAGTCAAGGTATCATCAGATGAGGATTCAGGAGGAGGATATATCGAAAACAACTTTTAGGACTCGATATGGGCACTATGAGTTTGTGGTGATGCCATTTGAGCTCACCAACAGCCCAACAACATTCATGGATCTTATGAACAGAGTGTGAAGACCGATGCGGGATCAATTGGTGATCATTTTTATTGATGTTATCCTGGTCTATTCTATGACCAAAGAGCATCATGAGCAGCATCTGAGGGAGGTATTGGAGACACTGAGGGCGGAGAGACTTTATGCCAAGTTCTCCAAGTGTGATTTCTGGTTGTGAGAGGTACAATTTTTGGGGAATACCATCAACCAGGAGGGCATTTCGGTTGATCCAACCAAGGTTGAGGCAGTGATGCGGTGGGAAGTACCAAAGAACGCATCCGAGATCCATAGCTTTTTGGGTTTAGCGGGCTATTAACAAAGATTCATCCAGGATTTCTCAAAGATTGTTGTGCCTTTGACCTGCTTGGCCAAGAAGAATGTGATATTTCGATGGGGGCACGAATCATCAATTAGATTTTGAGACCCTGAGATGGAGGTTATGCAAGGTTCCGATTCTAGTGCTACCTGAGGGGTTAGATGATTTGGTAGTGTATTGTGATGTATCGATCTCAGGGTTAGGCGCGATACTAATGCAGAGGGGGCATGTGATAGCTTACGCCTCGAGGAAGTTGAAGCATCATGAGGCAAATTACCCCCTTCCACGACCTGGAATTAGGGGTAGTGGTGTTTGCCTTCAAGATTTGGAGGCACTACTTGTATTGAGTATGGTGCACTAATTATATTGATCACAAGAGTTTGAAGAATTTGATGGATAAATAGAACCTCAATATGCAGCAGAGGAGGTGGTTGGATGTGCTGAATGACTATGATTTTGAGATCTTATACCATCCAGGGAAGGCCAACGTAGTGGCCGATGCCTTAATTCGTAAGACAGCAGGTTCCCCGATTAGGAACATTTGTCTAAGGATGACGGTGATCTCATCGTTGTTGGATGTGATCAAGGAGGCTCAAGTGGAGGTTTTAAAGAAGGAAAATTGGAAGTTAGAGCAGATACAGGGACAAATTCCTCTATTTTTCCGGGATGGTAGAGGTCTCTTGACCCAATGTTGCCGAGTGTGGGTTCCAGCATCGGGAGGAGTGAGATAGAAAATATTAAAGGAGGCACACAAGTCTTCTCCCTACATCCATGGGCTACAAAAATGTATAGGGACTTAAGGTTGAGTTACTCGTGGCCCTGCATGAAGCGGAGATCGCCTGATTCGTGGCGTGGTGCTTAACCTACCGGAAGGTCAAGGCCGAGCATCAGCGGCCTCATGGCAAGGTTTAGCCGCTACCCATCCCCATGTAGAAGTGCGAAGAGATCACTATGGACTTCATCAAGAAATTACTGAGGACAGCGAGAGGTGTGGATGCCATAGATCCACGAAGAGTGCCCACTTTGTTCTAATCTCTGAGAGCATCTCCGCTGAGAAATTGGCAGATAATTATGTGTGAGAGGTGGTGGCAAGACACGGGGTTCCAGTGTCAGTAGTCTCTGATAGAGAAATTCGATTCACATCTAGATTATGGAAGAAATTCCATGAGGATCTGGGCACTCAGTTGCATTTCAGCATAACATATCACCCCCAGACCGATAGCCAAAGCGAGAGGATGATCCAGACACTCAATGATATACTTCAGGCATGCGTATTGGATTTCGGAGGTCGTTGGGATATGTACCTCCCGTTGGAAGAGTTCTCATACAACAATATTTACCATGCCCGTATCGACTGACCACCGTTTGAGATGTTGTATGGTAGGAGATATAGGACCCCGGTTTGTTGGGGCGAGGTTGGACACCGGGTCATGGGGAGCATTGAGGTAGAAATCAAGACTACCAGGCTGATTCAGCAGGTGTGAGACCGGTTACGTGTCTCGTAGAGCCGTCAGAAAAGTTATGCTGACCGGCGGTTATCAGATCTTGAGTTCCAGGTAGGGGACTTCGTGTTACTAAAGGTGTCTCCATGGAAGGGGATTATCAGGTTTTGGATGAGGGGAAAGCTAGGGCCTAGATATATTGGACCATTCAGGATTACGACCTGGGTGAGCAAGGTGGCCTATCGCTTGGATCTGTCAGATGAGGTTAGCCAGATTCAAAGCACCTTCCATGTGTCACAACTTCGGAAGTGTATCACCGATGAGGCCACAATCGTTTCTCTGGATTATATTCAGGTGCATGAGACCCTGAACTACATTGTGAGGCCTACTGTGATTCTAGATAGAAAGACCAAGGTTCTTCGGAACAAGGAAACAAAGCTGGTAAACGTGAAATGGCAGCAGCGAATGGGCTTCGAATTGACATGGGAGCTAGAGGACGAGATACGTGACCACTACCTGGACTTATTTAGACCATCAGACTTCAAGGACGAATTTTAGTTCAAGTGGGGGAGATTTGTAACACCCGTTCCAAGTATTATTTAATTTATCAATTCTAGGGTTTTGTGCATCGACTCGGTGAGTTGGGGAGCTCCAACTCATCGAGTATAAGTCATTATGAGGACATGAATTTTAAATCCTACCCGACGAGTCAGAAGGCCCCGACTCGACGAGTAGGCGTTGTAAAGGAAAACCCTAATTTTCAGGGTTTGCACCCGATTTAAAGTACATAATCCTCCTCTTGTGGCCTCCCTTACCACTTCATCAGCCAGAGAAAATCCTAGTTGAACCTTGCACCTTCTTGAGTGAGAGATAGAGAGAGAGAGAGAGAGAGAGAGAGAGATCCTTTGTGAGTAATTTTAGTGTGGTTGTGAAGGATTTTGGAGCTTGAAGAAGAAGGAGCAAAGAGCGAAGCAATAGATCCAACATCTACTGTGTATTGGCAACCATCTGGATGTATAAAGTCATTACCTTAATCCTTAGTTGCTTAGATCCCTTTTCTTTGAAGTAAATGACCATTTTTGGTGCAAAATGGAGTCATACTCGGAGTTAGACTTATCACAAGGAGGTGGCTCCAAATCTGGAAGTCTCTAGGTCCCCAATGGCATAAAGTTGCTCACTTTATCCGTCTTATCCCCTTTCCATGAACTAAAACCTTGTAGGAAGCTTAGTTTTGATGTTTTAGCCTTGTTAGGCCTTGCATGCATGTAAAGTTTGCAACTATACATGGTAAGTGCACTAGGGGAAGTTGGATCTGAAGTTTGGAACCTTAGATCCCACTGAAAAGGACTGAACATAAGAGGGACTGAAGGAACCCGTCGAATCCCTTAGTTGACTTGACGAGTCGGGTAGGGTTTACCCATTTTCTAGATTCAGAATGAGTACAGTGAAGGATTAGGGTTTGGGACTGCATGAACATTTAGTTTTTCTGGACATTTGATAAACTCGACGAGTCACTTAGGTGACTCGGTGAGTTGACATCGGATTCAGAGGAATGGACTCGGGAGGAACTTGACGAGTTGCTAGGATGCACTCGACGAGTTGAGGTCAACATGGAGTATTGACCTTGACTTTGACCTGGGTTGGCTTTGAGGGTATTTATGGGATTGTGACAAGTTAATCACGTGTTGATTATAGGCAGTTGAGGAGGAGCAATGTGTGATATATCTAATCTTAGCTTGTCAGTTCAGCATTCAAGAGTTGACTCTTCTCACCATACCAATGGGTCTAAGGCACCAAGGCCAACCCATTTGATCATATGTGGATTATCGATTAATTATATGTTATGTTAGTATCAAATTTGCATGGAATACCACAGGGGGTTCTCGTGGCAGTAGACTAAGACCACATGGGGGTTCCCGTGGCATTTGGTATAAGATCTTGGAGGGTTTACATGGCATCCTAGTATATTTGCATGTTTAGTTGCATGATATTTGCTTGGTAGTGAATACCATGTGGGGGTTCCCATAGCAGTGAAAGAAGACCATGTGGGTGTTTCCATGGCAGGAAGACCATGTGGGGGTTCCCGTAGCAGGTGGTTAAGACCACGTAGGGGTTCCAATGGCACTATGGGTAAGACCTTGGAGGGTTTCCATGGCTTCCTTATATGTTGTATGCATGGATTATGTGATATGTGTAGCTTTTATAGCTAACATGATACGTGTTATGTGGATTGTGCGTGGGGTATGCTCTTGGGGACTCGGGTTACAATTTGTTGATTTGTTTCAGGTAAATATGAGCCTAAGGGCGAGGGCAAGGCTTGATGATGCGACGTGCACTCTCTCTCAAGCATTTTTATGGGACACTCTGATGATTTGAAATAAAATTGTATTTGGTATGGATTTTGAAAACAATTGTATTTGGGATTTCATGGTTTGTGGAAATTATTTTTGTTAATAAAAAATGAAAATTTTCTTTTGAAAAGTGGGTCGTTACACAATCATGATCTTCAAGTTAGAACCCTTGAAAGTGGTTGTAATCTAATAGTCTTAAACACATAATAAAATGTGTAAATTAGACGAACTAATAATGAAAGTGTTGTATAAATACTAGCTTATATGATGAAACTTACAAAGATTCCTACGAATCAACTTAAGAGTAGCTTCATGGGGATGTTTGAAGGTGTTTCTGGGAAACTATTAAGAAGATTTGATGATGTTTTTGGGATGTTTGAAGGTGTTTCTGCGACGTTCTTCAGGTGTCATAATGTTGATGACATTCGTCACCCTAGACCTGTCGGTCCAGCTGTAGCTAACAACTAGGGTGTGAGATTATCAGTCCCATATAGATCTATACACAAGCATCTCATTCTCCCGCCAAGAGATTCTAGTTATAATTCAGGACTTTTGTTAGTACTTTAGTAAGTACTTGAAGATGCGTCTCACAAATAATTGATTCAACGGGTTTACGGGTAATGAAATGAAAAACCCTTTTGTAAATGAAAACCTTACTTTTCCATAGAAGTTTCAGAGTGTATAAATAATTATACTTTCAATAATTATATATTTTTCCTAAAATGGTATAACAGTGTAATGACCCATAAATTATACCTATTATAGTTTATAATAAACGTTTCGTTGGTAATGAAAATCTTTGTATGTACTATATATATATATATATATATATATATATATATATATATATATATATATATATATATATAATAACTTAGTGTATTTGTACTTTGTTATTAGTAGTGTTGCGTTTTTAGTCTAAACCTTGAATGTATATGTTTCACAAATTTGGAAAATAAAGTTATATCATAAATTTAGAATCTTTGTATAAGTGGTAAGAAAATGTATTTAGCCATTTCATATTTGTTTAACACAAGTTTGTTGTGTTTTACTTGTATCCCCCCTAAAACATTGAAAATCTCGAAAAATGTAGGGGTATGAACTCACCTAGAATGTGTTCTTGGCTGGATAACGAAGTGATAGTGATGATCTTCAAGTTAGAACACTTGAAGTTTGTTGTAATCTAATAGTCCTAAACACATAATAAACTGTGTAAATTAGATGAACTAACAATGAAAGTGTTGTATAAATACTAGCTTATATGAGGAAACTTACAAAGATTCCTAAGAATCAACTTAATGAGTAGCTTCCTGGGGATGTTTGAAGGTGTTTCTGGGAAACTATGAAGAAGATTTGATGATGTTATTGGGGATAAAGCGTATGAACTTGAAGATGTATGGGTTCGTTCTTGAGAATAAAATTGGGAGATTTTTGGAGATGTAAAGTGAGAAATAAATGGTGATTTCGGCCATATATATAGATAAGGTGTAAGGGTGATGTGATGTTTGCATTCGTATGTGGATTATATCACATTGGGAAAAGCACCACCTCATCATATTGGTGATTTCGGCCAAATCTCCACCTAAATCACTCTTTAACCACCAAAATCACATGTGATTTCGTTCCATGTGTGAATTGGGTCAAGGTATGATTTCAGTTCATGCTTTATGTCATAACCATTTGACTTTTGTATGACTTGCTTGAATTTTATTGATCCGAAATAGCCGGTGGTCACACTAGCTATGAAATATTTTTCCATAACAAAATATAGAAATTTTTTTTACCAACAAAAACAAATTATTGGTTTTAATTGTGTTATTATTATAATTATAATTAGTTTTCATTGATAATAATCTTTAACTATTATTATAAAATTTTATTTATTATTATTACCATTATTTTATTATATGTTAATTTTAATTTATATAAATAAAAGTATCCTCTTGAATGGATTAAAATGAAAAATAAAAGAGAGTATTATTTGTAAATCAAGACAAAAACCATTTTCCACAAAGTCCCAAAAATAAAATTAATACCTAATTTATTTTATTGCAGAGAGATAGTGAACCATTTGAGCTCTATAATCCTAATACTTCACCAAAAAACATGCCTTCCTCAGTCCTTAGTTTTCCCCGGTCTCCACTTATGCCATTATCGATCAGACTCATGTTATGTGCTCCACCCCCAAATTATCGACTTGGTTTCATTCTACGTGCTTTGTAGTGTATGGAGATCATATCACTCCTCTTGTCTACTCTGTCATACACCGCATACTTTGGCAATCGGTAGGTCATTCTCGATTCACGATCCTCATCACATTCATGTTCATAGTGTGTCGTTGTACTCCTATTCGCCACTATTGCTCTCGAACTCTCGATCGTCTTCATCCATGTGATGCCTGAAATCTAGAAGATCGATTATGGTATAATTCTTTTTTTAAAGACCAACTCGTCGAGTTGATGGTGGGCAACTCGACATTTTGGTGGCTTTTAGACAACACGTTTTTAAGGAGCAACTCGTCGAGTAGGTGAAGGGAACTCGACGAGTTGGACGCTGTTTGAGAAAACCCTAATTTATAGGGTTCAAGCTGAATAAATATCTCATTATGTTCCATACCCCAACCTCTTTATCAACCTCCTTAGCTCAGAAACCCTAAAACCTAACCCTTATCATATTTGTGTGTGTTCTTGACCTTGTGAATATCATTTTTGGAGGATTGTAGCATTGGAAAGAAAAAAGGAAGTTGTTTAAGGAGAGTTAGTGAAGCTTGAGCTTGAGGATCCGAAACATCATCATTATTTAACAATCATTTGAGGTATAAAGTCTTGAACTTGGTGATTATTAGTGTAGATCTCTCTTGGTTTAGATTCATGGACCTTTTTGGTCCCATTGACATGATGTGACATCGGCTGCGACCACCTGCTATGCAGAAGTGCTTCTACGCCGGAGACAGATTTGTGAGGTCACAACAGAGAACCGCGTTAGAGCCGTCCCAGGGACTGTGCCCCGGGAGCGGACTCCAACGATCAAGTTAGATCAGCTGATAAATCTGAGATGGACCTCCATAGCTGGAGAGAACCATCTTGGTGCTGGTAGTGTATGGTGGTTGACGGTGGAGGGTGGCGGCTGAGCCACCCGACCGGAGTATAGGGTGGCGGCTGAGCCAAAGGGAAGATCTCCTTCCATGGAGGAGGTACTGTTCATTATATAGGGGACAATTAGGTCAAGGGGGATTAGGGCAGGCCTTGGGCTAGTCCAATTCATTCCCAACTAGTAAGTAGCTGGGCAAGGCTGCCCAGAGGTGCCGGGTGGGACTCGCGGGCACGCCCCAGGCAAGGCTGGCAGACGCGCATCAGGAAAGGCTGTCAAGGGAGCGCCAGGCCGGCCAGCAGGAGAGTCCCTAGCAAGGCTGGCAAGGGAGCGCCAGGAAAGGCTGGCAAGGGAACACCAGGTCGGGCCGGCGGGAGAGTCCCCAGCAATGCTGGAAAGGGAGCGCCAGGCAAGGCTGGCAAGGGAACACCAGGCAGGGTTGGCAGTAGCGCGTCAGGCCAGGCTGGCGCGCTAGATCAGTATGGGCCATGGTAGTGGACCACATATCATCAGACAAAGTATGATGAATTTGTTGGGTTATGAGCATTCTAACACTCCTAAGTGTACATGCAACCCTAAATACCTTGGATCTATGTTTTCTCTATTATACATGCAAATATGAACATCCAAGGTATTATCCTAATCTAGCATACAAAAACTATCAATATAACAAGATAGAATACATACCTCTTTGATGTAGAATGTCTTCATGAAGCTTGAGTGCCTAGTGCCCCAAGTGTGACACCTCAAATGGTTCACACAACACCAAATACACTTGGAATACCTTGAGAGAAATCTACACTTCATGTAAATCGGCTAACCCTTTCTTTTTCTCTCTAGTGGCCGATTTTGATCAAGAATAAGATGCTTATATAGTTATACAATTAGGGTAAACCCTAATTGTCATGACTTTTCATTTCCTTGGATCCATGGGTTCAAATACACCATGGAGCATCCATGGAGCATCATATGGGTTTTGGCCCAACTAGATAATCCATGGAGCATTAGCCCACTATATAAGTATGGATGATTTGCACAATCAACCCATATATTTAATTAGTCTTCTTTTGATCACTTAATTAATCCTAGATTAATTCTTGATCAATACTAATTAAATAATCTTATTATTCTTATTATTAATATACTAAAACTTATAATATATTAATAACCATAAGTGTCTTATTTCTCTCATTATAGTCTATCCAAGTGCATGATGCCATGCAACCCAAATGGACCATGCCGGGTCGGGTCAAGTCTTACCAATTATAGTTATGGACTTAGACATTAATCCAACAGTCTCCCACTTGGATAAGTCTAAAACTATTATTGCGTATGACTTCAGGAACCCACTGGCAATCGTAGCTCTTAAAAGCTTCTGTCGAACTCTGACCTTGTCGATAAACGCTGACCTTTGTCAATGACTTGTCCATTAGATAAGGGATCATATATTCCTCCATTCTAGATATCATATGGACTGAGACATGGATTATAATCATTCTCTCTATCCATTTGTTGTTTCCCGATTTCCGATTTATGACGACTGACTAATTGAACAAATCAAATCAGTCCTGGCCCAGCCGAGCACTTCCATTTGTCATCATCAAATCATCGAGGGGCCCACAGATATCGCTTTTATCCCGAAGGTAAAATGAATGGATAAACTTCGACTCATATGGCTTGTTCTACTACTTGTTGAATCATACACAAAGACACGTTTTATAACATCGAGTTACCAATGCGTTTCGTGTAATCAATGTACTATCAACTCATAGTAACAACTCATATCTTTAGGTTTGAAGAATATAAGATATTATCGTCTCATGATCACTCGTGATAATATCCATGAAGTGATTCCAATGAGCGCGGGTTGAATCCAATACTCAGAACTTATGAGCACTCATGAGTGTTGTAGCCACTTGTCCAACACCTTAGACATCTACAAGCCAACCCATGACAGTCTTAATTCATATCTACTTCCAACATATGACCGACTGTGGATGGTTTGAATAACTTAGTCATTCCGGAAGAATAACCTAGTTTATTCGGGAAGTCAAAACATGCAAAGTGAAACACAATAATAATTGAATCCAATATGGTCTCAGAACTTATGAATATAAATAAAACACCTTTTATTTATCACCATATGATTACACATTATTCATTGTATACTGTTTCAGCTATCAACATTATTCTTGAATTTAAAACAATAGTTGTCCCATGCTCCAAGCATGCACACTAAATTTTCTAAACACTAGTCATGCCATACACCAAGTATGCATACAATGTTTTTCTATGATCTTTACTTTGTGAACTAGATCAATTGAACACAACTTCAATGATTCTCTTTTCACACTCCCAAATCCTTACTGCAAATGCAAGAATTCCAAATTTATGCCATTTACTGAAATCTGTTAGATTCTAAACTTATATGCATTGATCCTCTTGTAATGATTATGCACAAAGTCAGAAAGACTTGGCAAAAAATCATTACAGAGTATTCCAAAGGAGATCAACTCCTTGGAAACATCCTTCTTGCATTAAGTTTCCTAATCTTAAACAGATTGGAAAAATTCTAACTTTGAAACATTTCCAGATTCCATTTTGACTATCACTTCTGAACAGGAGTTGCCTCCTTATAGATTATGTCAATATGGTCCTTCCAGAATTATCAGTATACTTCCAATTATCCTTGAGCAACCAATCTTTGGTAAACCTTAGATTGTCCTCGATAATTGTTTAATCCTTTTAGTCATATCCAGTTCTAAACCTTTTCCTTCTTAATGCCTTAGGCATTTGGAAATTTTTAGAAAGGATGAATATAGCACATGTAATCGGTCCTATATCCAAAGCATATGGGACACGATTCATGATGTCTCACATAAAGACTAAACCAATCTTTTGCTATAACATTTCCATTTCTATTTGCCAAGTTCTCATAATTCAGATTATGAAAAGGGATGCCGTAATCATAATCGAATTTAAGAACGCAAATAATGGACCCATATACAGAATTTCCTTATGTTGAGCCATTCCAACATGAAATTCATATATATCCTTGACTAAATGATTAAAACCTCACGATCTAAGCTTATAGATTTGAGATGAAGCATAATTTCCTCTCCCTTAATTATAGCAAAACAACTTTTTCCCAATTGAAACCTTTTGTTTTCTATAATTAACATTGCTAACTTGCAATACTTATCATAATTATCATGCTCCCACTAACATGATGATTATTAGCATAACACTTATGCTCCCACTAGCTTTGACATGTACTCAGAAATCAGTTGGACTTCTAGAAATCAATACTTTATTGACTTTCTTACCAAAGTTCAGATTTCTGATACTGGATTGTTTTGATAGAACTTTATCAAAAAAAAACATACACCTTCCCTTAGATAGTACACTTGTGTGTCTAAACAATTATGAAGAGGGATGCCGTAATCATAATGGTTAGACCTTTTTGCCACTTCTCACAAGTCCAGGTTAGTGTGCCGGTAAACCACACACGCTCTACTAACGACTTTGAGAATGCAAATATCACAATTGCTAACTAGCTAAAATCTACTTAGTGGAAGTGTTTCCTCACCATCATTTTCATGAATCGGAGAGAAACCTTATGACACTTAGATTTAATGGTGTATGTGTTCTTATCCATGTGAATTGTCATAACCATAGTAACAAGACAAGGATAATGACAAATCCAAACTCATATGGACTGAACTCAATCTTAACTTCTTGCCACCTGGCAGCTCAAGGGCCTGCCATTGCTTCCAAGTTGTTGTGCAACCAATTGAGAACTCTAAGAACTCATATGCAAAGCCAACTTTGATTAGAATGGGCACAGAATATGTCAACATGATAGGTTATAAACCTCAAGTCGTGTGCTAGTGAAGAACTTCAGGTTTCATTCTTGATTAGTTCTTGAGAATTTCAAGACCTTTAAGACTCCCACTGTCCTCTTGACCTATAAGACTTCCTTGTCAAACATCCAAGAGATAGTGTGGATTCTAATCAAGACAAACACTTCACACAATTGGCCGAAGTTGGTCTTTGTTTTATCCAAAACATCACAACTTACCAATTTCAAATGTACAAGAGTAGAAAACTTTTACTCTTACATTTGTTAAGTGTTTTAAACCTTCTTTAAGACATGTCACTCAAATTACAATCTTGGAGTATGACTCTAAGACTTGTATTGGAACGAAGTATGACTCATCTTCTTGATTTAACCATTTCAACAATTCAAGATCCCTTCTTCTTAGTCATAAGAATGCACTAAGACTTCCTTAGAGAACTAATTTTTGATATGGTTTCTTAATCATTAAGATGATCACAAAACTGATACTAAGGTACTTTCCCATCTTTTCAGATTTGAGAAACTTTTATCCTTCTGCCTAATTTGATTCTTCTTATTCGCTCTGCCTTACATTGGAACCTTTTCCAATGTCTCAGAGTTACACTTAAGCTTGTAAGTATAATCTTATTTACTAAGCTTTAGTAAACTATGACGAATAACCTTATATCTTTTATGGTGGACTTAATCAGTGAACAAGACTATGTAGTCGATCCCTTTGTCCATTACTTGACTCACACATCCATGTGAATAAGTAATCAGTCTTAATTTTTCCAATACTTGAAAGTTCTCATTCATCGTGCTATAGAACTTGCATGATTCCAAGTTCTGGTCCAACTGGAACTTGGGTGATGAGAATCTTTCCTTATTTGGTAAATTTATACATTACCACAAATGAAAGAATCAATTTCATACTTCCACTCTTGCTATTAATGGAATCATATAAGCAACAATTTTTCCTCAAATGCCATTGTAAGGATATTTTAAAATAACTAAAATCAAAGTTTTCTTCTATTTTAAAACTATGCGGAAAAACTTATCCTTACAACCCATATGAAAACTTGTTGTTATCTATTCCTTAGCAATATCTCATAACTCCTAAGAATTAGCTCAAGAATCCGATTTTTCAAACTACGCGATAGAAATCCATCTATGCGATCAGATTCAGCATATTCTTTCTTTAAGTTCCTTTACTTTTCTTTGATTCTTAAAACATTACCATGTGACCCAGTCACATCATGTATCAAGAATCTCAAAATAGAAACTTAACAGAGTTAGATTAGTGGACTTTTACCTGAAGTAGAGTCAATCTTATTGACTTTAACATCCTTAGGTAAATTAGGCAGCTTCGCAACTAATGACCCTTACTTTGGCAATATAAACATATGGACCCTTTGATAATGGTACATAGGACTATCACAGACTTAGCTTTTCTCTTTACCATTTATTCAACCGAGTTGACTATGGCCGATCCCTTTCCATTGGGAAGAGAATGCTTTTTCTGTATTTCCAGTGTCACCATTGTCAATGTCCATAAAGTTTCAGGAAGTTGATCTTAACAATAGATAAGATCATTAAGAGTCTTGTCATAGTCTATTTCATAGGTGTCCCAAAGGAACTTACTATGTGACTTAGAAAGTGATTGAACCACCAACTTTCTCAAGACTTTGACACCCAACTCTCCCGGCTTGTCAATATGTGACTACATCTCCAAGATGTGACCACACCAAGACCTTTACTTGCCAATAGGGCTCGAGTGACTTTAAACTTTTAAAGAACTTGTGGGGTAGGGAGAATAATTTGGAGGAGGTGACAGAAGTATGATTTCCATGGGACATCATCTTCATTTAGGAAAGCTTGTTTCAAGAGATTTGGGAAGATCATAAATGTCTAAACCAGACATCTTTTTGGGAGATATTCAAGATAGTTGATTTTAAAGTCCTTAATATGACACCCAATATGAAATATTAAGGCTAGGACCCAACAGACTATTTTATAACTTAGAAGAGGTATGCCGTAATCCAAGCTATAAAACAATTTGAAGGTAGGTGAATGACGATTCACCAATTTCCACCAAGATAAACGAAATGTATTATTAGGTTTTAATTGGTTTTGAAACTCCTAGATCTTTTGAGATTCATTGAACTGTTCAATGGCATGTTTCAATCTCGAGTGTGCCCTTCAGGTTTTGTGACTGGGATGCCGAGGATCACAAAACAAGTTGTGAAGTAACCATGCAAATTACTTGGTACCCTTAAGTGTTTATCCCTCAATCGATGTGCCGGTTAACCACACACGCTCCATCGATACTATGATAAACATTAAGTTACCCTTTTCCTACCTTGTTAAATACGAGTTAGTGTGCCGGTTAACCACACACGCTCCACTAACCGACTTAAACAAAGTGCAAAGTGTAATTTCATGGATTAGCACCTTATTCACATTTTCCTAAGTAACTAAGATTGGGTATTATTTAGAGTTTAGTTACTTAGTATTTATCATTAATACTTTTAATGAAGGGAGAATTATAGTCATGTCAAACCCGTTCGGCTAACGACCCTCCACCAGTCAAGCAAGCGGTGGGTGAGAGTGGACACCCATTAAGTTGCCATTTTATAGGCAACAACATTATACCCACCTTATAGACCGGCTTCGTGAATGAGGCGTACTAGCGGTAAGACCGACTTTACTCTTATACATATATATATTATTAACTTATAATATTATAAAGTATAAGGGTTGAATTTTAACTTTTAAAATTCTAAGGGCTAACTTGGAATTAAAGTATTCATAAGAGAAAACTTTACAAATTCCAAAACTTGAGGGCAAGTTTTGAAACTATTCAAAACTAATTAATTCCATAACTTATGTATTTAAAGTAGTTTTAATCCAAAAACTCTTCAAGTTCCATAACTTGAGGACAAATTATGGAAGACTTTAAACTAATAAAGAATTAACTTTTTATTTATTTTATAACTTATGAAATTAATTAAGGTTACATTATTTTTTTTTATATTTATTTAATGAAGAGACTCTTGGTCCTCTATAACTTGAGGACAAATTATGGAGTCATAACTCCAATTAATTAGAACTAGACTCTTCATTTTTGTAACCTTTGCCAACTTTATGAGTTTTATGAGTCTTTAATGTGACTCTTCATGTAACTTGAGGATAAGTTACACAAACACATTTTATACTCAACTCTTAGATTAAAATGGGTTGAAAACAACTATTTCATTCAACTTTTCTATTAATCTAAGAAACTCATAAGAACAAGATAATTCAAATCAAACTTTTTCATGTAATTAGTCTAACCTTTAAACTAATATAAAACATGAATCTATTGACAATTATCTTTGAAAATGGATTAGCATGAACATTACCACATCAAAAACAAGTTTATAAGTTCAAAAACAACTTAGGGTAATGTTCCTAGTCCATTTCTAGCCAAAAACCTCGAAAGTATGCTGTCTGGGGTCCAACTCGTCGAGTGCATGAACACAACTCGGCGAGTTGGATGCATTTTGCCTTGGACTCGTCGAGTCCCTTCATGGACTCGGCGAGTCTGCTGGGCTGACAGCACCAATTTCGATTTTTCAGCTTCTATTGCAGGTATAACAAGAAAACAATCCTAGGCTTTGATACCACTGTTGGGTTATGAGCATTCTAACACTCCTAAGTGTACATGCAACCCTAAATACCTTGGATCTATGTTTTCTCTATTATACATGCAACTATGAACATCCAAGGTATTATCCTAATCTAGCATACAAAAACTATCAATATAACAAGATAGAATACATACCTCTTTGATGTAGAATGTCTTCATGAAGCTTGAGTGCCTAGTGCCCCAAGTGTGACACCTCAAATGGTTCACACAACACCAAATACACTTGGAATACCTTGAGAGAAATCTACACTTCATGTAAATCGGCTAGCCCTTTCTTTTTCTCTCTAGTGGCCGATTTTGATCAAGAATAAGATGCTTATATAGTTATACAATTAGGGTAAACCCTAATTGTCATGACTTTTCATTTCCTTGGATCCATGGGTTCAAATACACCATGGAGCATCCATGGAGCATCATATGGGTTTTGGCCCAACTAGATAATCCATGGAGCATTAGCCCACTATATAAGTATGGATGATTTGCACAATCAACCCATATATTTAATTAGTCTTCTTTTGATCACTTAATTAATCCTAGATTAATTCTTGATCAATACTAATTAAATAATCTTATTATTCTTATTATTAATATACTAGAACTTATAATATATTAATAACCATAAGTGTCTTATTTCTCTCATTATAGTCTATCCAAGTGCATGATGCCATGCAACCCAAATGGACCATGTCGGGTCGGGTCAAGTCTTACCAATTATAGTTATGGACTTAGACATTAATCCAACAGAATTCTCATGGTTTTTAAGCTTAGAAGTGCCATTCTCAGCGTTATTTGGTCCCTTGATTCATAAAGTGGTCATGTTTAGGATTGAATTTCTTCCATGTTTGAGAAAAGGCCATTTCCTTGGAAGTAGGTTGTTGCATCTCGATTTTAGATCCATTTGGGGCTTTACAAAGCCATCAAGATGTCGACTTTATGGATTTGTATGTTGGAAACAATTCAGATCTATGTTTTGGAACCTTAGATATGATAAAAAGGGCTTAACGTATTAAGATGATGATTTCTGGCGAACTCGACGAGTTTTTGGATAAACTCGGCGAGTTGGCTCGGTTTTTCCTAACTTAGCGGATTGTTAGATAAACTCAGCGAGTTGACGGCTAATACTCGACGAGTTGGGTCAACTCAGGGCTCAGGCTGTTGACTTTGACTTTGTGACCTTAGCCTTTGACCAATATATTCTAAGGGGTAATTAAGGAAATCAGTTTTGTAATCAAGAAATTATGGGATTAAGTTAAGGCCCTGTAACACCTGTTTCAGGTATTACTTAATTTATTTAAGATCTAGGGTTTTGGTGTGTGGACTTGGCGAGTTGGGAGTCAAACTCGTCGAGTAGAGGGCATTTCAAGGACGCGGGATCTACTCCTTACTCTGACGAGTTGAAAGGCCGACTCGACGAGTAGGCATTGTAATGATAAAACCCTATTTTTAGGGTTTGTACCCTATATTAACTTCTTAAGAGCCTTGAGGATGACCTCCTATCAGCCTACAAACCCTTAGAACGTCTGTGTTAACCCTAATCCCCATTCTCTTCCATTTTATGAGCTAGAGTGACCTTTTAAGCTTAAGAAGAAGGAGATAGTGAGAAGATCTAGCAAACCAAGCACCCATCCTTGAGCTTGACCATCTTGTGGACTGCTGTAAGTCTTCAAGACTCGATTTTTGTCATAGAATATGGCTAGATCTTGAGTTTACACTTCATTTCCTACCCTTCTTGTTGATTTCATGCATAGGGTTCATAAAGTTTGCAACTTTATGAGTCTCCAGGGAAAATGGCCCCAAGGTAGGATAGATCTGGCCTTTGGTCGAGCAAGGACACCATGCAAGGGTTTTTAGGGAATATTTCCCTCTTTTGGCCATTTTGACCTAGGAACATGCATTGGACATGCATGTCCATAAAGCATCCAATTTTGGAACGTTTTGAGGACTAGAAACTTTTCTGGAAAGGAGGGAGTGCAGATCCTTAGAGTTTTGGACCATATGGCAAAGCTTTAGATCTTTCCAACCTTTGATAAGGGCCTTAGAGCATTTGGAACGGTTCTAGAAGGTAGTTGGAAACTTTATCCTTCTAGACACCTTAGGGATTTAGATCTAAGCCCTGGAGTCCATGGATTTGGTGTATCATCACAACAAGCAAACAGAAAGAGGGAATCAATGAGTTTCTCTAGGAACTCGACGAGTCGGTCCGGGTTTTCCTTCCTTCTTAATATCAAGTGAACTCATCGAGTTGATGAAATAACTCGACGAGTTGGCTAGGGTTTGATCAGGTTGTCTGGACTCGGTAGGAACTCGATAAGTCGCTAGATACACTCGGCGAGTTGAGGTCAATATGGACTGTTGACCTTGATTGTTGACTTTAACTTTAACCAAGGTTGACCAGGTTTGACCTTACGGGTAATTCTGGGATTATGAAAAGTCTATCTAATGATGCTTATAGGCGGTTGAGTTGGAGCAACACGTGGGACATACCTAGTTCTAGTTGTCAGTTCAGCATTCGAGAGAGGTATGCTTATAGGCAGTTGACTTTAACCAAGGTTGACCAGGGTTAACTATTTTGTATTTTTAACACAAGTTCTCTTGCGTTTTACTTGTATTCTCCCTAAAACATTGAAAATCTCTAAACATGTAGGGGTATGAACTCGCCTCGGATGTCTTCGTGATGGGATAAAAAGGCGATGGTGATGATCTTCAAGTTTCGAACACTCAAAGGTGATTGTATCCTATGAGTTTTAAGCACATAGTAATTTGTGTAAATCAGTTGAACTATCATTAAAGTGTTTGTAAATATAGTAGATATTTTAGAAACTTAAAATGATCTTCTAAGATAATTCTTGAAGGAATGGTTCTTCCTGGAAATTTTGAAGACGTTTCTGGGAATGTTTGATGACGTTCTTGGGAAGAGGTATGAAGATTTGAAGATGTATGAACTATTATTCAAAGAAAAGTGAAAGATTTTTGACGACGTAAATGAGGATTTGTTAGGGGTGTTTTCGGCATACCATATATATATGAGGGGGTGAGAGTGAAATGATGTTTGCAATGGTATGTGTAATATATCACATTGGGAAAAGGATCCATCAATCAAGTGGCATGTACCATTGAAATCACATGTGATTTCAGACTAGCACCAACCGAGATCACTATGGTGGTTTCAGCCATGGTCCAACCGAGATCACAATGGTGGTTTCGGCCATGGTCCAACCGAAATCACCTAGTGATTTCGGTCGAGGTGCCTAACTGAAATCCCAATGCTTTGGGGTCCTAATCAGTTGACGTTTGTTGACTCGTTTGATTTTTGTTGACTTGTTGACTTTGTTTGACTTTGCTTGACCAAAATTGACGGTTGTCACATCACCCCCCCGTTAGAAAGAATTTCATCCCGAAATTAGCATTTTGTGTGGAACTTCAAGGGTTAGGGAAAAGATGTGGGTATTTTTGCTTCATCTGGTCCTCATGCTCCCAAGTAAATTCTAGTCCTCTCTCAGCGTTCCATCGGACCATCACTATGTGTATGCGGCTTTTCTTTGTTCTCTTGATTTCCATGTCCATGATTTCTACAGGTTCTTATATAAAGTGTAGAATATCATTTACCTCGATTTCATCGAGTGGGATTACAAGAGTCTCGTCGGCTAGACACTTCTTCAGATTGGACACGTGGAATGTAGGATGCACATTATTGAGTTCCTGTGGTAGTCGAAGTTTATAAGCTACCGGGTCGATTCTAGCAAGGATCTCGAATGGCTTGATGTACCTGGGATTTAGTTTCCCATGTTTTCCAAAATGTATAATTCCCTTCCAGGGTGAGACCTTAAATAAAACGCGATCACCAACCTGGAATTCCAAGGGTTTTTGTCATTTATCCACATAACTCTTTTGTCGGTTCGTAGATGCTTTTAGTCGTTCTCGATTTCGGATGATTTTCTCTGTGGTCTCCCTTATGATCTCAAGGTCGGTGATAGTGTTGTAAGGAACTTGCCCCCTTACTATCTGTGTGCCACCCACCTCAGCCCAACACAGGGGTGATCTGCATCTGCGCCCATAGAGAGCTTCGAATGGCGCGACTTAGATGCTAATGTGATAGTTGTTATTATATGAAAATTCGATGAGTGGTAAATGGGTATCTCAGGCTTTACCAAAGTCTATCACACAATCTCTTAACATGTCTTCCAGATTCAGAATGGTTGTCTCACTTTGCTCGTCAGTTTGGGGATGGTATGTTGTACTCATGTCGAGTTTTGTTCCCAAGGACTTTTGTAATGATTCCCAAAACCGTGAGGTAAATCTATTATCTCTGGCGGAGATAATGGATATTGGCACACCATGTAATCGTACGATCTCTTTAATGTACGTCCTGGTTAGCTTCTCCATCTTTTCAGTCTCTTTTATTGGTAGAAAGTGCGCGGATTTGGTCAACCTGTCAACGATCACCCAAATGGTGTCAAGACCACCCGTCGTCTTGGGCAACTTGGTCGAGGTGAGTATCCTCACTATTGTATGGGTCAAAGGAACCAATGCCGGTCTATTTGGTTTATGTATCGTAGGAAGACCCGGGAGTTATCCCTTGGCATTATTTATGAAAGACCAGGCGGCGGCTCCTGGTACACTGTATGCAAGACCAGAGTATGAACTCTGGCAAGTAATTAGTAAGTAGTATAGTTTGTATGCTAGTTGTCTTTGTGATGCTTGCATGGAAGACCGAGATGTGGCTCTTGGATCATAACTGTAAGACCCAGGGTTGTGGCCCCCGACCTAGCAAGAAAGACCACAAGGTGGCTTGTGGCATAATGGCAAGACTATGGTTGGCACATAGCACTCTTATTGACTATGGTATGTATGGCTCACGGTTATGTATGACATACATGGATGATTGGATATGTATGATATGTGGTATTTGGGGAAGTAACTAAGCTTAGAGCTTACTGTTTTCAGTTTATGTTTCAGGTACTCTAGTTTTCAAATGAAAGAGCTCGGGACGACTACAATGCATACACCCATGTTTTCCGCAATATGTGATCTTTAGAATTTTACTCTGATAATTGTGTTAATTGAAATTATTTTCAAT